>NC_080783.1:105431366-105744223 GCF_028018385.1 Neofelis nebulosa | reverse complement strand
GCATGCGTTTGGCATAGTCAGTGTTGTTTAACAATCTGCCCACAAAGAAGGCTGTACAGGGATCCCAAGCCATCAGGCAGAGTATAGCTTTTGATCTACACCTTATGGAAGGTGAAACTGAAAGATGAAATGAGCAGAGGGGCTTAGGGGACAGAGAAGTTCGCTAGGACAGGGGGGTCTGCGACCGAAGGGGAGAGTCACCCTTCAAAGTGCTGCCAGTCTGTGTCTCTCAAATGCAAATACAGAGCTGCCTCTTTCCTGCTGAGAGCGCTCCAGGGGCTCCCCGAGGCCCAGGGCGGAAGTTCTCAGAGGCTGCCTTGGGACGCACCAATGTGTTGCAATCCCCTACGAGGTGTGTTCCTAGTGATTCACTATTAATAGAAACCAAAATTTAGAAACGAAAGTTTTGTTTGTAAAGTAGAACAGCTAATCCTAAGAGACCATGATGGTCTCTCACTCTTTGTTCTGGAGTAGGAGCGAAAGCAGAAACTAGCCCTAGTAGGCAGCCCCCACCATACCTGACCCCAAATGACCACAGGAAGCCTGTGTGTGTGTGTGTGTGTGTGTGTGTGTGTGTGTGTATGTGTGTGGGGGGGGGGGGGCCCTTTCTCCTTTCTTCACTGGTTCATGCTTCAGGACTCAGGACTCATGGAGCTTTCTAGAGTCTAGGAATCACCTGGCCTGGGCTTCTTAGACTCTTCACGCTCCAAATTCTTCTCTAATATGTCTTCTTAGTCTTTCCCAGGCTCCCCGGCCAGCTGTCCCTTCTCTATCCAAGCTGTCAATTTTGGAGCGCCCAGTCATCTTCTCCTAGGTAACTGCATGCCTCCTTCATGATGATGACTCCCAAGTGTAACTCTATAACCTTGACTTTCTCTAGTGATCCGCTTTCCAGTATGGTAACCACTACCCCTGTGTGGCCATTGAGCGCTTAAAACGTGGCTAGGTTGAATCGAGAGGGGCTGAAAGTGAAAGTTATGCACCAGATTTTTAATAATCAATAATGAGATGTCCCACTAATTATTTTGTATTGATTAAACATTGAAATTACAATATTTGGGATGTGTTGGACTACATAAAATACATCAAAATTAATTTCACATGTTTTTCTTTTACCGTTTTAATATGGCTTCTAGTGAATTCAAAAACAACCCATGTGGAACTAATGTAATACTGTGTGTCAACTATACTCAAATACATTGAAAAAAAACCTTTTTAAACCACCCACATGACTCGCATTTGTGGCTCATGTTGTGTTTCTGTTGGACAGCACTCCTCAGAGTACCAGACTCTTACCTTCCTCTGTCTACCCCGCATCTCCATCCAAAAGAAACCTCCCATTTGATAGGATGGGACAGGACTCTTGGCTTCCTCTCTCGCCTCACCTCCAACAGTGTTTTTTTCTCCCTTACTTCTCTGCTTCTCCATAAATGGCACCACCATTTCCCCGGTTGCTTGATTAAAAACCTGAGAATTAGTCCTTGAGTCCTCTCTTTCCTTCACTCCCTACATCCAACCCATTTGCAAGCCCTCATGCTTCTACCTCCCAAATACGTCCCCAGTCTGGGTACAGGTCTCCCCCACTATCCAAAAGGAAAGCGTTCCCCTTAAAGCTTTTGCAAGCCAAAGTGGCAGTGAATAAGCAATTATTATTCATTTATACGAACAACGTTTTTAACATTCCCAGACCCCAAAAAATAACCTCTCATAGGCTTCGCTGACACCTTAAGACGCGTCTTGCTAGCCGATTGCACAGAATAAATGGAGGTAAAACACAGATGCTCAGACACCGTCCGAACCTCTGACGGCTTGCTGCTGAGACGCAGAGTGTAGTTCCCGGGGAAGGGGCTTGGAGGCGCCACTCCCGCTGCCCAAAAATGCCTGCTGCTGCCTCAACAGTAGCTTCCTACGCAGCCAACCCTTTTTTTCATGAAAAGGAAAAGTTCTCTTCAGATTTCTTTCAGTGAACACACAGGTATTCAGGCAGGTAGGTCCACTAGAATAGCAAAGGAGCGTATGATGGCCTTGCCAAACGCGGGGGATGCCCGTGGTTCTTTCCCCTTCTACCATTACCACTAACGGCATCCTCCACTCCCGGACCTCTCCTCCCCACTGGGCACGGCAGGAGCCCCCTCGCTGCCCTCCCCACTTCCTCCCATGCCCCCCCCCCAGAACAACTCAGCAGTCACCACGGTCTTTTCCCAATCCTAAGAAAGGCAACCGTGACCAAAACCTTGGCTGGCTTCCAATTATGCTTAAAATAAAAGCCAAGTCCCCATCACAGCGCACAAGGCCCCACAGGACCCTTTGTGATCTGGACCCTGCCCCCTTCTTGGACCTTTATGTCCTACCCTCGCTGCCCCCTTGGTGTTTCTCTCACACACGCCTCAAGCGCATTTCGCCTTGTGGCCTTTGCCCTCGCTGCTCTCCGTGCCTGAAATGTCTCTGCAGCGTGGCGTGATGCCTCCTCACAGAACCCTTCTGGACCCTTCCCCTGAAATAGCCCCTGTTTGCACCGAACAGAGTCCCTAACCCTCCACCTGTTTGCACCTTCCTGGCCCTTATCAGTCCTTGAAGTTACCTTGTTTGTCCCCGTCAATCTTGATGTTTCAAAGTTCACTGAAGGCTAACTAGGGCTATTTTTCCAACCCCAGGCTTCGCCATCATCCTGGCTTCTGTGACCACACAATGGCCTTTCCTTACTTTCTTGACTTACTCATTTCTAATGGTCTCTCCTTCTTCCCCACCTCACAGCTTTATCCCCTCAAGGTTGGGTCGGCTGTGTATTTGTTTGCGCCTGTGGCCCACTCCCCCCTCCAGGGCAGAGGTTTTGTCTACCAAGTACGGTATTGTATTCCCAGGCTCTAGAGCAGTTTCTGGCCCATCAATGTTTGTCGAATGAATAAATGCAAGCCGAAATGCCGCACACCCCTTCTTTGAATCCTCCCCAAATCTGTGACTGTCTCCATCCCAGCAATCTCCACTATATATTTCTATACTTCTCCATCTCCCTAGCTGGACAAGGAACTAACGACGCGAGGGCAGATTCTTACATACTTTATCTCTTAGCACCTACCAGAGGGACAGATACACAAGGGGTGTCTGGTGAAATCATGTTGGATCAAAATTATCTACTGGTGGCTCTTGACTCAACTACATTCCTCAGAGCTGATCGGTTGCTACAGGACACACTTTCGCAGGCTTGCCCCCCAAGGTTTGAGTCAACACTGTGCGGGTCGTCTGTGAGCTGTCGACGACCTCCCTCTCCACGGTGTGACCCCACACAGAAGCTGACAAAGCCAGACCTCAAGAGAAAAGAAGAGAACAAGTCTGCAGACAAGAGCTGCCTGTGTTCCTCGCACCTTTTCACTCCCTAGGGCAACCCTGCTTAAGGCCCAGCTGCATTCCTGCCCATGAAGTCCAGAAAGTAGCTCTGTTTCCTTATAATAAAATCCCCTCTCTCTTTCAAACCAGTTCCAGTGGACAAGGGCTCTTTGCTCTGGTCTTTGCAACAGGAGTCCTTACAAATGCGAGCCCTCAACAAAGAGAGAGGCAAGGCAAGCCCTTGCTTCCTGTGCCATTCAAGGTCTCTGGTTTGCAAAATGCAACCCTTCTCAGGGCAACTTGAGCCTTAGCAGATGAAAAGTAGCTCCCCTCTACAAAAACACTGGGTCAGGGCCCTGAGACACAACGGGCGCGCCTACTCTCTCCTTTGATCAGTGCTGTGACCCAGGGCGAAGTGTCCAATCTCTTGGGCCTTCCCGCACACTGATGTGAAAAATTCGTGTATATCTCGGTTTATGCAGACAGCAGCTTCCTAACACCTCTATGTGAATCACATCTTTAAAAATTGACTCCCATTTCCCCACTGACTCTGGCTATCTGCTCAGGATGCTTTCTGCTCCTTTCTGATTTATCGCCAATTGGCAGCCACAAAGTATAGCCCTGGCTTCACATTTCTCTCTTCCCCAAGTGGCTCATCAATCAATCAACAAAATTTTCATTCAGAGCCTATTATGTGTAAGACATTGGTCATGATCTGTAAGGAGAATAAGAAATGCACCGAATGCACTAGAGAAGACTGCTCTCTGTGAATCCTCTATAATAAAACCACGTCAAGAGCCAACCTCTTATTTATCTCTTCTGTAAATTCAGATTTTCTTCTATCAGGTTTTCCCAAAGAAGTGCCCATGTGTACTGAGCAGCCTCTCCAGGTTACCATAGAGATGGAGAGTCATAAAAGGATGTTGAGAAACGTAAGCGCTTCTATAAATCCTCAGGAACAGAAATCGCAATTGTTTGGAGCCATAATTGAGACTATTCACGGCGTGTTCTCAGAAATAAGCACAAATAACTCACCAATCTGCAACTCCTGGCAAAGCAAGAGCAAACTAGGAACAAAAGTTAATAATAGGCTTTAAAAACAAGTCATGCCAGGCCAACGCAATTTTCCTTTGGGACCAAAGAGAGACTCTTCCAGCTGAAGGAACCCCATCAACCACCAACCTCTGCAACGGTCTCAACTTCTCACGGGCCCTGTCTTGTTATCTGCTGACGTCCCAGAGCCCTCATGACGTGTCTTAGCAGCTCCCACCCGGATTCAGAAGAAAATATCTAAATCCTTCTCAGTTATTCATAATCTACCTGTTCTCAAAAAGGATTCTGAGGCACCTTACAAAAGACGGTGCTGGGCCAAAGCATCAGCATTGAAAAAGCAAAGCATCGGGGTGAAGGGCCCACTTGAGAGCTTTTGTTTGTTTTCAAGTAACAGAAGTGATTTCAAACTAGCTTTAAAGAATTTTTTAAATGTTTAAGATTTCACCTGTGGCACCCAAGAGTGAGAAAGTTGCCAGGTCTCAGGAAGGACAGTACCAATATCAAGACTCTTTCTGGATCCCAAGATGTATCAACTGTCTGTCCTTCCGCAATATTTATCTCGGCGTACCTGCTTCTCTCCTTCTCAGAAGACTGGCTTTCCTGCCGCCCATCCACAAAGTCACCTGCAGCCTCAAAGCCTACTCCTTAAGGCTCAAAGCACCTGGAGGGATGCTGACTCTCTTCTGGTCCAACCAGGAAGAGCTGATCTTTTGTGAAGCATATCACAGATGGCTCCCATTCATCCAGTCATTAGTTGAGGCTGAGGGTAGATGTCTTAGCTCAGGCTTCCACAAAAAAAAATACCGTAGCCTGGGAGGTTTGAACAACAGGAATTTGTTTTCTTCCACTTCTGGAGACTGGACGCCCAAGATCAAAGTGCCAGTGTGGTCAGTGCCTGCCAAGAGCTCCTTCTTTGGGTTACAGACAGTCACCTTTTCACTGTGTCCTACCTGGGCTTTCCCTGGTGCATGTAGGCAAAGACAGAGAGGAAGCAAGATCCCCGGTGTCTGTTCTTATAAGAGCATTAATCTCATCATAATGACCTCATCTGAACCCAACTGCCTCTCAAAGTCCCCATCTCCAAATACCATTACACTGGGTTTAGGTCTTCAACAGCAATTTGGGAGGAACATAATTCAGTCCATAGCAGTATATAACGTTATTCAAAGTAGCAGCTTGGGGTCTCCCACCAGAAGTAACAAGGAGCAGCTAATGTGAGCTGGGCTGCAATTCCAAATGTATCCATTACAAAAGTGTAAGTAAATATAGCCCAAGAATGAGTTAGTGCATGGAAACAGGCAATGATGCCCCATCCACTTGCTAGAGAGAGAGAGGACAAATTTGGCTCTGAGCTTCCTAGCAGCCAAAGTACAGTGAAGGGGCACCTGGGTGCCTCAGTCGGTTGAGCGTCCAACTTCGGCTCAGGTCATGATCTCACAGTTCATGGGTTTGAGCCCCGCGTCGGGCTCTATGCTGACAGCTCAGAGCCTGGAGCCTGATTCTGATTCTGTGTCTCCCTCACCCTCTACCCCTCCCCCACTCACATTCCATCTCTCTCTCAAAAATAAATAAACATTAAAACACACACACACCTGGGCGCCTGGGTGGCTCAGTCGGTTAAGCGTCTGACCTCGGTTCAGGTCATGATCTCATGGTTTGAGCCCCGATCGGGCTCTGTGCTTACAGCTCAGAGCCTGGAGCCTGTTTCAGATTCTGGTCTCCTTCTCTCTCTGCCCCTCCCCTGCTCGTGCTCTGTCTCCCTCTGTCTCAAAAATAAATAAACATTAAAAAAATAAATAAATAAAACACACACACACACACACACACACACAGTGAAAAACTTCCTAACGGCCAAAGCACAGCAAAAGCAGGTTCTTAATGTAACTAATAATAATAAATTATTAAAAAAAAATGCTTTCACAAGTGAATCCAGCTTTACCCAGTAATATGATCTGAGAGCAATTTCTCCTCTGAGTCCACATTAAGGAGACCCCTCTGGTGGACAGGTCACTGTCCCTGGGGCATCTTTACAAAATATACAATTATAACCTTCCCTCTAGTCACCTGTTACACCAGAAACAGGATCACCCACACACAGAAGATACAGCAGGTGTGAGATAAGTTCTTTCTCACAAGTAAAGGTCTGTACGTGGATGTTCACCCAAGAAACCAGCCAGGCCAGGCCAGAAAAATCCTAGGAACCAGGGTTGGGCATGGGGTTAAGCTAGTGCTGACTGCCAGGCTACACATGTCATGACCAGGATCGAGGAAGAAGTGATTGGTCAGAGAGGCAGAGGCCAGGTACCTAGGCACAGGATGGGCAATATAAGCCCCAGGACCCAACAAGCAGGTTCTAGATGATGAAAGGAAACAGACTCTGGAAGGAATCTCTGGTGTATGGGATATGCTTCTGGAAATTTCAACAGAGTGCCTGTAAACCTGCATGCCTCTGGAAAGACACAATGCCAGACCACTGGAAGTCTCACAGCAGAAAATCTTCAGCAGCCAGCAGTCAGCACCCAGGCAGCATGGTGGCATGACATGGGACTTGGAGCACATGGCTCCGGGGTGGGTCTTCAGCCTATGGTAAGAGATAAGACTAATAAGACATAAGGTAGACCCCAGGACTATAGAAAATGGACACTAGAATAGTCTTGCAGAAGGACTCAGATCCCCAGGAACAGGAAAGACAAGCAGGTGTCTCTTTACCCAGGTGCTTGGCTATGAATCGATGGCGATTACAGGGATGGTGTGGGGGGTTGAACAGCAGCACCGAAAGATAGATCCAAGTCCTAACCCCCAGTACTAGTGAATTTGACCTTTTTGGAAATAGTTTTTGCAGATGGAATTAAGGTTCTCTGGATGAGATCATCCTGGATTTAGGGTGAGCCCTAAATCCGATGACTGGTGTTTTCACAAGACAAAAGGGAAGGAGATTTGACACCCCAGCAATGCGGGGCAGAGGGCGGGGGGGGGGGAGTAGACCATGTGAAGATGGACACAGAGACTAGAACTACATAGCTAGAAACCAAGGAATGCCAAGGGTTGCCAGTAGTGACCAGAAGCTAGGAGAGAGGCACAGAATGGATGCTCACTCAGAGCTTCCAGAAGGAATCAACCCTGTCAATACCTTACTCTCTGGCCTCCACAACTCTGAGAGAAAGCATTTCTGTTGTTTCAAGCCACCCAGTTTGTGGTACTATGCTATGGCCGTCCTACAGAGTTCAGACAGTTGGCAATTGATTTCATCTCATGGGTCAACTCCGTCAATTAGTAGTGACTGTCCAGATCACTCTGTTGAGAACTCCGAGGCCATTCAGGCTCCACAGGAAATGTGCTGTAATTGATTGGTGATGCCTAACTGTAGGCACAGAAAGCACATGGCAGCACATAAGGCATGTGATTGCCCTGTCAAGCCCAATGTTTGCACAGAGCTCAGTTCTAGAAGTAAAGAGATCAATAACACATGATTTGTGCCCTCAAAAACTTCACAGTCTAGCACCAGAACTCTGTCAGAGTCAATGAAGTTTACTTCACCTTCCCTCTGATTAAGGTCACGATTAATCACAATAGTTTCAACAGAATAGAGTTGTCGGGAACAAAGGTCCCAAAAATAACACGCCTGGCAAGAATAGCATGCCAGACATTCTACTTGATGTCAAGTCCAATGGTGGTCAAGGACAATTAAGACCTCATATGTGGCCTTTACTGTAAATAAATATAGCTTTTTGGGGACCCTCAAAGGTGAAGTTTCTCATCAAACATTAGAGCATCCGTGTGCAATTATGAGCTAAGCCTATACCGTCTTCCAGGGTAACAGGACTTGTACCTGTAAACTTATTCCCCAGCGGATGAAAAACAGCCCTCTTTGGCCCCTGGGTGTAGAGTTGCATATGGCACCTTCTTCCATAACCACATCACTGTCACCCTGTATGAGTTATAACACTATATGTTTCTCTTTCATCTTTTACCCTTCAAGGCAGCACTGCCCCTTCTTACCATGTCCCTGGGCCCACCAGCTGAGCTCTTCTTCCTTTTTATTTTTACTTTATCTTCTGAGAAGCTCATTCTCAGAGCAGCAAACCATCACCCAGCAGGCAAAATGGACAAGATGCAGATAAGACACATTATATTCCCAATACACTCTCACACCTCCGAGCCTTTCCTCCTGCTCATTCTTCTGCCTAAAATCTAATTTCCTCCACCACCCTTCACCGTATGGCAAAATTACTCACTTTCCAACCTCCAGCCCAAATAAGCAGCTTTCCTGGGACACTTTGTTCACCTTCTCCATTAAGAATTAATCACTCAGTCTTCTGTGCCATCATGGAATTTGTTCCTCTACTTCAGAAATAGGATGACACATTGCACTGTAGGTCCATGTCTTTGTATCTGTGTCCCCTACTAGTTAGTTCCCGGGAAATGTGTCTCATTTACTTGTCACCCCAGTTTCTAGCCATGTGCCTGGCAAACAGAGAATGCTCAAGAATGCTAAATATTCAACCGTCGATAGATGTTAAACAAATGTGTGAATAAGTGTTTTAAGGATAGCTACAATGATTTACTGATGCCTTCTGAAAGGAGGTTGAGAGCCATTTGTTACAAGCTTTTCTGGGTGAAATACCGCAGCACCTACTTCTCCTCTTCCTTTAATGGCCCTTATCTACAATCTGCCTATCACTCGCATTCACCCAATGAAGCTAATCTATGTTATTTTGGTTTTTCACCCAGGGCTTTGCCATCATCCTGGGTGACGTCAGCACCCACATGGGTAACCCAATAGTTGACCTCTCTTTCAGTCTCTTGACCTGTTTCTTGCCGGTGGTCCTCTTCCCCCTCCACCCCTCACTTCCAAGCCTCCATTACCTGTAAATATTCTACTCCTAGAGTCACTGATGCAAGCCCTTCCCGCTTAATTCTACCTCGCTTACCCAACTACTCGCACTGTGACAGCTCTTGAACTCTGGTTTCTCCCAGGTCATCAGCCCTCTCCTCTCTTCATTTACTGATTTTAACTTGGTCTCCATGGCCCCTGATTTTAGTAATGTTTTCACCCATACCATAAGCTCTTTCACCCATCTGCTGCCTTCTGTTTGCACCATCTAGATAAAACCAGGCCTGGGAAAACCCAGCTGGGGGCCATTTCCAAGACTCTGTCCAAGCAGGAAAAGCCAACCAGGCCATCTCAGATCCACAGCACACACTTCACCCTCAATCTCAAGTAAGCCCACAACTCTACCAAGCAGGCCTACCACATCATCCCCCATCACTTTCCATAGTAATTGTTTACAAACTTCATCAACTCTTCTCAAGCTTCTGCCACTGCCACCCACCAACATGAGGAAGACGATCTTCACTCCCACTTCACAGAGAAAACAGATGCTATCAGAAAGGAAACCCCTACAAGCAGACACACAGGTCTACTAACAAGGGCACCCATCCCCTCCACCTTCACCCTGACAATAGGAGAGGAGTGGACACAACAACCCCCCCATTTGATCTTTGCATGCGAGTGCCACCTAACACCTTCAGACTCTTTTACGATTATTTTTTTCTGTCCTCTCTCTGTTTATCTCTTTCACAACCTCTCTCTGTTCTTAAGTGTTGGCCCACTATCAGCACCAGAGTCCCGCTGCCCACCTCCCTCCTCTCCTTTACTTTCAAACTTGAAGGAAGAGTTGTGGTCACTCACCGCCGCCGTTTCCCCACCTCCCACACACCCCCAACCCGCTCTGATCTGGATCTGATGCCATCCTTCCAATGAGATGACCCTTGCTAATATCTCCATGAAGTGCACACAGCCATGTTCAGCGGACACTTTCTTTTTTTTTTTTTTTTAAGTTTATTTATTTTTGAGACAGAGAGAGACAGAGCATGAACGGGGGAGGGTCAGAGAGAGAGAGAGGGAGACACAGAATCGGAAGCAGGCTCCAGGCTCCGAGCCATCGGCCCAGAGCCCGACGCGGGGCTCGAACTCACGGACCGCGAGATCGTGACCTGAGCTGAAGTCGGACGCTTAACCGACTGAGCCACCCAGGCGCCCCCTTTTTTTTTTAAAGTTTATTTTTGAGACAGAGAGAGACAGAGCATGAACGGGGATCAGTGGACACTTTCTAAGCCTCATCTCCGTTGGCCTTTCAATAGCAGTAGACACTGTTGACCCTCCCCCTTTTTTGAAAACACTTGTCCTTGGGCTTTCGCAACCTAACAACATGCTGGCTCTATTTCTTCCTCTCTGGCTGTATCATCTCCATCTTCTTGGTAAGTTTCTCCCCCTCCTCCTGTCCATGAGTAACGGGATCCATCCAAATCTAGCCCCAAACACATCTTCTCTTCTTAATTAGCACGGTCTTCTCTGCCCTTGGCTTCAGTTACACCACAACAAAGATGATTCACACATTTATAGAACAACTCCAGAGCCCTCTTCTCAGTTCCAGGTCTTTGTGTAAAACTTCCTACTTAACACCACCCCCTTGAACTTTCCCAGAGCATCTCACACTCAAAGGATCTAAAACTAAATTTTTCTCTTCTCCTCCAGCCCTCCGTTCTGATCTCTTCCAAGAATTGTAGCTCAGTACACAACACTACGAACCATCCTGTCTCTCAAGCCAGAAACATTGGTGTCATCCTGACACCCGCCTCTCCTTCACCCATCCTATGAAATGTATCACCCAGCCTGTTGGTTTTAATCTCCTTAGAGTCCTTGAACCATACATTTTTCTATCTGCACCAACATCCTAATCCATCTCTCGCCTAGACTCTTACACTAGCCTTCTACATTGGAACTGCCCTAACTGGTCCTCCACGCTGGAATCGGAGTGCCTTTATTCCTACAAGCAAATCCCGTGCCTGCCCACCCCTCACCGTGAGCCCCAAACTTATCGCGAGGTACCTATATCCCTCTTCTTGACTACTGCAGCACCCTACACTTCTGTCCAGCAGAAGACCTATCCCATCTCACCTGTAATCGCTCGTCCCATCATATACCCCTATACAAACAGGTGCGACACAACCACCTGTGAGCTCCTTGTGGTAGGAACTACATCCTCTCCAATTCTACAGCCGTTCGTTTCTCACAGCGGAAAATCCAGAGGATCTGTTGTCTCCTTAAGCACCAATTTGCCCCACTTACACTACCTAGTCGATACATGAGATAAAAGTTGACAACATGTTGTCACACTGCTTGATGGTTCCTCAATAGTGGCGGAAGCTGCGCTCACCTATGACATTGAGTGATGGAAATGAGCCAGAATTCATGCCCGGTAGTGGTGGCATAAAGAAGACGGTGGAGAAATTGGCTGGACGGCTGTAAAAGCCTAGGAGGAGTGGTGCCCCTACTGGCTATCTGGGAAGGAGGCAGGAGAACAGGACTGTTACTGTGCTGATAGCTAACGCTACCACCTGGATTCTCAGCTCGGCCTCCTCCCCTCTACTGACTTCTGTGAGCCCCTACCCAAAGCATGCACACTTCTCCTTTGCAGCAGATGACAGCAGTAATAAGCCACAGAGGCGAGCTAAACACTGACAGGTGGCAGGGAAATGGGCTCCTGTGACCATTAAAAAGAAAACCCGTCTTAGAGACCAAGCAAACGCGTGGAACCCACACAGAGACAGGTCGTTTTCAATGAGGCACCAATCTTCCAAAATGACTCCCAATATAACTTTACCCACAGACCGGGAGAACACAGAGAGGAAGTCTTTGTAGATGTGGCCAGTGTTTCTGCCCCTGAAGTGCTTCCATGGAACTGGGCTTGAGGTTTTATCCAATAATTAGCTTCTAATCTTCAGACCACAGGTGATGGACTCCAAGAAAACAAATCCCATGCAAGGGCCCCCTCCAGACCTTAATGGCACCTCTCCACTCAGCTCCCATAGCATCCTAAGCTCACCTCTCTCTGCACCTGCACACTGTTTTCTAAGGACCCGACAAATACCTGTCCCCCTTCTCCCATTAATCCATGAATTTCTCAGGAAACATGATGTCATTCAACTCCGCGATTCCCCGGTGTCCAGAAAAATGCCTGGTACCCAGTAAGAAGTTTGGCATAATAAAAAAGACAGCTTTGATAAGATCCTGGATTTGAACATTTCCATCCACATGATCATAAGCAAGGCATCCAACCTCTGTGGGCCCAGTTCCTTCATTTGTGAAACTGTGCACCTGTACGTAGAGTAAATGCACAAATCCAACTTAGTTCAGAGGGCATAAAGCTCCTAGCACAATGCCTGACACGTACTAGGAGCTAGCATTAATTGACTACATTGCTTTCAGGGGCTCTTCCCTGCCCCACCCCACTTAAAATATTGGAAGGAAATAAGACTGCTTTAGGTCAGAAATCAACGAAGTATTTGATATCTATGGAGGGAGAGATTTAACACTCACCGAGCAACTTCCATGTGCCAGGCACACTGCCGGGAGCATTCCTCACCATGGCCCTGTGGGTTGGACATTATGATCCTACTTTACAGAGGAATCACAGAGGTTGGTGTTCCTTGCCCAAGATCAAACCATTAGTTAATGTCACAACCGGAATAGAACCCTTGACCTTTGTGACTGTGGAGGATGGGTCTTTTTTTTCTTTTTTTCTTGTACATCACCAAAAGAAATGTGAATGAGAGTAAAGAAATCGCCAATCCCCAAGGCCAATGCCAGAGGAAGACTAGCTGGGACGGCTCACCCGGCATCAGCCCACAGGAAGACATGCGCCAGGAGTCCTGTAACAGAACGAGGAGTGCAACCAAGCAGCTGACATGCCACTTCTCGACCTTTTGTAGAAGGTTTCCGAAAGGAAAGCAAGGAACAGAAGTAAATTGCCAGTCCTCGCCCACCGGAGTTTTGATCTGAATGCACAAGTGAACGTGTGAGGTTGCAGGTCTAAAAACACCTCAAAGCCTCCCCGAAGTCCAAGCCCGTTGCAGTGGTATTCCACGCGCCGGATCTCATCTCCTTACACTGCCTACCTCTCAATTTATGCTTCAACCACACCAAGCCGGCAGTTCTCCAAATATACCATTGCCACGGCTTGCCATCCCTCCCACTCTCACTTCCTGTACCCGGTTAATCCTACTAACCCTGAAGTCAGTTCAAACATCTTTTCCCCCAGGAAGTCTTCCCCAACCAGTGGACTAAGGTTAGTGCCCCCTTTGACCCTCTGAATTTCTGTCTCTAGCCCTACAATCACCACATTATTTCGTAAATATCTACTTAGCGGTTTATCCCCTGCATCTGAGTCTGAAGCCTGTGAGGACAGAAGGTGTATCTTAATTCACCCTTTTATCCTCCTCACCCGCCACGATGGCTCACATATAGCACAAGCTCAAAACTCTGTTCGAACAAAGATTCACCACTGTGTTCTCATCGAATGCCAAGCACCCCCCAAAACGCACAAGAAGCAAAAAGACAGCATGGCAGCTAAGAAGACTAGTGTAAACCCAAAACAAATGCAGAAAAAACTCACGGTGAATGAATGCATGGTACAAGCATCAAGCAGAGATGCCAAATGAATCAAAGTTGTGCCAGGAGTAGACTGAATCAGGGCAGGCTGCAGAGAGGCACCCAGCAGTCCTCGGCAAAGGTGCAGTTACGTCTTTTACTGACCCTGAACACCCTTTGTGAAATGGACTTTCTCTTACCCGCCAGCCTAGGCTATCTGCTACGAGCTGCCTTCCAGGGAAATTCTAGGCTGAGGGGGAAAAAAAAAAAAAAGGAAATCATTATCAATCGATCAGTTGTCACGGAGACGTGACTCGTAGAAGGCGATAGTCATTGGAGTATGAAGAATGATATCAAGCGTTGTAAGAGAGGAAGAAAAACAGCCGTTGACATTGGTGTTACTTAGCTAAGTCTTCTGAAGAAGAAATGAGTTCAGGGGTCTTAGGAACCAAACCCCCCATCCTTACCATGGGTACAATAATAGTCAGCCAGCTACCTGATCATCAGTATAACATGCCTAGCTAGTGTCTAACACCCAATAAACAGTAGCTAGGACCAACTAGTCCGTTACTTTCCCATAAGCTCCTTTTGTTTCCGGTAGCTGAAATCCCCTAGAAAATATCTGTTGGATTTGGGTGTGAGGAGACAAGTAAAAATTGTTCCTCCAGTGGAGTCTCCCCTGGTGGATTTGTTTTCTCTGAAGTGCCTTTTTAATTTAATCCCTGATATTATTCCAGTGTATCCATTATAGCAAATACTCTTTTTTTTTTTTTGCCAATTTTAAATACAGTTTTATTTAAGACATTGCATTTTCCACTTAACAATACAGTGCTTATAAAGTGCAATGTTGTATTTCCTTTCCTTGTGCACGTATTCCATATTCAAGTATCAAGAATGCCCAGTTTTATTAACTATAGCAGCTCAACTTCACTGCCATGGAATTTGCTACAAATTTGGGTCCTTCAAATGTTTTGTGTGGAACAATGCTAGACCTATGCTCAGGTTGGCTTAATCAACCTCTTCAATGGTGGGCCCAGAGGAGGCACCACCAGAGGGGGGAGCTCCACCACCAGGGAAGCCTCCAGGCATTCCTCCAGGCATGCCTCCTGCACTCTGGTACAGCTTCGTAATGATGGGATTGCAGACCTTCTCCAGCTCTTTCTGCTGATGTTCGAATTCTTCTTTTTCTGCAGTCTGGTTCTTATCCAGCCAGTTGATGATCTCATTACACTTGTCCAGAATCTTCTGTTTGTCCTCATCGTTGATTTTACCCTGAAGCTTTTCATCTTCGACAGTTGCTTTCATGTTGAATGCGTAAGATTCAAGGGAATTCTTGGAGGACACCTTGTCTCGCTGCTTCTCATCTTCAGCTTTGTACTTCTCAGCTTCCTGGACCATGCGCTCAATGTCTTCCTTGCTCAAGCGACCTTTGTCGTTTGTGATGGTGATCTTATTCTCTTTTCCTGTGCTCTTATCCACAGCAGAGACATTGAGAATGCCATTAGCATCAATATCAAAGGTGACCTCGATCTGAGGAACGCCACGGGGGGCAGGAGGTATGCCTGTGAGTTCAAACTTGCCCAGTAGGTTGTTATCCTTGGTCATGGCACGCTCACCTTCATAAACCTGAATGAGCACACCAGGCTGGTTGTCAGAGTAGGTAGTGAAGGTTTGGGTCTGTTTGGTAGGAATGGTAGTATTGCGCTTGATGAGAACAGTCATGACTCCGCCAGCGGTTTCAATGACGAGAGAAAGGGGAGTGACATCCAACAGCAGCAAATCTTGAACATTTTCAGATTTGTCTCCAGAAAGGATGGCTGCCTGCACAGCTGCACCGTAAGCGACAGCCTCATCAGGGTTGATACTCTTATTCAGTTCCTTCCCATTGAAAAAGTCTTGTAGAAGTTTCTGAATCTTGGGGATATGCGTAGAGCCGCCCACCAAGACAATATCGTGGATCTGAGACTTGTCTAGCTTGGCATCCCGAAGGGCTTTCTCTACAGGGTCCAGCGTGCCACGGAACAGGTCAGCGTTTAATTCTTCAAACCGGGCACGGGTAATAGAGGTATAGAAGTCGATTCCTTCATATAGAGAATCAATCTCAATACTGGCCTGGGTGCTGGAAGAAAGCGTACGCTTGGCGCGCTCGCAAGCAGTACGGAGGCGACGGACCGCCCTCTTGTTCTCACTGATGTCCTTCTTGTGTTTGCGCTTGAACTCCGCAATAAAATGGTTTACCATTTGGTTGTCAAAGTCTTCTCCACCTAAGTGGGTGTCTCCAGCAGTAGATTTGACCTCAAAGATCCCGTCTTCGATAGTGAGGATTGACACATCAAAAGTGCCACCTCCCAAGTCAAAGATCAGCACATTCCTCTCGGCTCCAACCTTTTTGTCTAAGCCATAAGCGATAGCAGCAGCTGTTGGCTCATTGATGATTCGAAGTACATTAAGACCGGCAATAGTTCCAGCATCTTTGGTAGCCTGACGCTGAGAATCGTTAAAATAGGCAGGTACTGTGACTACAGCATTAGTAACAGTCTTCCCAAGGTAAGCCTCTGCGATTTCCTTCATCTTTGTCAAAACCATAGAAGATACTTCCTCTGGATAGAAACTTTTGGTCTCTCCCTTGTATTCTACTTGGACCTTGGGCCTGCCGGCATCATTCACCACCATGAAGGGCCAATGCTTCATATCAGATTGGACAACAGCGTCGTCGAATCTACGTCCAATCAGGCGTTTGGCATCAAAAACTGTGTTGGTGGGGTTCATTGCAACTTGATTCTTTGCAGCATCACCGATCAATCGTTTGGTGTCAGTAAAGGCGACATAACTTGGGGTGGTTCGGTTTCCCTGATCGTTGGCAATTATTTCCACTTTCCCGTGCTGGAAAACACCCACACAGGAGTAGGTGGTGCCAAGATCAATGCCAACTGCAGGTCCCTTAGACATAGTTGCTTCAGGATGGGCCCGGCCCCGCTTGCCAAAGAAACAGCTACCTGAACAGCTAACGCCGCGTTGAATGAGCTATAGCAAATACTCTTAAGAAGAAAGGCTGAATTCAGAAATAAATTGCACTCACAGATCATGCCTTAGAATGAGCATCATTAGTGTTTAACTGGCAAAACAAGATAGAGAAGATAGATCATCCCATTGAAAAAAAAGCCAAATCGGATTTTGAAGAGACGTTGACTTGCCCCCTTTTTCTTTCTTTTCCGGGAAAAGAGAAAGCAAAAATTAAATGGTTATGCATAGGATTTTTGTGCTTTGCGGCAACTCAAGAGAGCCTCATCGCTCCTGAGCTGGTCAGCTCTGTGGTCCCTTTTATCCGTTGCTGACAGTGGCCCAAGGAGAAAGCCTGGGATGAAAACAAACCCTCTTATTTGCATCAACTAATGTTAATATTTGTCTGCAGCCCCCCTCTCTACTTGGAACTGAAAAACAGCTCCCTATTTTCTTCAGACTAGAATCTTATTATTTATAAATTATTTATCTGTTCTTCACTTTACTCTGAAATCCAGCACTGCCAAGCTATTCTAGATGATCAAGGGATTCCGATAAAAGGACAGAGCAACATCCAAAAATAGAAGCTAAATCCATTTATCCTTGTTCCACGTGGCAAAGGAATTATGCTAGATGGTATGATTTGTACCTGCGCACACGGCAAAATGGTGACGGGAACAAAACAAGAGTTCAGGTGCTCCGAGACTCCCTTTCTATGACCCCCACGATGTACCTCTATCCCTCCCTCTAGTTTCCACAGCCCCTGTGAGCTCTTCCGTGCTATCCAGGTAGACACATGTCACAGAAAGCCAAAGCTTCAGTTAAGGCTCCTGAGTTCCCTCATCCTATCCATGATTAAGATCAGGACAAAAATCACAAGAAAAGTCAGAAACAGAAGGCAGGCTGGCCCATAAAGGGGCATGGAGGGAAAAGACCAGGGCAAAACAAAAGCAGGGGGATCCTGAAATTTCCCAACCGGCGTGCAATGACTTTCTTTTATTGATCACCCAATGCAAGATCTGGGCTGGACAAGTAGGCATGGTTACAGGGCTTAAGTTTATCCTAAAGATAAGGAACCCCCATCCCTGGGTGCCCCTCCACCACTGTGGGACTGCGATCGATCTTCAAACAGCTCTTCCCTTACTCATTACTATGGCTTTACTGGGCATTTGAGTCCAATGGTTTGAGCACAAGTTACAGAATCTATTCCTTTCCAAATTCCATACCAACAACAAGGGCATCTAGTAACTGTTTGTTCCTTGGAATCATTAGTTATTTAAAAAAAATAAGAACAGCAAAAATTATATACGCACGTATAAACCCACGTGTGCACGTACCTTCGAAGCTTTGAAAGTATTTATATTGTTCCACCAACTATACATGTATTTGCATTCCCAAAACTAGCCACAATTATACATAGTAATGCCTCAAACTTCAGACAACTTCAAGTCTCCAGAGTTCAGCTATGGGTAAAAAGCAAAAGAGTCTAGACCTTGAGCGGCCAAGACAATAAACTCTAGTATACACTTCCTGATTGCTCCCCCATACACCTGGAAGTCTAAGGATCTGGTCCACTGTATAGGAGACCTGGGGGTCTTGGTGGGGAGGGAGGCAGGGACAGCAAAACTCTCATTTCTTCAAAGCTCAGGATGTAGGTGAAAAGGAAACAGTAAAGCCAAAGAAGAGGATGCACCCATCACCAAACCAAAAATTCCTTTCTCCAAAGACATGCAAATGGCCAACAGGTGTATGAAAGGTGCTCAACATCACTAATCATCAGGGAAATGCAAATTAAAAGCACAATGAGAGATCACCTTGCACCTATTAGGTCGACTATTATCAGAATTACAAGAAAACAAGGACACCCGTGTGGCTCAGTCGGCTAAGCCTGAGACTTTAGCTCATGATCTCGGGTTTTGTGAGTTCAAGCCCCACGTCAGGCTCTGCACAGATGGTGCAGAACCTGCTCCGGCTCCTCTGTCTCCCTTTCTCTCTCTCTGCCCACTCTCTCTGTCTCTCTCAAAAATAAGCATTAAAAAAATTTTTTAAAAAAATAAGGTAACAAGTGTTGGTGAGGATGTAGAAAACTCAGGATCCTTACGCACTGTTGGTGGGAATGTAAATTAGCACATCTGCTATTGGAAAAGAGTATGGCGGTTTCTCAAAAAGTTACATATAATTACCATAGGAGCCAGCAATCTTACTTCTGGGTGTTAATCCAAGAGAATTGAAGCCGGGATCTCAAAGAGATACGTGTATCCTCATGTCCGTTGCAATAGGGCAGGAAGCACCAGGAGGTAACAAGGCACAGATCTGTGAACCTGCATGGCAGTTAGGGACTCACCAGGTGGTTCTGCAGGGCTGGGGTTTGAGGAAGAGAGTGCAGAGACAAGGCGGCTTTTTAGCACACTTGCTCTAAACAAAAATACGAGACAATAGAAGGGGATTTCTCGCTGTTTTGGAGGCTGGGAAGTCAAAGCACTGGCAGATTCGGCGTCTGCATTCCTGGTTCATTGATTCGAGTCTAGATTCCAGTCTAGATTCCTGGCTCTCTTCTCACTATGTCCTCCCATGAGAGAAGGACCAAAGTAATTCTACGGGGCCTCTTATGAGGACACTAGTGCCATCACGAGGGCCCCACTCTCATGTCCTCATCTAAACCTAATTACTTCCCAAAGGTCTCAGCTCCAAATACCATCACCCTTGGGTCGAGGTTCCCACCCGTGAATTTTAGGGAATCACCAACCTTCAGTCTAGAGCAACTGGAAGGCAGAAAGTGCCAGATCACAACGGGGCTTGGAAGTCACAGTGTGGAGACCAAGCTTTGCCATGGGTCACAGTTTTCACTTTAGAAACCTTGTTCCTTAGGGCAACTCATCTGTGGGCTCCCAGGGGCAGCATCTTTCGCTCTCTGCCCAACAAGAAATACAGCAAGCCACCCGCGCAATTTTAAATTTTCCAGTAGTCATATTACAAAAGAGTAAAAACACACGGGTGAGATTAATTTTAATAACGTATTTTGGTTAACCTAATGTATCCCGAATATCATCATTTTCACGTGCGGTCTACATAAAACATTATTACTGAGACACTTTACTTCATTTTTTAACCATACTAAGCCTTCGAAATCTGGTTGTGTATTCTACTCTCACAAAACATTTCAGTTGTGACCGACCACACTTCCGGTGAGTAGCTAACAGCTACCATATTGGACAATGCAATTGGAAAGCCAGAAGACTATCTCATCTGGTGACCGAGATTTTGAGTGAGCACTTTTGGAGGCAGCCTCCATCGAATGGAAAAAGCACTGAAAAATCGTTACAGGGAAACTGGGCGAGAGACAGATGAACCAGCACGTTTTACCAATAAACCCTAGCTTACCCTTCTAGAAC
Organism: Neofelis nebulosa; assembly: GCF_028018385.1. Taxonomy (NCBI): domain Eukaryota; kingdom Metazoa; phylum Chordata; class Mammalia; order Carnivora; family Felidae; genus Neofelis; species Neofelis nebulosa. The sequence continues at coordinate 105,724,021 of NC_080783.1, read as the reverse complement.
CTTAAGAATCTTTATTTGACTTGCCATACAGCTTACCTTCAATCAAGACAAAATGACATTCTCTCTGGGAAATCAAATATGGTGGAAAGAATGCTGAAGGGATCTCAAGAGAACTGTTTGGGTCTCTGTCTCTGTCCGACCTGAGACGTCCACCAGAGGGCGTTGAGGCATGGGTTATTTGTGACCACTAGAGACCCTGACGTCACCTTGCCTTGTACTTGGAGGTCTCGAGCTGGAACTGATCTCTCTAGAGAAGCACTCAGTGGGTCCCTGGAGCCATTCCTTCAAGGGAACAAAAATCTGTTCGTGACCCACCCCCGCGAGAACACTTCAATCGGCCCTACCTCTGTGGGAACCACATGGGAGTATACAATACATAGTGGGGGCACCATGCTTTTAGGGTCTTTGTTCCTTTCCTTTGAATTATTAGAGGCGCTCAGTGAACACCTGGTTTCCCTAACCAAACTTTCGGTGAGGAGGTCCTCAAAATCTTCCAACTCTGCTGTTAGAAAAACAGACAGTCCAGGGGCACCTGGGTGGCTCAGTCAGTTGAGCATCCGACTTTGGCTCAGGTCGTGATCTCATGGTCTGTGAGTTCGAGTCCCGCATCAGGCTCTGTGCTGACAGCTCAGAGCCTGGAGCCTGCTTCGGATTCTGTGTCCCCCTCTCTCTCTGCTCCTCCTCTGCTCATGCTCTGTCTCTCTCTCTGGCCAAAATAAATAAATATTAAAAAAAAAAAAAAAAAAAGAAAAAAACAGTCCAAAGCCACCCTCGCGTTGCTCAGAGCTTTCTGGGGGTTTCATGTGCTACCTGTCCTCTTGGGCGGCAGAGATAACGCGCCTTGTGATTTAGGTACAAGCTAGGGAGCATGCTGGCGTTTTCTTCTTTATCCTTCTCCAGAAGCAGATCTATTGGACAAGCGGTCTTATTGGGAGAATAAAAATATTATGTGCTTTGATTCTGGCCTCACTGTATATTTTGCCAACACAGGTTAAAAAGGCAAAGGGGGAAAAGAAAGGACAAAAGACAGGCATGAGGGGTTTTGCATAAGAAAAGCTGTGGATAAACACGTGAGTCACACACATCTCTTTGAATGCCCCGGGTCTGGTCTGTGGAGATAAACGCACCTTACCCTCTTTGAGGGGAAAGGGTTTTGCCCTGTAACAAGTTAGCCTCAATTAAGGAGGGATGCGAAGCCAGGCATTTCCCTCTTATGAAGAACAAAAGAAAAAGGAAGAGGAAAAACTGTCATCGCCAACCCCCCCTTCTCCTCCCCCCACCCCCCAGCCCCCGTGCAGGTGCGGCCACCTTCTGTTCCCCACTGCTGACTCATTTCCTGGATGAACTCAGCCAGAGTTCATCGAGTAAGGCTCTGAGTACCATCTCCAGACGGGTCGTTTCCAGGGCACATTTCCAACCCCTAGGCTGCCCTCACCACACTCCACCTGCTCCTGGCTGTGTTTCCTTCTCATCCCAGCCACCCCGTTAGTCGGGCTGAAAGTCTTCGAGGCCCCCTTGACTCCTCTCCTACTCCCTCATCACACATCCAATTCACCAGCAAGTCCTGGGGGCTCAGAATGCATCCAGGCTGAGCACTGGCCTTCTCTGTTACCATCCCCACTGCCCTCTGCCTCTCACTTGACCTCGCAGACTCTCTGACGGGCCTCCTCACTTCCATTCTTGTCCTCCACCATCACTACCCACATAACAGTGAGACTGAGCACTGAAAACCTAAGCCAGATCATGTCCCTCCACTGTTCAAAAGCCATCACGCCCCCACCTCCAGGGGAATAGTATCTAGGCTCTTACTACAACCTGCAGGCCCCACCCCGCAACTCCCCCTCGGCAACAGCTACAGTGACCTCCTTGCCGGTTACCGAAGAATGCCATCTCGGTCCTACCTCAGGGCCTTTGCACCGCAGTGCCTTCTGACCAGTTCTACCGCAGACCTTCCCATGATCATCTGCCCATTTCATTCAGTTCTCAACCCCAAAGTCACCTCTTCAGTGGACCTTCCTACGCCACCCCATCCAAAACTGCCCCTCCACAATACCCTGATCCTCCTTACTCGGCTTTATTTTTATTCATAACATTGACAACCACTTGATCTCACATTACATTTCCTCTTCTTAGTTATCATCTATCTGCCATCGTCAGCATGTAGAATCTAGGAAGGTAAGGGCTTGTCTTATCTATTGTTATATTCCCAGTGCCTAGAAAAACATAAGCGGTCAATAAATATTTGTTAAACTATTGAGTGCACTTGTCCAATTGAATCACGGACAATTCTTCTGAAGTTATTGGTTTTAGGAAATACCCTCCCTTCAGTCAAATATAAATATCGGTGGAATGAATGAATGAATAAATGAGGCAGATAGCCAGAAAGAGACTGTGTAACCCGCATGCAAATAAAAGCATGGCCAATGTGTTTTGCCATCAACAACCTTGTCCCCCAAATCTGTAGCCCACCACCGAATGCATTAAAAACCCTGGTTCATCCACTGGCAACTTAGGCCACTGTCGCGGGGTGAAGATCCTCACTATGACACCCCCGAAATAAGGCCAGGGGGTTGATCTGCAAATAAGAGGCTTCAGCACTGGAGACCAGGGGACGTGTTGCGTCATTACTTCTGCTATCAATGCAGCTTGCTCCGACCTCAGACCTGTCCCCCTTTGTTCAGGGTTTTGCTGCCAGCCACCCTGAATCTTGAAAAGATGAGGCACAAGGGCCATGCATTTCCTTTAGAGAGTTTTAAACAGGAAACATGTCCAGTGCTGCCTAGCCCACGCTGAAAGACTGCATCCCTGAACAGCTAGCAAGATTGTTCTTCCTATCCAACAAAACTATAGGTTCAAAAACACTGTCATGGAATCACTGAGTCAGAAGGTACGTTAATATTCGTTAAGCCCAGCTTCTCCCATTTTACAGACGAGAAAGCTGAGGCACAAAGGAATGATTGGTCAGGGGCTGAGTTGACATGACCATGCTTCCCACCTTCCACCCAAAGCTCCTGGACTGCCAAGCTTGATCAGGAACAGGGGACAGGGGAGAGGGGGGAAGGAGATGGGGAGGAAGAAGGGAGTGGAGAGAGGAGAGGGGGAGGAGAGAAGAGAGAGGAGGGAGGGAAAGGGCGAGGGGAAAGGGGAGGAGGAGGGTGAAGAAGGGAAGGGGAGAAAGGGACAGACAGAGAGGGAGACAGAGGATCCCAAGCAGGTTCCTCTGACAGCATTGAGCCCTACGTGGGGCTCAAACTCACGAACTGTGAGATCATGACCTGAGCCAAAGTCAGACACTTAACCAGCTGAGCCACCCAGGCGCCCCAAAGCTCCCCGGTTCAAAATGGGGGGATAGCTCGCAAGTTCATCATGTCAAACAAAATATTCCCAGAGTGCCTGGAATTGAAGGTCCTTTCGCCAAAATGCGACGCCCCCAGCCCACTCCTTCACAAAGCAGGCGACTCCGTGAACAAGCTCCCCCACTGCGGTTGTCTCTTCGGTAAAACCTGGCTCTGAGTCCCTGGAACTCTTGTCTGTTGGTCCCAAGTGTGCCATCCTGGAGGCAGATAGCACTGTGGTTAAAAATATGTGCTTCTAAGCCTGCCGTTTGTGACAACAAGGATGGACCTTGAAGGCGTGATGCTAAGTGAAGTAAGTCAGGCACAGAAAGGCAAATGTTGTATGATCTCACTGACATGCAGAATAAAAAAATAAAAAATAAACCTTATAAAAAGAGAGACCAGATCTGCGGTCACCGGGGGCAGGGGCAGGGGTGCAGGGTAGGAATTGGAGAATGAGGGTTTTAAGGGACAAACTTCCAGGGGAGCCTGGGTGGCTCCATCGGTTAAGCACCGACTTTGGCTAGGGTCATGATCTTGCGGTTCGTGAGTTCGAGCCCCGTGTTGGGCTCTGTGCTGACAACTCAGAGCCTGGAGCCTGCTTCAGATTCTGTGTCTCCCTCTCTCTCTCTGCTCCTCCTCTGCCTGCGCTCTGTCTCTCTTTCTCTCTCTCTCAAAAAATAAATAAACATTAAAAAAAAATTTTTTTTTTAAAAGGTACAAACTCCCAGTCATAAGATACAGAAGTCCTGGGGCTGGAAGGAGTAACATGGTGACTAAAGCTAACAGAGCTCTATGATACACAGGAAAGTTGTTACGAACGTAAATGCCAAGAGTTCTCATCATAGGGAAACATTTTTTTTCCTTTTCTATTTCCTTTTGTTTTTATTGCCTCTATAGGACACGATAGATGTGAGCCGAACCTATTATAGCAATTATTTCACAATATATGTAAATCAAACCATCCTGCTGGACGCCTTAAACTTACACAGTGACGTATGTCCATTATTTCTTAATAAAACTGTGGGCAAAGGGGGAAAAGGTATGTACTTCGGTAACGGAGGCACCTGTTTCAAATCCTGGCTCCTCTTATTACTAGCTGTGTGACCTGATGTAATTTTTTGAACTTCCCACGAGACACAGAACCGCCTGAATAAGGGGATCCTTTTATGCAGATACAAAACACGGAAACAGGTACACCTCCTTTCACTGACTCTAAGAGGTGCACGTATCATTTCTGTTTTAAAGAAGGATGCCTCTTAGAATCTAGAACCTGTCGCCATCACTCCCAGCCAGGCGGCAGCCGCAAGATTTGGGTGAAGTGTCTGCTGACACTTTAAGGTAACACCAAGAAACGGCCTGACGCTGAAGCATCTTATGTTCCGTACAATATAATAAATCTGCTGGTAAGTGTATATAAATTCTTTCTGGAAAGAATCAAAGACACATTCAGCAGCAGTTACCTCCGGGGAGAGAAACAGAAAATGGGAAATGAGGCTTTCACTTTCCATTTTCTTCCACCCTCCGCGGTTTGACTTTTTCAACCTGTGAAATGTATTCAATAATAAATGAGCCATTTGGGGCTTATTTTCTCCTTTGTACGTCTTTTACTTTGAAAAGGCTTAATCGATCTTAATTTTTTTCTTCTTTTTTTTTGATTTCATTTTTTATTTTTTAAAATTTACATCCAAATGAGTTAGCATATAGTGAAACAGTGATTTCAGGAGTAGATTCCTTAATGCCCCTTACCCATTTAGCCCATCCCCCCTCCCACAGCCCTTCCAGTAACCATCAGTTTGTTCTCCATATTTATGAGTCTCTTTTGTTTTGTCTCCCTCCCTGTTTTTATATTATTTTTGCTTCCCTTCCCTTATGTTCATCTGTTTTGTCTCTTAAGGTCATCATATGAGTGAAGTCATATGATTTTTGTCTTTCTCTGACTAATTTCATTTAGCATAATACCCTCCAGTTCCATCCATGTCATTACAAATGGCAAGATTTCATTCTTTTTGATTGCTGAGTAATACTCCATTGTATATATATACCACATCTTCTCTATCCATTCATCCGTTGATGGACATTTGGGCTCTTTCCATACTTTGGCTATTGTTGATAGTGCTGCTATAAACATGGGGGTGCATGCGTCCCTTAGAAACAGCACACCGGTATCCCGTGGAAAAATGCCTAGTAGTGCAATTGCTGGGTGGTAGGGTTGCTCTATTTTTAGTTTTTTGGAGGAAACTCCGCACTGTCTTCCAGAGTGGCTGCACCAGCTTGCCTTCCCATTAATTTTTTTCTTGATAAAGAACAAATGAAGTAAACAACTAATTAATAGCTAATTCTTGAACTTTCTCCCTCTCTCGGCTCCTTTGCATTTGAGACACTGGGAAAAGTTTCTAAAGGTGTAAAGAGACACAAAAAAGCAATAATGTACAGGACTAGGAGCACGGGGCCAGAGAAGGAAGACAGGGATGGACGGAACCCCAAATTAGCAAAACTGCAGGGAAGCAATTACCTTCATGCACATCTATGGCTGTCAAATTTTGTACCCCCCTTTTGGAAAGCCACTTGTCAAAATATAAACATTAAATGTTCATGCCTTTGACCCATAGACTCAACTACCATATTTTTATTGTAAAGAAAGTTTCTACAATACTTTTAAAATGCCAGGCATTGGGGCACCTGGGTGGCTCAGTCGGTTAAGCGGCCGACATCGGCTGGGGTCATGATCTCACAGTTTGTGAGTTCGAGCCCCGCGTCAGGCTCTGTGTTGACAGCTCAGAGCCTGGAACCTGCTTCAGATTCTGTGTCTCCCTCTCTTTGACCCTCCCCCGTTCATGCTCTGTCTCTCTCTGTCTCAAAAATAAACATTAAAAAAAATTTTTTTTAAATAACATGCCAGGCATTAAAACATTCACATAATTTCTTTTAATAGCAGAAATAATTGGCAATATCTTAAATTTACATCAATAGGTTAATAGTTCAGTAAAATAGGATACATCCAGCGAATGGGAATAAACCCATAATAACATTATTAAAAATTTTTATTAAAAAATGATAACCAGATTTGATTTTACATAGCAGGAAATAAAAATGCGTGTATAGTACGATCCGGGTCAAAGAAGCAACACTTTTGTGTGTGTGCAGAAAATATAGAATGGTGATGAAACAGGCAAACAAGTGCCAACAGGGAAAATATGTGGAACCAGGAAGACAGACACCTTAAGTCTAGCATTCATCCCTTTATTCATTCATTTATTCAACCTTTGTGGCTTATACACTTTCTTTGGGCTGAGGTACAACTGTGAACAAAACACACGTGATTCTTGTCCTAGAGAAGCTCGTGTGTGACCCAGTAACATACAGATAATCCCTTTCCCTGAGAAAGTTAGCAGAACAAAATAATCAAAGTAAAACTAAGAGAGAATAGAATAAAGAGAAGCCAACTCAAAGAGCTAGAATAGCATCCAAAGAAAGCCTAAAGAAAGAGGAAGGAATTACGAAACGTAAAGGCTGGAAATAATTCATTCAAACCCTAAGAAGCAGGATTGAGAAGAACTTGTTTTGCAAAAACACCAGTAGTACAGACAAACATCTCACAGTGCTAATCAATAAAAAAAAAAAAAAAAAAAAAGGAAAACATAAATTCAAAACGTGAAGCCTGGAGGACTTCTGGTATCCCGGTCCCACAGATAAGGAGCTTGGAGGCTGCCGTCCCCGAACAGGGCTGAACAAACTGCAGAGCAACAATTCTTCTTAGCTCCATCAGAGGACCGACATCACCGGGCAAGCTATGGCCCCAAGACAGGTGCACACTGGGGATCACAAGTGACCTGAGCAGCTGCCCAGGGGCACACGTGTCCCCGGGAACCGGTACTGGGCGAGAGGACAGACTGTAACTGACAAAATGCTAGAGGCTCAGCGTGGACACTCCAGAGGGACCTCGTCTTAGGGGGACATCTCCCCACATCTGTCAGCTTTCCCGCCACCAGCCCTCTCAGGTTCACACAGGAAGACTGGACAAAATCCCCCCCTGCAACACAGGGAGGGCGCAAGGAGCCATTTTGGAACCCACCCAGAACATTCTGTTCCTAACAAAGTGGTAACAGTGTGAAAGGGTTACGGCCACAGGCACGAAATGTTTGCTGATTATAAAAGAAAACCAGGCCCAATGCCACAATTATGAATTTCTACATCTCAGAGAAATGATTGATTTTCAAAGACACAAAATGACCAGAACTGATCAAATAAGAGAAAAAAAAAATGAATGGAGCAAACCAACGGTGTCAGGAAATGGACTTTCTCCTGTGCTTCTGTAAGAAATAACCTGATGCTGTTCTGGAATGCAATTTGGAGGCCCGTGTCAAATACCTCTAAACTGTGCAAGCACAGTGACCTATAAATCACCCTTATGCAAAATCCTTCCAACAACATAATAAATAAGAGTGCAGAAGCGTATTCTTCCATAATCATTGGTCTTTAGCAAAGAACAATGTATAACAGCAGACACTGGGAACAGCCTACACGTCTAGTAACAATATGGATAAAACACAGTCCATCTATACAATGGGCTGCTATGCAATCATTAAAAACGAGTCTGTGGGTACTTCTTGGCTCCAAAAGATGTTTGTGATGGATTAGTTAAGAGACAAAAGGCAGGTTGGCAAACAAGATGAATAGCGCGATCGTGTTTATTTATTTATTCATTTAGAGAAAAGCATTTCGGGAGACTATGTGCCAAGTCTCGCTAACAGTACTTAATTCGGGGGGCTGGAGTTATGGGTGATTCTTCAGCTTCTCCCTCCTACTGTCTATTTTTTACATTTGCATGTTTGTTAAAACAGTCATCAAATACGCTCACGTGGGAAAACTGACCAATGAAAATATTAAATACTGTCATGGCCTCAGGTGCCGAAAATAGAGCCACCCCTTTATATTCTTATTCCTACAGTCCAGCACCTTAGAAGGTCTTTAGTGACGATGTCGCTGGTAAATAAACTTGCAGACGATGAGGATTCTTAGGTTACGACGCCAGCTCCGCCAGGAACGATGTAAACCCGGCAGTGGCTTCCCTCCTTTGCTGTCACCTCTTCGTCTCCAAATCGAAAGAGCCAGAGGAGCCCTTCCAGAGGCCCACCGCTAATGCCCACTTGGCTACTTCTCTTCAAGCTGCCGGCTCCGTTATGCAGGGACCATCTACTGCTGTTGCAGCTTGGTACGCAGTCCATTTGGAAACAGATTTTGAAGAAGAAGGGGAAAACACAAGTAATGTTCATTTGTTTCATTACAGCAATTTAAGAGGAACAACCATCCAAAAAACGGGAAACGTCAAGTGGGCTATTAAAGGCCTCCAGCAGGCACGGGTGCATCTAGGTGCAGATATTGAAAAGGAGAAGCGCCAGAAAGGAATACAGAGGGGTGGGCGTGCTGCACTGGCTTAAACGCCCGTCTTGTTTTAAGAGATGATCACACAAGAGGCTAGAGACCCACAGCAGCCATGCGTAGCTTCAGAAGGTTCAACGAGGCCGAGGGGAACCTTCCTCCAACAGCAAATGACATGCTGTTACTGTTGGTTCAGTGTATTTCGGGACTGGGTTACTGCATGTCTCTCCAGCGCGAGCGCTGTGCTAGGGCTGGGGATCCAGAAGGGAATGAGGCACAGGCCATGTTCTCACAGATCTAACGGATCCATAAAGAGAAAGGCAAAATTCTGATTTCCATATTGCAGAGGAATGCCTTAGGGAGGTATGACAGGAGCCCCTTCCCGGATATTAGCCGGATGTAGTAGGAACTTGGCAAAGGCCCGAGAATTAGCATATTATGTACAAGGAGCCCACGGTCTGCAAAAGCCCAGTGGTAGGAGGGAGGCGGGGGCAGGCTCTGAAGGTGTTCCGGGGGCCAGAACGAGCTTTACGCTAGGCAGTAAGATGCTCAGATTTCATTTGAATCTCAGGAAATGGCCCTCCATCAGCTGGAAATCTAAGGCCCAAGAAAATACATCCAGGGACATGCCCTTGACCCCTTCCCATACCACTGCACCGATCCCCAGATGGCCTGCTTATGAGTAGAATGGCCTTTCCACAAGCCACATATGAAACTGAAGATCACTAGAACAAACCACTGGTAGCAAGGGGAATGAGTATATATCGTCCTAGGCTGACACCCTCTGACCTGCCATTGACCTTACCCTCGCCCCACAGTAGAGAAACGCAAAACAGCAGAACGTTTGGTCTTCGTGTTTCCAATTCTCCACACCGAGCTCTCATTTGCAACTTCTTTCAAGGCGTCTGCTTCCACTTAAATTAAATCTGCAACAAAATAATGATCTGGTAATTTTCCAGGGGAGGGGAAAAATCTAAACAAACCGTGTTCACCCTGCACCCTAGTCATTTGCTGACCCTCACAGTCCAGGACCGGGGTCAGTGCCTGCCCGGGCGCTCACAGTCCAGGACCGGGGTGGGGGGACATCTCCCCTGGACGTCAAGGATCTCACGAAGGGGTTCAAAGAGGAAGAAAGGGGTTGAGATAGAACAGGCGATAGGGGAATAGGACGTCACCAAGCAGACCGCAGCAAGGCGATGAGGGAAGAAGCCTTCATGGTCCTTGATCACAGTTAAATGCTGTGTTCTTTCCTGACTGTTGTTAGTATCATTTATTCCCATCAACAAGCCGAGAGGCCAACTTCCAGTCCACATGCCCAGCTTCCCTACATTTTAAAGAAACCAAGAAGCTGTCCCCCATTGTGGATTCTCTTCAGCCATGAACTTTCCTTGATACGGGATTCCACGAGGATACAGATGCCTCCTGGTGGGGTAAGGCATCTGCAAGCAGCCAGCAGGTTTTGCTGGTCCACAACAGGAAAAGACAGGTGACAGGGAAGAGTCACAGGGACAGCGTTGGAAAGACACTCAACCTCCCTGGACCTCAGCATCCTCTTCTGTAAATGAGGGAGACCAGCAACGCTTTCCCCTACTGATAAAAAAGGATTGACAGATACACCCAGTGCTGCCCTTTCCCCCACATCCTACCTTCACAGAGGTGATGGCTGGAGCAGCCGCAACCTTCCTGGGACCACGAGGGAAAGGCCAAGACAAGCACATACGTACCTGTCCCCACATATCAGAGCTACTGAATTAGGGCAGCAAGAAACTGCCTCCAGGTTTTTTGTCATATGAAAAAATATATGTACCTTGTTGCTTTAAATCGCTGGGAACCAGGCTTTCTGTTACTTCAGCCAAATTCAGTGCTGACTGAGGGAACCTGGCTAGGATAATTCAATGAGGCAACATCTGGACATTGCACAGCACAGAATCTAGAAGGCAGCAGGAGCTCAGTACCATCAGCCCTTCCTCTCATCATTCTCTTCGTTGAAAATGAGACCTTCGCCTGCAGGTAAAGTACTATCAGAGGAAGTGAAAGTCGATGTCATGTTTGCAGTGTGGACTCAAAGGGTCAGAGCAAGAGGACAGCGAAGACCATGTGTGTCCCACCCTCATCTGGCACGGGATGCAGACGCCCGGAGAAGAGAAGCAACTTGCCCCAGGCGGGGCAAGGAGGGGCGGGGGGGGGCGGGGAGTGGGGGTAGAACTCAGACTCCAAACTTAGCACATACAGCCTCAGAACCTCTCTCCTGCCCAGTTCTCTCCTTCTTCTGGCCCTTTCCCAGTCTGGGCCTCCCAGTCTTCCTTCCACCTGCTCCAGATTCGCTCCCCTCTAGCCCACATGTGGTAAATGCAATCCCTCGCAAGCAAAAACCTCTCCATCTGTGTCTGTCTTGGGGATGAGCCGAGGGGAGAATCTCACAAGCAGTGGTAGCAGCCCAGCCGTCAGCCCCAGAAGCAACAAATGTAGGAATCCAAGTCGGTGCCACTCACTCATCCTCAGAACTTGCTCCTTGCCAGGGTGTTAGCTAGGACCCCGGCAAGGAACACAGAGAGCTCACTGGAATCTCGAAAAGAACTTAAGGAATTGATGGCGTATGCAAGGGTGAGGGAACCAGAAAGGGTGGTGAGGTGCCCGAGGATAGCAGCAGCCTAGACTGAGAGGAAGGGGAGGAGTCAGTGAGACCTTGAACCATGGAGTAGACCCAACCAGAGGAGCTATAGCTGAGGGTGTAGCTAGAGAAGACCCGTCAGTGCAAAACTCCACCAAAGCAGGAAGGAAGAAATACCATTACTTCTCTCTCCTCCCCCGCTCATCGCCCGCTGATGCCTGGCATGGGCCAAACCCAATGGAAAGCCTGAAGGCAAAGAAATCTAATGATGGAGTCCACAGGGGAGAACCCTGCCTTCACCTCCCCAGGGCACAGAGCAAGGTAGAAAAAGGTCCAGGATGTACTGGGGGGGGGGGGGGGGGAGGGCAGGGGAGGGGGAGAGGGTGGAGGCAAAGGGGACAAATGGAGAATAAACAGCACAAAGGCATCGCCTAAGCAGTTTACCCGCATTATCTCCTTGAAGCCTTCACAATAATCCTGTGAAAAAAGGACTTCGATCCTCATGTACAAATGAAGAAACTGGGGGTGTCTGGGTGGTTCAGCTGGTTGAGCATCCGACTTGGGCTTAGGTCATGATTTCACAGTCTGTGGGTTCTAGCCCCGCGACGTGCCTTGTGCTGACAGCTCAGAGCCTGGAGCCCGCTTCATCATCTGTGTCTCCCTCTCCCTCTGCCCCTCCCCCGCCCTCACTCCATCTCTCAAAAGCGAATAAACTTTTTTTTCATGTTTTTTTAAAAAATAAAAAATAAATTTTAAAAACGAAGAAACTGAGTCACAGGGAGGTTGACTAACTTGCCCAAGCTACTGAGCCAAGGTCTGAATGCAGACGCATACCAGAGCCTCTATGCTGAAACACTAAAATGCTTTGTGGAATAAGCAAAGGAAGGAGCAAATGTACTTAATTTATGCAACGATTAACATCTCTTCTGCATCAGTCCTTGTATGGACAAAGACTGGAGAATATTCACAATCCCATCCTGGTGAACTTCTCTCCTGACCCCTGGCCTACCCCACCTTTAGTTGAATGCACAACCATAATTCAGAAAAGTGGTTCTCAAACGTTCTGGTCTCGGTACTTTTTTACTCTTGAAATTTACTGAAAATCTCTGAAGAGCTTGTTTATCTAAGTTATATTTGTCAATGTGTGCCAAGCTAGCAATTCAAACCGAGAAAATTTTAAAACACAAAGTACCCCAGCACACAGAAAGATGATGTCATCGCGCGCCGTGGGGATTCTGGAAAACTCCACCATACATTCATGAGTAAAAATGGCTACTACTACCTTAGTATCATGAAAACAGTTTTGACCTCAAGGACCCCCTTGAAGGGTCTTGGGGACCTACCAGTTGTCCTTGGACCAGAGTTTGAGAACCATCAATCTAGATGATGTCTTTATTTCACTTAAGCAATTCCTATAAACCACAACCTTATATATTATCAGCCTGAACTCAGTGACCCAAACCTCATTTCTCTTCCCTCCTCTCTTTTTGGTCTCATTGTTACTGAGACCCTTCTCTATTCAAAGTGCAGGGGCCACCTTCCAGGACCAGAGCCTAGGGAGGGAGGGCCATTCTAATAAGGCTGCCCTTGAGTGATCACACATCACCAGAGAGCCTGTCCAGGTGTATGTCAGGGAGAAGGCAGTGGATTATTAACTCAGGGAACAGAGCAGACTCTGCTCAGAGAAGCTGACAGACTGGCAACAGCCTGGGATGGCCAGCGGGAACAGACACCGCAAGTGATCACCCTAAAGCAAGACAAGAGGGGCGCCTGAGTGGCTCAGTTGGCTAAGCATCGGGTGTCAGCTCAGGGCATGATCTTGTGGTTCGTGAGTTTGAGCTCCCCATCGGGCTCTGTGCTGACAGCTCAGAGCCTGGAGCCTGCTTCAGGTTCTGTGTCTCCCTCTCTCTCGGCCCCTCCTGCCCCTCTCTCTCTCTCTCTCAAAAATAAATAAACATTGGGGCGCCTGGGTGGCGCAGTCGGTTAAGCGTCCGACTTCAGCCAGGTCGCGATCTCGCGGTCTGTGAGTTCGAGCCCCGCGTCAGGCTCTGGGCCGATGGCTCGGAGCCTGGAGCCTGTTTCCGATTCTGTGTCTCCCTCTCTCTCTGCCCCTCCCCCGTTCATGCTCTGTCTCTCTCTGTCCCAAAAATAAATAAAAAACGTTGAAAAAAAAAATCTAAAAAAAATAAAAATAAAAAATAAAATAAAATAAATAAATAAATAAATAAACATTAAAAAAAATTATACAGCAAGACAAGAAAGAGAAGGGAGGTATAGGAGATAGGGAACAGCTCTGAAGCAGGCTGAGGAATGCAGCCCCAGTAGTTCTTTCATTTTTAAAAGGCTTGGCTAGTGCCTTTGGCCATCACAGCAAGACAAGATGAGGGAAGCAGCCCCCTTCTTCCCATCCTTAAAACTGGTCATCTCGCTCACTGATATTCTAGGCTCCAATAAACTCTGAAATGCAATCAGGAAAATGGCGGATGAGATGCTGCATGGATTCCCTTGATATGAAATAGTGTCCCTTTTTATCTGGTTTTATACTCTATCTTTCTTTTATGCTAGCTTTAAGCTATTTGATTTTGTCCACCTACTTTCTATCCTTCAGTGAGCATATTTATATTCTGCAGTGAAAAGAAGGATTTCATATCCTAGCCTTTAACATGAAACTATTTCACGGAAAATGTACATGACCTCACCTCAGTCTCCTTTTTCCCCAGGAAAAAATGAATTTTCTTCTGAAGTTATCTCTGCCAACTCACATTGGATACCATTCCTTCCCAGCCAAGGATCGATACAGTTATAGATACACCCCATCATCTTTACAATCGTTTCTATTTTTCAATCATCTACTGCATGCTGAGCACTGAGACAGGTACTTTATATATGTTATTTCTAAGCTTCCTAACAACTCCACTAAGGGAGCACCATTTTCCCTATTTTATAAGTGAAGAAACTGAGGTTCAAAGAAATAATGTACCTTGTCCAGCTGGTAAGTCCAGCTGGTAACTCAGACTGTGATTCCAAAATTCATGTTAACCCAGATTCCACGAAGACTTTGGACCATCTCTCTTGCCCTAATCAGCAGTAGTCTTTCAGTATGGTCTCTTCATGCATGTCAAGCTTGGTCACCATCATATTAGCCATACTAATACGGTACATAACTCGTGAGAATGGTACATAACTCTGGTTTGATGATTCCCAATGTGGGCTGTCCACAACTCTGATACGATAAAGAGCAGACCCACTGGACTTTCTGATAACCACATAGGAGGCATGCTTACTACCTCTTGAACTTACAGCTGAGCATTTACTCCGTGGCCTATAAGAGATATTATTATTCTCTTCCTTTCTCAGAGACTGTTCTTTCAGTGCTTTGCTAACCATCTCTAGCCTGTCCTTGGAGCCTGCAATTCCAATCATGTGTATAAAAACAAATCAGGTAATTCTCCTTCTTCCTCACTCTGTGTGCTTTCTCTCATTATCCTTGGAGAAATTAACTCTCCCTGGGCATCTAGGACCGAAGCGCATGGAAGGTGAAAATATCTGGTTTAATGTGGAAGGGAAAGTTTCAGAAGGACTTTATTCATATGCTTTACTATCCCCAGATAGAATCATTACAAAATCTCTGCCTCCATCCACTCTCCTGGGTCCTAACAAGTTAACACAGTAGATAGGCAAAAGCCACAATTTTTCAACTCAAAAGATTGCCCTGAATCCTAGCCATGGATTGGAGAGTATTTGTGTATCTACTTACATGTGTGCAGGTTGAGATGTTTTCTGTAGACATGTAGAAGGAGCATGTGAGTAAATGATGTTACTCAAAACCTAGTCTTGATAGACTTGGCCTCCCTGAGGCATCAGAAGAATGTGGAGAGCCAAAGTCATTTAAACTACAGTTTAGATTCAGCTAAGAGGGAAGGAGACATATTGTTTATTCACGAACATTGCAGATTACAGAGATGTGGCTCTCACACCATATTGCCTGTGTTTAAATGTCTCAAGAGTGACATCATCAAGAAGATGACATAGGTTTTTCCCTATTTCAATCACCCTTACAAAAATACCAACTAAGAACTATCAATGGACAAGATACCATTGTGAAAATCCCAGAATCTGGGACTGAGGCTAAAGTACCCCCTGGGCCACAGACACAGAAAAGGACCACATTAGAAGGGTAACAGAAGTGGTTTACTTAGACCAAATAGCCTCTCCCCCAAGCTGCCACACCAAGAGGTCCCCCCAACCCCAGCCTATGGTTTATCCAGTAGGAATAAGAGAACTCAAGGTGAACATCCACCTTTCTCAGCATTACAAGGCACTTCCTAGAAGGCTCACTCAGGTCTCACTTGACAGGGATCACTGAAGAAATCACTGGAGCTTGACCACTGGGGATAAGATAGAGATGAAAGAGGTAGTGGGATTTATAGCAACCCGAGCTCAGATCTTGGTGGACCACATTTCCACTTGCAGTGATCAAGGGCTGCCCTTGAGTGATCTGGCACCTGAGCAGATATCCAAGCCAACTTTGCATATCTGCAGAGTTGATCTGGTGGCCATGTCTGGCCAGAGAGTTTGGTAGGCAATTCTGCCTGATTTAGGTCCCCAGCTGATGGGCCATACTGGCCATAGAGCCTCTACGACTCACCTGGACAGGACAGCAAATTCCCAGTCCTGCCCAACAGCTGAAAAAAGCTTCTAGTCCCACCCAAATAAAAAGCTGGGTAGCCACAGAGTCCATCCTATGACTCCAATCAGGAAAGAAGCCAAGCCAACAGCTCTGCCCAACTATTGAGCAAAATCTCTGGCCTTGTATAACCAGGGACTTGCACAGTGACCCTGGGAACACTCAGAGCTCAGCCTACCTTATTGCCCAGTCACAGAGCTCAGCCAATAGCTCTGCCCAGCAGTGGAGCCTCATCTACAGCTCTTCCTGATTACTAAACACAGCATGTGACCTTGTCCGGGCAGGGAGCCCAACCAGTGACCCTGCTCAATTGCAGAACATAGCCTGCAACCACATTAGACCAAGAAGCCTAGACAGTGACCCCACTCCATCACAAACCACAGTCTTCAGCCTCATCCAAGTGCAGGATACAGATAGAGTTTCCACCCAACCAGAGGGCCTGCCCAGTGATCTTACCCAATAGAACAGTACAGCCAGCAGCTTCCCCAATCACCAAGGCCACCCTCCAGTCCCACCCAACTTCAGGGCACAGCCCACAGCCTGCAGCCCCACCTGTCCAAACCCTCACCTGGATGCAGAATGCCACCAATAGCACCATCTGCTTGGGGAACACAGCCTGAATCTCCAACCAACCAGAAATTATGGTGGAGCCCAACCTGCATCCTTGCCCACTAGCAGTATCTAACCAGTGGCTACACCCTGCCAGGAACACAATACATGACCTGACCCAACTAGAGGTCATTACAGACCCCAGCTAGTGGCCTCACACGACCATAGACCATAGCCAGTACCCCCACCCAACCAGAAATCCTGCCCCAAAGTACTGCTTGAATTCATAATCCAACCAACAAGCTCAACTGACTGCAGAGCCCAGACAATGGCACCCCCCAACCTCAGAGCACAGGCAGTGGCTTCACTGAAGAGACTTCAGTAACAAATCTCACCAGCCCACAAATGCTACCAGTTGATGCACCCAGTAATCCACCTAAGCTAACTGGTGGTGATCTTTCCACGCTGAAGCAAACCTGTAAAGACTGAAAGAGGAGACTGTTTACTCATAAATGCAGGTACTGATGCAAAGATATAAGGATCATGAAGAATCAGGTAAATGTGGCACCACCAAAGGGAACTAATAAAGCTCCAATAACTGACCCTAAAGAAATGGATATCTATGAACTGTCTGACGAAAAAATTGGAATAACCCTCTTAAACAAGTTCAGTGAAATAAAGGACATACAGAGAGACAACTAAACAAAATTAGGGGACAATGTGTGAACAAAATAAAGAGTTCAATAAAAAAGTAGAAATCATTAAAAAAATGGATATCCTATAGCTGAGAATACACTGACTGAACTAAAGAATTCAATTAAAAAAAAAAAAAAAAACAACCTCAACAGGCCTAACATCAGCAGATTCTTATGCTTAATCAAGCAGAAGAAAGTATCAGTGAACTCTAAGACAGGTCATCTGAAATTATCCAATTAAAGAACAAAAAGAAAAAGAATGAACAAGAATGAAGAAAGTCTGTAGGACTTACGGGATACCATTTACACACACACACACACACACACACACACACACACACTCATTATGGGATTCCCAGAAGAAGAGAAAAAGAAAGGGACAAAGACTATATTTAAAGCAATAATGGCTAAAAACTTCCTAAACTTGAGGAAAAAAAGGGACACTCAGATCAGAGGCCCAATAGACCCCAAATAGGTTGGAACTCAAAAAGGTTACCCCAAGACACATTATAATTGAACCATCAAAAGTGAGAGACAAAAAGAATTTTGAAAGCAGCAAGAGAAAAGCAATTCATGACATACAAGGGAGCTCCCATAAAACTCTCCCACAGATTTCTCAGCAGAAACTTTGCTGGCCAAAACAGAGGGGATGTTATATTCAAAGTACTGAAAGAAAAAAAACCTGTCAACCAACAATACTATACCTGGCAAAGCTGTCCTTCAGAACTGAGAGCAAGATAAACACTTCCCCAGACAAACAAAAGCTGCAGAAGTTTGCCACTAGACCTGCCTTATAAGAAATGCTAATGGCATTCTTCGAGCTGAAACAAAGGGATGTTAATTAACATCATAAAAACATAGCCATGTGTAAGACTCACCAGTAAAGGTAAATATATAGTCAAAGTCTGATGCTTTAATATTGTGATGGTGGTGCATAAATCACTTACAACTCTAGTTTAAACATTGAAAATAAAAGTATTAGGAAAAATCTATAACTACAATAATGTGTTATTGGGTACACCTTATAAAACAGATGTAAATTGTAACATCAACAATCTGAAACATGAGAGAGGGAGAAAAGCGTAAAGTTTCTGTATGCTATTGAAGTTGTTATCAGCTTAAAATAGGATATTGTTAACTATAGTGTTTTGTGTAAGCCTCATGGTAAGCACAAAAATGCACACACAAAAGATTATGAGGAAGAAGTAAAGCATACTGCCATAAAAAATCATCAGATTACGAAGGAAGACAGCAAGAGATAAAGCAAGAAACAAAAGATCTATAAAACCGCCAGGAAACAATTAACAAAATGACAACAGTAAGTCCTTACCTATCAATAATTACTTCAAACGGAAATGGGCTAATCAAAAGGCATAATGGCCAAATGAATAAATGAAAAATACCCAAGAATATGCTTCTTATAAGAGACTCACATTAGCTTGAAGGACACACACAGGCTGAGAGTGAAAAGGTGGAAAAGATCTCTGAAGCAAATGGAAGCCATAGGAAACCAGGGGTAGATGCTCACGAAAAGAGTGAAGACACGGGCCAGGAAGTTTAAATACTCACTCTGGCCCTGCCCAACGAATCTCCTTTCTCTTCGTAGATCTCTTTTTCCAACCTTCAGCAAAGTTTTGCACTAACTTTGTGCATGCCGACCTCTGTGTAACGTGTGCATGTGTACACATTGGTGTGTGTGGGGGAGTCCCCGGGTATGACCAAAGGAAAGCAAAGCTGCATTTAACCCCCTCAAAGAGAACCACAGCTCCTTCCACAATCACCAGGACCAAAAATGCTGCCAAATGGGCTCTCAAGCCATGCATAAAACTCAAAATTAAAACGGAGTACCTCAGGGGTGGCTTTTTTTTTGTTTTTTACTTTACAGCTAACTAGCTTAGGAGCAGATAAAAGCCAAGTTATCATGCTTTTCACATGGCCTTATTTTGTCACTTGACGGTGACAGGGACATTTGAAGCCACCCAACAGAACAGGCCTGCCCTCGGTCCCTTGACACCCCTCCTATGTCTCTCCTCTGAGAGAAAAGCCTGTACCTCACAAAGACAACCAGGAAGCCAACTCGACAAGCCTGCTTTGGGTCAGCAAGGACAGCAGTCCACAGCTGTGACCCCGAAGCCAGCCTGGCCTCGGGTGGGCTGTGAATTTGAACTGTACGGTGTTGCAAGGGTGGAAACAAGTTGAATGGAAAGGACCATTACTGAGCAGCTAGAAAGGGCACTCTGCCGTGCGTTTCACACATGTGTCTAACCCACATCCTCTGTGAAAGGCAGTGTTAGGATCACATGATGAAGAGGACGTGAGAGCTTCGAGGCTCTGAATGCCACACACACCTTCACACTGTGGGTAAGCAGTGGGTGGAGGTGATTCCTAAATCCATACTCTTCCCAACACACTAGAAATCTCCTTCACAGGCTGACCTTCTCCTAGAGGTTCTGATATACAGGGGTTTTGACCTTGAGTGACAGAGACTCTGCCCTTCATAGCAGTAAGTCAAGGCGCTCAGCTCCAGAGCTAAATGGGTCCAGGCCTGTGCCGCTTACTAAGGAACAAGCTGTCACCTCGAAATCCACGCTTCTGTCCTCCGCCTTGTCCCCTGGCCGTGGGGCTCGGCAGGCTGAGTGTCTCCCTGCCCTGAGTGGCTCCACCTGCCCAGCTCATTTGGGCACGGACAGAACCAACACCGTGTGGCCCCTCCAGGTGACAGCTAGGCGGCACTGTCTCCTTAGAGGTCCGAGCTTCTCAGGACCCTCCTCTCAGCTTCAAAGGCACCAAAGCATCCACTCCAGTTGGTAGCACCTAGCATTTCAAGCCCCTGACTTACCAGATGGTGATAACCCCATTCTCTCCCTTTGCCCCCCACGTCCTTTCCACATACTCACCTCTGACCTGCCTCGATGTTCCCTTTTCACCCTCTTGCGGCTCTCCAGGACCTGCACACACAACTCCGCATCTTAAATTCCCTTTGTGAACTGCCTAACGTTTCTGTTTTCCTGACTTCGTAAAGGACTCAACTCCGGCCATCATCTAAGCAACGCTGACTCTGAACGTGAAATCGGAGCTTCAGACCCGCCCCCCCCGAGAGAAAATCCTGTTTCATTTTTCTTCTGTCCATCATGCCCCTCCAGAGCAGGGCTGTGGCTTTCATTCTCTCTGTCGGTGAATCTTAGCAGCCCCCGGATGCTGAGCCAGATACCCAGGGCTTCAGCGCTGTTCTCATCCCAGCCCCATTAAGCTGCTAGCCTCAGGCCTCGCCCAGAGCTCCCGGGAGCCGTTCTACCCACATCTAACTTCTCTTGGCAGCTCAAGAGCCTCCCTTCTGCTGACCTTGGCTCGCTGGTGGAAAGAGGCTGAGAGACCTTGTTTGGCAGGAAGGGCTATGGGCAGGCCAGCAGCCAGCCACACTGAGAGGACCTTTGTTTGTAGGGCATCACACAGCCCCGGGGGAGAGAGAGAACAGGAGAAATGCTCTGGTCCGTCCACCTCCTCCAGCATGACTCTTGCCACGCCATCTCAGAGGGCCTCCCGCTCCCCGTACAGCACCGCCCGGATTCAGCTCTTGAACCTGCCATGTGGGAGGTACATAATCGGCCCCTGCTACATTTAAAAAAAAAAAAAAGGATATATGAAACAATGCTGTCAAGTTGCTTCCGGCCCAGTAAGGTTGGTAGAAAACGTGAGGTCAAACTTCCATGCAGAATTAAATTTTCTGGCTCCTGATCTAAGGTATAGAAACTGCTCGTGGGCTGAATGGTGTTCTTTAAAAATTCCTGTGTTGAAATCCTGACTCTGGTTCACAGGGTGTGACTGCATGTGGGGCTGTAAAGAGACAATTGAGGTCGTTGGAGGTTATATCAGTGAGTCCTAGTCCAAACGGGCTGGTATCCTTGTAAGCAGAGGACATGCACAGGGAAGAGCATGTGAGGACGCAGGGGAGAGGCAGCCGTCTGCAAGCCAAGGAGAGAGTCCTCAGAAGGGACCAACCCCTGTGACACCTTCGTCTCAGACTTGCAGCCCCCAGAACTGAGAGAAAATGAACACTTGTCATTTAAACCACCTCGTGGGGGGCGGGGGGGAGGGTGCCTGGGCGGCTCAGTCGGTTAAGCGTCTGACCTCGGCTCAGGTCATGATCTCGCAGTCAGTGAGTTCAAGCCCCGTGTTGGGCTCTGTGTTGGCAGCTCAGAGCCTGGAGCCTGCAGCCTGGTTTGGATTCTGTGTCTCCCTGTCTCCCTGTCCCTCTGCCCCTCCCCCGCTCATGCTCTGTCTCTCTGTCTCTCAAGAATAAAGAAACCTTAAGGGGCGCCTGGGTGGCTCAGTGGGTTAAGCATCCGACTTTGGCTCAGGTCATGATCTCACGGTCCGCGAGTTCAAGCCCCGCATCGGGCTCTGGGCTGATGGCTCAGAGCCTGGAGCCTGTTTCGGATTCTGTGCCTCCCTCTCTCTGACCCTCCGCTGTTCATGCTCTGTCTCTCTCTGTCTCAAAAATAAATGTGAAAAAAAAAATAAACCTTAAAAAAAACTTTTTAAACCACCTGGTCTGTGACATTATGTTGTGGCAGCCCCAGCAAACCAAAAAAGAGACCATATATTCCAAATTAAAATCCAGGACCCAAGTGTAAGAGCATTTGTTATAAAATTAAGACTAAAATGCTAAATGGGCTTGGAGCGTCCTGGTGGCTAAGTCAGTTAAGCATCCGGCTCTTGACTTTGGCTCGGGTCATGATCTCATGGTTCATGGGTTCAAGCCCCACAATGGGCTCAGGGCTGGTGGTGCAGAGCCTGCTTGGGACTCTCTCTGCTCTCTCTTTGTCTCTCTCTGTACCTCCCCCACTTGCGTGCTCTGTTTCTCTCTCTCTCAAAATAAACAAATAAACTAGATACATGATAGATAGATAGATAGATAGATAGATAGATAAAATGCCGAATAAGTTGGAAGTGAAGCCATCTGGAGAAAGGTCCCTCAGAACCCTCCGAATGGAGTTGTACTGAATGGGGTACAAGCCATGCCCACTTTATGCTGAAGCAGCTCTTCCCAGACTCTGTCCCCGAAGCTAAATGGAAAAGAGCAGCTGAACTTCCAATGGGGAAGGGACAGTCAGACACATGGCCTGTGACAAAGCCCCCAGTGCTGGGAATCCCTCTTCTGTTTCACCTTCCCCACATCCCATGGACCAGCCCCAAAGCTACATAGGCTTGCAAACTCTCTACTTTCTACTTTGGGTGAAAGTCACTTACCTTCTCCAAACTTCCAATGGTTCTATAAAGTTGGGAAGATAAAATCTACTGCTCTGAGCCATCAGCACAGAGCCCAATGCAGGGCTCGAACTCATGAACCGTGAGATCACGACCTGAGCCAAAGTGGGACGTTTAACCGACTGAGCCACCCAGGCACTCCATACCAATGCACTTTTTAAAGACAGCTGTCAGGACAGGACAAGCATATGCTGCAGTAACAAATAACCCCCAAATCTCAATGGTTTCACACAACAGAATTTCGTTTCTTGCTCAGTTCTGTGTGGGTCTGGGTGGTCCTCTAGTATTTGACAATGCAAGGTGCTTTGATTATATGACTCTGCATACCCACAGGAATCTTCCAAGCTCACAGCAGGAGGGGGAAAAAAAGACAAAGATCACACAAGGGCTTGTCATGCCCTCAGCCCAGATTGACACACATCATGTCCACCTTAATTTCTTTGTTCAGAAATAGTCACAAACTGGAGCACCTGAGTGGCTCAGTCAGTTAGACTATAGACTCTTGGTTTGGGCTCAGGTTATGATCTCACAACTCATGAGATCGAGCCCCACATAGGGCTCCGTCCTAACAGTGCACGGAGCCTGCTTCCAATTCTCTCTCTCTCTCTCTCTCTCTCTCTCTCTCTCTCTCCCCGCCCCTCCCCCACTTGCACTTTCTCTCAAAATAAATAAATAAACTTAAAAAAAATTCTTAAAAAGAAAAAGTCACAAACTATCTTCAAGGGACACAGAAGTGCAATGTCTCTGCCCAAAAAAGAAGGGAAAATGGTCTTTGGTACACAGTAATTATGGGTACCAGTCCCTCCCAGGGAGGAGACTTGTGAGAACCCACAGGAGGCAGACCCTCACGGTGGCACCGGTGCTGAGTGGGGCTCCCTCAGGCCCGGGGACACCTAGTCCGGAACCGAGAATGTGGAGTCAAAGTTGCTCCGGGACTAAGCAAGTTTACCAAGTTTTGCTCTGCAAATTCTTATCATTAAGGGGAGCCACATATGTTAACAAGCCTCTAGGTCTCCGAATATTTCGCTTTTCATGTAATTGGTCTGTAACCCGTGTAATTCAGATTATTCGTCTGATGACGCCTTGGTGTACTCAAGTCCCAAGATGTCAGAGTGGGCACTTCAAGACGCCAAGAGCTCACAAGGAGAGGGGAGGGGAGCTCCCAGGACAAATACATGACAAGTGACAGTCATAGACAGGGCTGACTTCAACTGGCAGATTCTCCATTTGCGGTACTATTAGAAGGGACAGGCAGGCGTGGGGGGGTGGGGATCATATCTAAGATGCCACTTTGAAGCTAGACCAGAGACAGCCACGCCTGCTGCCTCTGGTGCCCAGATGGATATTCAGATATCAGTGAAATCGCGAAGACTTGTGAGCCGGTGGGACTTTGTCTTGTTTTAAGCGCTCGTAAGACCCCCCCAAAGAGAGGTTGACGATGAGATCCTGGCCCTGCGGGGAAAGAGCTAACACTTCAAGAACTAACACAGGTTCGATTCTGAGATCAATCGCAAGAGCCTTAAAACAAATAAATGCCGAGAAATTTAATGGAGCCGTGGAACCACTGGTTTGGGTCCTGATGGGCTAGTTGTGATTCTTCCCCTGTCTCCAAAACATGTGCTTCAATAAAGACAGAGGCCTGGGGTGAGGGTGGGGCGTCCATATTTTTTACCCTAAAGACTAAAATATTCTCTTTGCCAGCATAAGCATTGTCTTCACTTCTGAACGGCCTCAAAAAGCAGCTGAATCTGGAAAACTCAGGCGAGCAGACCCTGCAGCCTAGACCCAGGCCAGGAAACCACATGCATCGATTGGAGGAACTGGCCTAGGAGTCCTCGAGGATAGAGACCGCAGCCTCACCCCAAAAGGGAGAGCGGGGACAGCTGGACAGCCCCTGAGGGGCGCCCTGCCAGGCTGGTGCTGGCCAGGTCACTGCAACATTTCTAACCACTCGTTCCCTTGGAAATACACAGCGACTCCAGCTGGGGCGAGGCAAGCCCACACCCCCGGCCCCACTAACCGATCCTTACACTGGCCGCCACCACTTTTCCCCAGGGGAGAACTTGCCAGTCGCACATCGAGACGTGACTCATGCAACCCCCTCAAAAGGAAATTTCAACTTACCGGTGGTCAAGTGCCTCTGGACGCCAAGCAAGGCAGCTTCTAGGCCGGTGTGGAAAATCTCTGTTTTTTAAGGCTGCCTTACATTTATAGAAGGCACTTAGAAACATCGATTTATATCAAGCCATAAAATTTTAATTAACACTCTGACTTCTAAACCCTGGCACGTTGTGTGAAATAGAACATAAACCCAAAGTGGCTGTTCTTTCAGGGCTAGAGAATTATCCACTTGGCTAAAACAATGAAGGGACCCGTCTAATAGCTTTATTCAGCTGGAGCGAATGCTTTCTGGGGTGCGGAAGGAACAGGGCTCCTCGGCACGGCATTCAAGGATCCAGGCTCTCCTCCGTCTCAGAAGTGTGGCCACACTGAGGCTTCCTGAGGCCACGCGAGAGGGCCCACGCATTTCATGCCATTGTTCATGTTGCAGCAAGACCGCCCTGGCAGGCTGGGATCCCGGGAGGCCGTATGTAAAGGCAGGTGTTCGAGTCCCTTTGCCCAGGCGTGTTGAGAAGGCACAGGAGGAAACGAGGGAAAGTGCAAAGTAAGTTGAATCACAGCAAGATTGGAACCCAGGCTTGCTGGCCTCCTGTGGCCCGGCTTCCTCCATCACATTGCCCTGAATTGCAAGCTGCGTCTCTTAACCGCGGTGGGCATCTCCTGACACTAGTTCCCTTTCTCTATGGCTCACCCGTCGCGCTTCTTCCGGCACTCACATAACTAAAAACACCATCTGAGGTGGGGGAAGGACTATCCCAGCATCAATAACTCTGTTCGGAGCTGCCTTATTTCAAGCTTAGGGAAGCCATCTTGAAAGAGAACCAATCAATACACGCTTCTTCCCTCTCCTCGTTCAGCAACAATCCCGTGTGGTTTGTGAGTTACATGAAATGCCCGGTCACTTTCTAGCAGTCGGAGACTTCTAAATTTTGCTTTCCCCAATGTATATGCTTCAGCCCCAAATGGAAAGTCATTGTGCAGTCCATTCTTGGAATAGGAGATTAACGTACCATTTGCGACTGGGACGTGATCGTGAAAATCCTTCAATTAATCCAGTGATCTCAATGACTTGAACTCTGTCCCTGCACTTCTTAGAAAAATGCCCATTGCGCTCTGACTTATTGAGACGTTGCTCCCAAGAACACTACCATCGACAAATTTCCTAGGCAAGTTTGCTCCCAAGGATCTATGAAAGTATGAGAAAACAAGCTCCTCTTTAGTTTTCTCCCCCGCGCAAAAGTGTATTTTGCTTATAAATCTTAACAGGATGCGTACCAGCTCGTGTGACTTTTTTTCCTAGAAAAGATGTGAGTGAACATCCTTTTAATTTTCAATCATCCAATAAACTAAGAGCCCTTTATACATTGTCCTAGGCTATGTAATTCAAGAAGCCCCAGGAACGCCGCACACCTCTCAAACATATTTGCCCCGAAGATGCCAAGATCCAGTCCCCAGCAAGGCATAGTCTTTTCCTGCCCTTCCTAAGACAAAATAATCTTAGGAAGCAATACAGGAGTTCCCTCATACTTAAGTTTAGTTTCAGAAACAGATACTAGCGCCCCCCTGTGCCAGGTGAAGGGATGAAATGAACAAGAAATGTACCTCTCTTGAGAAGCTGGCATCCCAGTGGGGACACAGGCACGCACATCAGTGGCTACAAAACAGGGTAATAGGCACAATTGCCTCCGAGGAAGCATCCGATGCCCACTCCTGAGCTGAGACACGGGGCACACCAGCACCACGCAGAAACAGCAGCCAAGCCAGGAGCTGGACCACACCTCTGAGCTACCCCCACTGTGGTCGCAGCTCTGTGTGGGCTCCATGCATCTGGCGTCCATGAGCACGTCCGCCCAGGAGTCTGCTGAAGCAGAGACTATCACACAAGGCCTGTCCTCTGGGCCGGGGTGACAGACGCTATCCCCAAACCTGCTGGCTGGGGAGATGAAGACACGGTAACCTGTGGCAAGGCTGTGGAATGAATAGTTGGCTTTTGTCCCTCCCGGGTGTCTGCCACAGCCCTGCAACTTAGGGTGAGCTGGGCCAGCCGTCACCCAGAGGAGGTGAGCATGGCCGGGACACCCGGGGCCTCCAGCTGCCTGGGCTACCGTGGAGATGGCCGTGGAGAGGGAAGGAGAGGGGAGAGAGGCAATTAGAAAGGTCGGAAGAGGCAAGGCAGGAAGAAATCAAAAAGTACTTTTTGCCTAAGGCTGAGCCTTGATGTCACGAACTCTAAAAGCAAACTTACTGACTTGAGGCCAGAAAGAGCAGCATGGCTCAACTCTTGATCCAGGTTTGATATGGCAAATACGGGGATGGGAGTCATCTATAAAACCAGAACGCTGATGACGCAGGTCTCCTGAGATACCATCAAAACCCGAATGTTATTTTTGGCTCCATCTGCTTCTTGTTGAGTTCATGAACTCGGGGAATCCCTTTCCTGCCCCTGGACTGAAAGTACAGGCTGTCTAAAGACATTTCTGAGCTCTCTTTGGTAATAAGATGTTCCAGGACAGTGAAGTCTTGAACACGTCACAACGCAGGAATTAGAATGCCCAATCCCATATAATAAGAAAAATTTGGACCCTTGGTGATGTTAACGCTTCTCCTGTCCCAGAAAGGATAGGCTGGGGGTGGGGAGTAAGTGAAGGAGGGGCCGGGCCTTCTTTTCTGTCCCTCCTTGAAAGCCCACGCTGCTGTCCCATAGGGGCCAGGTTGGGAGCTCTCTCCCTGCCTTCACAGTGGAGGGGAAAGAGGGGCCGGGGGACAGGAAGGATTTCCTGCTGCTGGGTTGTCACAGGATGGCTTTGGCCTCTCTGGCCAGTCAAGCTTTAGAGCTGCTTCCTCTCTCACAAGGCCTTTTGTGTGTGACTTCTTCGCTGGCAGGTCCTACGGCTTTCCCGGTACTTTGTCCTCCACCTGGCCAAGCCCACCTGGCTTCTGGATGTCTGTGGACCCCTGTCCCAACACTGACTCTCTCTGGTGGGATCATCATTCCCCCAGGTGGTCCTTTGGGGCAGGATATAAAATGGCTCTGGGTCAGCTCTGTGTTCAAGAAGCCCACCTTCTCCTAGTTGATGAGAAACAATCTCACAACCTATATGCTGAATATTCTGGAAGTCAAGATTGCCTGACTACAGCTGCCAGTTAACTAGTTGACCAAGTGACCAGCGGTGATGTCTACGGGGATGAGGAGGAAGTCACAGCACCCCCTGCTCCAGAAGACATGGTTGGACTGGCCAAGAATCCTACTGAGCCCCTCTCCTGACTGGACGTGAAGTGGGAAAACACAACTATCTGCCAACAGGGGCAAGGAGAGGTGGAACCTTCTGCAGAGAAATCCCTTTCCCGAGCCTTCTCGCTCCCTCTACCATGTCTCCCTGAACACTTTTATGTCCTTAATTTGGGTGCAGAGTTCAAGAATCAGGTAGTCAGCTCTTCACCAGCTGCTTCAAATCTTTTGCAAGGTGTTCTTTACAGCACGTGTCACTTATTGCTTTGATGTCTCGAAAAGAAATGGAGATTTGAAAGAGATCCATCTTGAGGTGTCTGGATGGCTCAGTCAGTTGTGCGTCTGACTTCAGCTCAGGTCATGATCTCACGGTTTGTGAGTTCGAGCCCCCCGTCGGGCTCTGTGCTGACAGCTCAGAGCCTGGAGCCTGCTTCAGATTCTGTGTCTCCCTCTCTCTCTCTACTCCTCCACAGCTAGCACTCTCTCTCTCTCTCTCTCTCTCTCTCTCTCTCTCTCTCTCTCAAAAATAAATAAACATTAAAAAAAATTTTAAAGAGATTTATCTTTATACCCTACTATTTATACTTATATATTTCCCCCCATCCCTTCTATAAAGGATTTGTGGCAGCCTATTATATAGCCATAGAAACAGTCGACTAGCATAGAAACACAATTTTTAAAAAATCAAAATGAAAAATTGATAGAAAAGAATAACAATACCAAGGGAGAGAGAATTTGTTGCTGGACTACCATTAAAATTAGTCTGCAATTTTGGGCTGAGCTTCCCAGCAGTCAAGGCAAGAAGAAATAGTGTGCGAATTATTTAATTTACATTTTCTTTTTTTAATTAATTAACTAATTTTTTAATTTACATCCAAGTTAGTTAGCATATAGTGCAACAATGATTTCAGGAGTAGATTCCTTCTGTCCCTTACCCATTTAGCTCATCCCCCCCGCCGCAATCCCTCCAGCAACCCTCTGTTTGTTCTCTATATTTAAGAGTCTCTTCTGTTTTGTCCCCCTCCTTGTTTTTATACGGTTTTTGCTTCCTTTCCCTTACATTCATCTGTTTTGTCTCTTAAAGTCCTCATATGAGTGAAGTCATGTGATTTTTGTCTTTCTCTGACTGACTAATTTCACTTAGCATAATACCCTCCAGTTTTATCCATGTCGTTGCAAATGGCAAGATTTCATTCTTTTTGATCTCCCAGTAATACTCCATTGTGTATATATACCACATCTTCTTTATCCATTCATCAGTTGATGGACATTTGGGCTCTTTCCATACTTTGGCTATTGTCGATAGTGCTGCTATAAACATGGGGGTGCATGTGTCCCTTCGAAACAGCACACCTGTATCCCTTGGATAAATGCCTAGTAGTGCAATTGCTGGGTCATAGGGTAGTTCTATTTTTAATTTTTTGAGGAACCTCCATATTGTTTTCCAGAGTGGCTGCACCAGCTTGTGTTCCCACCAGCAGTGCAAAAGAGATCCTCTTTTTCCGCGTCCTCGTCAACATCTGTTGTTGCCTGAGTTGTTAATGTGAGCCATTCTGACAGGTGTCAGGTGGTATCTCATTGTGGTTTTGATGTGTATTTCCCTGATGACGAGTGACGTTCAGCATTTTTTCATGTGTCGGTTGGCCATCTGGATGTCTTCTTTGGAGAAGTGTCTATTCATGTCTTTTGCCCATTTCTTCACTGGATTATTTGGTTTTTGGGTGTGGAGTTTGATAAGTTCTTTATAGATTTTGGATACTAACCCTTTATCTGATATGTCATTTGCAAATATCCTCTCCCATTCCATCGGTTGCCTTTTAGTTTTGCTGATTGTTTCCCTCTCTGTGCAGCAGCTTTTTATTTTGATGAGGTCCCAATAGTTCATTTTTGCCTTTGTCTCCCTTGCCTCTGGAGACATGTTGAGTAAGAAGCCGCTGCGGCCAAGATCAAAGAGGTTTTTACCTGTTTTCTCCTTGAAGATTTTGATGGCTTCCTGTCTCACATTTAGATCTTTCATCTTTAGATGTTGAGTTTATTTTTGTGGTTGGTGTAAGAAAGTGGTCCAGGTTCATTCTTGTGCATGTCACTGTCCAGTTTTCCCAGCACCATTTGCTGAAGAGACTGTCTTTATTCCATTGGATATCCTTTCCTGCTTTGTCAAAGATTAGTTGGCCCTACATTTGCAGGTCCATTTCTGGGTTCTCTGTCCTGTTCCATTGATCTGAGTGCCTGTTTTTGTGCCAGTACCATACTGTCTTGATGATTACAGTTTTGTAATATGTCTTGAAGTCTGGGATTATGATATCTCAAGCTTTGGTTTTCTTTTTCAAGAGTTCTTTGGCTATTTGGGGTCTTTTCTGGTTCCATACACATTTCAGGATTGTTTGTTCTAGCTCTGCGAAGAATGCTGGTGGTATTTTGATAGGGATTACTAATTTACATTTTCATGAGAGAAAAACTTAGCAGCTGCTTAAAGATAAAATGAAGCAAAGTGGTTTTGTTTTTTGTTTTTTTGTTTTCAGAATCTTGGGTCAAAAGAAATGCCCTCTCACATCTCATAGTGGACACTGAGTGAGGGGTGGCAAATATGTGTGATGGCCCCCTTTCAAGTAACACAAACTTCATCCCTGTGAGAGCAGTTCTCAGGAGGCCCCATAAAGGGGGTACCAGGTACGAGTGCTCAGTATTGAGAATGTTATATTAATGGTTTTAAACATGCTTACCGAAGACAGAGTTCCTGCTATGGAGGAAAGTTAAGTGTTTGGACCCATACTGAGCCGACCTCATCCATGGATCGTGATGGAACTCATTTGAGGATGTGCATCTGAGAACAGGCTCGACAGCAGTTTGGGTGGGAGAGATTTCTCCCTGGTGAGTGAATGAAAACGGATGGCTCAATAATGCAGAAACAAGGCTATGATTGCTCAGCCAGGAAGGGAACAGCAAGCAACTGGCCAGTGTTTGGCCCTGCTCCCCCCTCAGGAGGAGATCCTCTCTGATAACCTTCTCTCAATGAGCAAAAAGGGAAAAAAAAATCCAACCACTAAGTGTCACCGGGAGCCAGAAGCAGCAGCTGCCTGGGGAGAAGATGCGGGGTGGCAGCTGGTAATGCGTCTGGGCCAGAGGGCTTCATTGCTCAGCCCCCAAGGTCACAGGGGAGGGGCTGAGCCCTAGGGGCCGTGCGGATGCTCTGTGACAGGTGTCTAGACCATACTCCACAGACCTCATGCCTCCCTGGCACACACCCCAAGGTGCCCACCTGCTGGGATGGCATGCTGCCTGGTATGATGGGCAGAAAGGCTCCAGCTTGATCCTGCCAGTTAAATCTGGACTTAATAGAAAGAGACAGAAAGTATGGCCCCTGCCATGCAAACTGATTGCTCCAGTGGCCTTGAATCCAGCTGAGCTCCGCAGCAAAGAAGCTGGGCATCATGGGGACACTCAGCCATCCTCCTTATGCTTTATGAGCGAAGCCACAAAGTGAGGACATTCCCATTCCAGAGACTTCCAGGGAAGATCCTGCATTCTGTTGGTGAGGTGTTGGCATCCAACAGGATAGCTGTGTTTAAAGGTTGGAGCAAACGTAGCCTTACGATTTGGTGAAGTTGAAGGCCTCGCATCTAGTAGGGCCAGTAAGTATCAGCGGACTGACTGTGTGTGCCTCACAGGTCTGGTGTGAGAAGGATTACCGAGATGCATGTGACGTCCTCAGCATAACTCCTGACACACGGTGGGGGCTGAAGACCTATTTGTGTGACCAGTTTGCTGAACAAGCAGGATTCTGGGATGTTATCATAAGCCTGCTTCCCCCTGCCCCCTCCCCCGGCTTATTCAAACCCCCTGAGAGAATCAGTGCCCACATGCCCCACGGGACGTCCCCTGATGTGCCACAATGTGTGCTGCGGGCATACAGAGTCCCCAGTAATTATAAGTCACAGATACTCTCTTGATTCACTAACAAATACATCCAGTTCCCGTAATATTCAAGAGCTTCCTTCTTAATCAAAATGGTAGCCCCTCCTCCCAGTTCAGGCATGTTGCTGGCTGGGAGCTAGAGTTGGCAAAGGAGGGTAAGGAGTTGGGGGGAGCTTCCCCGGGTCTCCATCTTTCCCTTTTACGATTTGATCTGCCTTGCTGGGTAAGGTATCTAACCACCCCTCTGCCAGAGTTTGGGGAAGGAAGGAGATAGAAGGGGACAGGGAAGTTCTTGCTTGACTCATTCTCTCTCAATGGCCTAGCATCAGAGCTCTCTGGGTTTGGCAGGGGTTCGGACACAACTCTCCCATAGGGATGATGCTTGAATTCTTCAGAGATCCCTGTCCCGCAGAGGGATCTCATACCGGAAGATCCCTTGACAGGAAACTGCACCTGTCTGCGGCACCTGGAGATACCTCGGGCATCCTTCTGCCGGAGGGTCCTTCCCTGACTAATGGCATCTGGGAACTCTCCCCAGATCTCTAAAGTGGATGGCCAATACTTGAGTCCACTGGAAACACCTCGTGTCCCCCGTTGCATCAACACCCTAAAGATACAGGATGCCCTCAATGCAGCCACCCCGACCCTGCTCTACCTTCAGAATGTTTTTTAATTTTTTTTCTTTCTGATTATGTAAGCATCTTTCCATGACATTGAGGTGAGAGTTCGCAAATGGACTGCATAATCTGCAGTGTATCCGATCCTTCCTCATACAATCAGTTAAATGTTTGTGCCATGGGAATCCCGCTTAACCACAGCATTCGTTTCCCAACACAACCAGTGGGACGGTGAGGAACCCAGCGAAGCCCCTTGGACAACGGCTGCAACAGGTAAAAGAAACCAGTGTGTTTCACGGAGCTCAGTTGGTTCCAGTGGTGTGGCCGTTTGGTGGTTTATGTAGCTGACTTCGTTCAGACCCGTTTGAATGTAGACGTGACTATTTTGAGGGCCAGCAGGCAAACAGTTCGGCCGGATGCCCTCAAAGAACAAAAGAATTCTCAGCGGACAGATTCCTGGCAAGGACAGGCAAGCTTCTGGCAGAACTGCGAGAAGGAAGAAGGATATCTACGGACAGAACTTGCAGGGCTCCGTGCAATATAAAAAAGCAGGGCCCCTCGTCTAAATTTTCAAGAGAGCGTGAGCCGAGCAGAGCAGCAGCACAGAGCTCTGAGAGACCAGGCAGGGCGCAGGCCCGGAAGCAAGCCTGTCTACAGGAGAGAGAGGAGATTGACATGAAATGAACAATGGAACTTCAAGTCCTTCTCGGGTGCTGCTATGCGTTCCCTAGGATGTTCACAAGAACCCAGGGAGGGAGGAATTGCCTGATTTCTCAATGAGGAAGCTGAAGCCTTGAAAAGCTAGTGCTTATCCAGAGCACCTGGCTGCTCAGGGCCAGATCCGGGATTCAACTCCTGCCCTTCCGCCGCAACTCGCTGCCTCCTTGCCTGTCCTTTCCAAGTCTTCCCCACCCTCCCCACCCTGAGCCCCACCAGGAGAAAAACAGGAAATGACCTGCTAGAAGGTCGATATGGCCACTCACACTCTCTGAAGAAGTGGCCTTTTAAGCTGTGTCTCATGGTGAGATGAGATGTTTTGTTCTCGGTGAAAGCAGTTTCCCTCATCAGGGAAGATACGGACACGAGATTTGATAGACCGGTCCATGGAGTGACTGCTTCCTTGGCCTGTGGTAGAAGGAACTCGGAGTCTGATGTGGTAATGACCCCCCCAAATACCTCATGACCTCCTTCTCCAGCTGCTCCAACACAAAATGGCCATGGGTTCCTGCCCCTACTGCCCCTGCAGCTCCAGAAATGCATAGACATGCCAAGAAGGAGGAGGAAGAGGAGGGAGAGGAGGAGAAGGAGAAGGAGAAGGAGAAAAGGAAGGAAGGAAGGAAGGAAGGAAGTCCTGAACTCTCAAAGAAACTAATAATTCCTGCTTTGCGTTGAGTAGAAACATTAACTTGTCATTTAATCATCCTTCCTCAAATAGAAACCTTCTGATTGGAAAACAATGCACTGTTCAACAGTGGCCTGAGCGCTTCCCTTTGGTATCTTCCTAGCCTCATCTTAGATTATATTAATCACTGATTAATACTTTTTTGCTTTTTATTCATGCAGAGAGAATCAATACTTTAATTACAGATTGCCTAATAATATTTATTTTTCTGTCCTTCAATGGCACAACCCGTTTATTTAGATGCAAACATCTAAGGATTTTTATACCCCCTGGAGCAACTTGTCTTTTACATACTTTCAGCGATACAGTTGCTTTAAAGTAATAAGTAAGTCAAGGAGACGTAGCATGAAATTACATTCCGTCTCCAGAGCTTTTGTAATTAAATAAAAATGTGTCACTTATAAGGTTATCATTCTTAATCAGTGGGTTTTCTGCAGGAGATTGGTGACTTTATTAATTAATTGGTATTGATATCATGTTCTTTTTAGTTTTTTTAATGTTTATTTATTTTGAGAGAGAGAGAGACAGAATGAGCGGGGGAGGGTAAGAGAGAGAGATACACACACAGAATCCGAAGCAGGCTCCACGCTCTGAGCTGCCAGCACAAAGCCCGATGCGGGGCTCGAACTCGAGAACGGAGGGATCATAACTTGAGCTGAAGTCGGACGCTTAACCGACTGAGCCACCCAGGCACCCCAATAACATATTCTTTAAGAATCACCAGGTTGGAGCGAGCCTGGGAACTCCTCCTTGCTGAAAGCAGGGCATTCCACATGATGACGGCTGGCAGCATCATGGCGAAACTCATGGCCTTGAGCCAAGTGAACTTGGGTTTGAATGTCAGCTGACACGTCCCACCGGGGTGACCTTGAGCACTTTACTCCATCTCTCTGAACCTCAATGATCTCTTTTGAAGAACAAGGATGGTAACGTTCATAAACTGTAAGGACTAAGCAGGTTTACACACGCCTAGCATGTTCGTGTTTCTATAGTATTATTACCAGTGACACCAGAGAAAGACAGAATGCTTAGATCGCTCTTAAATCCAGTTCCTAACACGTTTCTCCTGAGGGAGATTATAGCGATTACCGTAGCCCTGGACCATACGAGTTCCATCGAAAAGCTAAACACAGGTTTTTGCGACATCAAATCATGCAATTTTCCAGGATAGAGCGCTCTTTTTTTCTTGTTTTTCAGCATAAGCTATTTTTAGCTGTGGAGAGAAAAGCATTCAAGAGCAAAACCATTTAAAAGAATGTCTCGATTGCCAAGGAGAGGAGAGATAAGATGTGAAGGCAATGGGGACGGTTCATGAAGATCTGCCTTCACAGTCCACCACCCGGGGACCCACGGCCCTTACTGGGAATGAGAGAATACTCTCGTCTTTTTTCCTCTTCTATTCCTTCCTCCCTTCTCTTCCTTTCTCCTTTCTTCCTTCTCTCTTCCTTCCTTCCTTTCTTCCTTCCTTCCTTCCTTCCTTCCTTCCTTCCTTCCTTCCTTCTTTTCTCTCCAACCCAACAGGGCAAAGCTGATTTTTTTAAAAATCTCAACAACTGGATGTGATTGTCTCCCCCTTGGCATCAGTAGCAAGTTCAAAAAAGGAGAAGGCTGGAGAAGCCCCTTGTGGAAGAAATGGGACCTAGACAGGAGCAGAGAGGTGTAACGGAAGCCTCCCTGATGGGTCCGTGCTGAGGACTCTGCCCACAGACACTCCCCGACTGGCTATTTTTTTTTTAATGTTTATTTATTCTTGAGAGAGAGGAAGACAAAGCATGAGTGGGAGAGGGGCAGGGAGAGAGGGAGACAGAATCCGGGGCAGGATCCTGGCTCCCAGCTGTCAGCACAGAGCCCGACATAGGGCTCAAACTCACGCACCGTGAGATCATGACCTGAGCCGGAGTCAGATGCTTAACCGACCAGGCCACCCACGTCCGTCCCCTACTGGCTATGGCTTGTGACCCCGTTCACCATGCAGTTTGAGGCTGGATGTCCTAGGGTGTCATGGAGGGCACAGGGACCAGCTGGAGGAAAGTCACCTGGGAAACTAGACATGGACCCAAATGTGACCTCACAGCCTTCCCTTGTCTGAGTCTGGCCTCTGCGGCTGACCAGCAGTCCCCGTGGTTAAGCAACCCCCCTCTGCTCCCCCACTGCCAGCTGTTTGCCCTTGGGGAGTAACCTTTGGTCACTAAGTTTCATTTTTCCCCGGTCCACCCTTCTAAACAGCCTGCCTTCCTCACTCCTTGCAAACCACTGCTCTCCCCTCATTCTCCTTCACTTATCCACATCGTGAGCACACCTGCCTCCACCTGGGCTCACAGTTCCAAGAGAGGGAGGTGCCTGAGAGGCAGGACTCTGTAATACACCAGTCACTGGCAGGGATCCACAGTCCACCTGGCATCAGATGGCCCCTCCCCTCACAGCCTGCACAGCTCAGACAAGTTTCAATCGAGTTTCAAGCCTGTGAACTGACATAATTGGATGTCAGGTGGTGGAAGTCCTTTATACCTTGAGAAGGAGATGTTCTGGAGTCAAGCTTACTGATTCTGGAATATTCCACTCTCGGCACAGGAAGCAGGAGTGACACAGAGCCCTGAAGGCAGAATGACACATCAGTCATGTTGACCTTCAACGGCATTGTGTCAAAATCCTGTTCTGAGCACATAGGTTGGGACAAATGTCATTCCCACAAAATGGATTTTGCTTAAAAAGAAATTGACGGCCTAACCTAGCATCCTATTAAGGAAATCTTCTCTGAAAATTGCGAGGGGCAAAGCCTGCCAATTCCCCCTCAGAATTTACCTCCTAAATTAAAAAAAAAAATTACTCGGAGGCCTCCAAAGCATCCCTCTATCTTTATCTTTGCCTTCCATTTCACAAACCTGGCATTCTCATCACAAGGCTCTTTCATAAAAATCGGTTTTCAGAGCAGATCAACAAGAGAGACACCGGTGATAGACGGTGCTGTCCTTTGTCGCTGAAGCCATTTCAACTGATGTTACTACTATCGGCAACCACAAGTGGGCTCATAAAATCAGCCATGTCCCCATTCCGGCCAGACACCTGGGGACCTTCATAATGCCTTCCCTGACTATCTGTTGACAGGGGCTGGCCCCGGGTGTAATTCAATCAGCCAACTGACAGCAGAAAGCACGGGCTGAGCCCACAGAATGCTCAGCTGGGTGCGAGTGGAGGAAGCTCAAGACGTGTAGCCACCCACTCCCAAAGAGTTACTGAGGACCCGTGCTTTCTCCTGCGCCCACCATCCCAGGTTCTAGGGGGTAGGGCAGTAAATGTCACCAAAGCTCACAATCTAGTAGAAGCGACAAGTGTAAAAAGAGTAAACGATAAATAAAGGGGTCGTTTCCGACGGTGGTTAAAAGCCATGGAAAACGCAACCAGCTAACGATGCAGTGACAAGGGCAGTACGTTGGGGAGGTGGTAAGGATTGGGGCATCCGGGTGGCTCAGCTGGTTGAGCGACCGACTCTTGGTTTCCGCTCAAGTCATGATCTCACGGTTTGTGGCCTCCAGCCCCACGTCGGGCTCTGCGCTGATGGCGTGGAGTCTGCTAGAGATTCTCTCTCTCCCTCTCTCTGTCCTGCCCCCGCTCTCTCACCCTCTCTCTCTCAAAATAAATAAATAAACTTTAAAAAAAAAAAAAAAGAGGGTGGTAAGGATTGAAGTCGGCCCTTGCCCACAGGGCGTGTACATTTTAGTCGAGGAAAACACTTGGCTAAACAAACAGGGACAGTCGGAGTAATATAACTTTGTGTGGTTGAGACCAGCAGGACGGTGAACTTCAGGGGGAGGGACGGGAGACACAGAAGATGTGTCAGGGAGGAGGAGCCCTGGAACCAGTCCTGAAATACGGGCAACGTGGAGAGTCACCAAAACCAAGCACCTTTCATGAACCAGGTCTTCACTATACCCATTTCACAGGTGAGGAGACTGAGGTTCGGAAAAACTAAGTGACTTGCCCAAGATTTCGCTGCTGTACATAACGGTGCCAAATCTTGGCTGCCCAAAGCCCATGCTCTGCCAT
The DNA here is from genome assembly GCF_028018385.1 of Neofelis nebulosa. Taxonomy (NCBI): domain Eukaryota; kingdom Metazoa; phylum Chordata; class Mammalia; order Carnivora; family Felidae; genus Neofelis; species Neofelis nebulosa. The sequence continues at coordinate 105,686,166 of NC_080783.1, read as the reverse complement.
GCAAAACTCTTGTGTCCTTAGGTCTCGGATAAGCACTCTGCATCCAAACATTTGATCACATGGTACCAGGCATGGTCTCCCCGTGTTTCAGAGGGCAGGTAAGGCAGGAGGAATTCTCCTGGAAAAGTGAAGTCGCCGTCTTCTGTCCGGCTCTGTTGGTAGCCTCCTCCCTCCCGCAGGGTCTGAGCCAGCCTGGGTGGCAGCTTTGTGGCCAACAGAGGGAGCTTCAGGTTAATAAAATAGACTGGGGCAGAGCTTGTCAAGGGACCCAGCTCCGCTGTAATCACTAAACACACGTAACTCTCCCTGAGCCGTTGCACACCAGCTCCCAATTATCAGGGAAGGTCATGGGCCACAGAGCGGAATCCATGGATAGAAGCAAAAGGGCACCAGAGCATGGGGACAGCCCATGCGACCAGCCCAAGGAGTAGGACTCACAGTGTTTGGGGGTTGGGGTACGTTTTTACGTCTTCACCATTTAAATCGACTTCGTTGAGTTTATAATTTGTACTCAATAAAGTGCCTCCGTTTTTCATATAGTCCCATGAGTTTTAACAGAGGTACACGCTCATACGCTCAAGGACGTCAGCGCTTTGATCGGGCCAACCTGTGAAACGTCCAGCAGGAATCTCACCACGTGCGTGTTGGTCCCGGGGAACCGTCTTAGCTGGTCTTTGTGAACAGACTATTTCAACAATCCACACCCGATTGACACTGTAAGTCCTGGACCATCTAAAGTGCTGGAAACCATGCAGCAAGGTCTCCATCTGTCCACAGCTGACAGAGGAGGCCCTCCCACGCCTCAGCTATCTGAGAGGCAGCACAGTATAGTGGGGAAGAGCACTGACTCTGGAACCAGGCTGCCAAGTTCAGCCTGCCGCTGCCCCATGCCTCAGTTTCCCCTCCCTATGACAATAGGTGATAATAAGCACCTATCTCCTCTTGAGATCTTGATGTATTGGTAAGCAGTGAGTGTCATGTGAGCACTGCCATCATCTGTGGTCCCAGTGAGGGACAGAGGTTGGAACCAGTCATTACATGGGCCCGAGGGAAGCAAAAAGGAAAAAAGCGTTCAGGTGAGAGAGAATGATTACCTTAGTCTATTGGATTCTTAGCTTGTGATCTAACCTTCTTTGAGGAAGAAAATAGGCCGTTCGATGGGCTGCTGGTGTCTAAGATGTGCACAGTTATGCGTGGGGTGAGGGACGAAACAGATCCTCGAGGCAGGACCTCACCCTGTGACGGTCACAGCACAACTGCCCCTTCTGGAACCTACTGTAGAGCGTTAGCTTCCTTCGGTCATTTCTTAAGCCAGACATCAGGGCTGGGTCTGATTCCTTCTGTGGCCACGCCCAGGAGGAGTCGTTGAGCCCACATCTGGCCAGCAGGTCAGAGGGGGGAAACCCATCTGGATGGATGCCCCAAGATGGCTTAAAGCATAGACATGACACAGGGATGGGGTGTACCCCTCATGGCTACACCAGGAAGGAACTTGACGAGGCCTGAAGGAGAAAACTGTTATCCTCTAACAGGGAAACCTCCACCAGTCAGGGTGAGGTGCCCTCTGAGCTCCCAGACACCCAGCCTCTAATCCCTCACAGGCCACTCGTCACAGCTGACTCTCAGGGCACTGGTCTGTCTGCCCACTGTAAGCTTGGCTGTCGGGGACCTCATCCTTCCGGACCTCTAGTGTCCAGAGCGATACACAGCACGTAGCAGGGCCGGCAAATGTTTATATTAGAACACAGACAAGGAGGAAGTCAGTTAAGATGGCTCTAGCCCATTCCTGATGAGGCTTATGTCAGGAAACACAATGCCACAGGCGCCTGGTTTGGTACAAAGCAGGTGTCAAATGCTTGGTGAATTCATCCAGATTAGTGAGCGTTCCTCTGTGACATGTCCATTTCCAGAATGTCAACCCTCAGCTTGGGGGAGCTCAGTCAACTTTATCAAAGACCCGGGATTCAGGAGTGAATTCCCATGTGGGCCTGGTGAAGAAAACATGTGCTCACAGGCTCTGTGATGAACTGAATGTTTGTGTCCCCCACTAGTTGGCTATATTTGGAGATCGGGCTTCTGAAGGTTAAATAAGGTCATAAGTGTCCTTACAAGAAGAGATCCCAGAGAGCTCTCTTTCTTTCTCTCTCCCACCCTCCACACCAAGAAGAACAGAGCATGTGGGCACATGAGAGATGGTGGCTGTGGACAAGCCAGGAAGTGGACCCTCACCAGAAATTTACCAGCACCCCAGCCTTGGCATTCCCAGTCTCCAGACTGTGAGAAAAGAAATGTCTGCTGTTTAAGCCACCAATCTGTGCTATTTTGTTACGGCGCTGAACTGACTGAGACATGCTTTGTCATGCCCCTTCCTTCTGTCTTGTTCCTCCACCAGGATCTCCTCTCCTCATCTCCTGCTTTATGTTTTCTCCCCTGCATTCTGGTAGTTGAGCGTGAGGTCTTGCCATCTGTCCCATAAGACTTTTCGAAGTAATTCTCCTAAATGAATGCACTGCTCTCTCTGAATGGGGGTTCTGGGGCATATACTTGTCTCTGCTTCCTGACATCCCATCCTAGATAAATCATGTCACTTCATGTTGGAAGAAGCCCAGAGGGCTCTCAGTCCAGTCCTCACCTGGGAAATTGGGTCTGCATAAATCCACAGCCGTAGACCTGTGGGAGGGACCAGGATCAAGTGATGTCACCCAGTGAGAACAGGCTGGCTCATCAATATGCAAAGATCCCTTTAAAATCTGCTGTTTTGACCCCACCATCAACTGGTTGATCTAAGAGCAATGTGGAGACATTAGTTCAAAGGATGCAAAGGGCTAGAAACACGTGGAAAATACGGATTAGCCAATAATAGACCTCCCTGAACAATAAGGAACACTTGGAATTGTGTGCAGGGGACTGCTTTTACTGCCTCATGGATTAGTGAAGAAATAAATATAATCATTCTCTTACCCAATTCATAGTAAGTAATAGTGGCAGAAATAATCAACTCAAAATAAAACTGGCAGAGGCTAACATTGCACACGGTACAATTTGACCCAGAAAATTGGACTTCCTGGAATTAAAGGTGACAAAAGAAAACTCACAATGGCAGAAACCACAATCAGTAAGATTTCTCATTAATAATAAAGCTGCCCAACAAATTAAATCTCCAGAGCAAAAAAAAAAAAAAAAAATTATGTGAAAAGAATTGATTTCGATAAAAAAATAACTTCAGAGGAATAAAAGTGGAAACAATTGGAGTTAGTTTAACAGCCTTTATAGAAAATTGACCAAGAAATTAAACTGGATAATAGAGTTTACTCAGAAAAATACATTTTCAATGAATATTCCCCAGTGCCAGCATAATTCTTATTCAAATATTTGTATTCAAAACACTGAGTGTAGAAAAAAGAAGCATCTGCCACGGCATTCTTCGGCCCAGGTACAGACAAAGTAGATGTTTCTGCACCCGTGACCCTGGGTGCTGCATGCTCTGTGGACAGGTGCAGAATGGAGATCCATTTAATGATCTAAAAACCAAGCAGCTCTGTCTCTCTGCCTTGCCCAGTCAACAGACTTCCCTTCAGAACGTCCATCCGGGTACACATTTATCTCTTAATCCCATTGTTTCCTTGCTGACCCATCCAGAAGAGAGCAGAGACCATTAACCCTACCCACCCATCAGACCCAGTGTCTCCCCCACACTCGGACCTCCTCCCTGGTGTTCAGAACACAAAGTAGTCTGCGTTTGTCAGCTAGGATTCTCCTGAATATAATATAAATGTCTTGATTTGGAAACAGTGGGGAGTGGGGAGGGCCCATAACTGATTTGGAGGCACTGGGACTCACTTTGTCATCGTTTTAACAAGCTTTGCAAGGGCACCTGGGTGGCTCGGTCAGTTAAGCATCTGACTTCTGCTCAGGTCGTGAGGTCTGGGCTGCACAGAGCCTGCTTGGGATTCATTCCCTCCCTCTCTACCCCTCCCTGGCTCGTACTTTCTCTCTCTCTCTCTCAAAACAAATAAAGAAACCTTTTTTAAAAATGCTTTGGGCACCTGGATGGCTCAGTCAGGTAAGCGACCAACTCTTGGTTTCGGCTTGGGTCACCATCTCGTGGTTTGTGAAAGTTCGAGCCCCGCATCGGGCTCTGTGCTGAGAGCCCGGAGCCTGCTTGAGATCCTATCTCTCCCTCTCTCTCTGCCCCTCCCAGCTCATGCTTCACCTCTCTCTCAAAATAAAGAAATAAACTTTTTTTAAAAAACGCTTTGCAGGTTTGCTGATGAAAAATCCGCTCGAAGAGGGGAAAGGTAGTGTTTGCTGTGTGCCCTCCGTACGGCCACACACGATAATCAGCACTGTTGCCGGTGGGGGTGCTGGTCCCTCTCTAGCTGTCAGCCACTGGCAGAGCTGGATGGGTGTCCATCTGAGAGCCACGTCTGACCCACAGTGGACATCCACCTGTGTTTCCTGAGTGAACGAGCGAGACCAAAGACACCCAAAAAACTGACGGAAAAGTGAAGACACCCAGATTTCCTTTCAAAACAGAACATCTATCATTCTGGATGGTTCGATGCGCAGCAGGACAAGAGCCCCACACCACGAGGGCCCACGGTATAGAACAAGGAGAAAACGTTCAAGGGAATCAAATCCATTTGCTTAAACCAGCCAGCATCAGTTGGCCACTTAGAGGCTAAAACTACCAACAGGAAGACAGTATGTTGAAGACCCACGTCACCCATGCATGCCACGTACAAGCACACAACGTGCACGGTCCCGCTGGGTGGCTGCAGGCCCCCCTCCAAGGCGGCCCGTGTCACGGAAAACGGACTGAGCCTCAAAATGGTCGCTTGGGGGAGCCTGGGTGGCTCAGTTGGTTAAGCATCTGACTCTTGATCTCAGCTCAGGTCTCGATCTCAGGGTCGTGAGTTCAAACCCCACACTGGGCTCTGCCTTGGGCATGCAGCCTACTTAAAAAAAAAAAATGGTAGCTTGCACAAGTAAGGTACAAAAGTCTAAGTCGTGCTTGTCATTCACAGTTGTCCCTAAGAATGGTGGGACTTTTTATAAACACCCCTGCTCAAGGGCACCTGACATGGTAGGTCTGGAGGGAGCCCAGAGATGTTGAGAAAACTCCCCTACCCGCCCCACCCCCACCCCAGGTAACACTGATGCTTATAAAGGTGGGCGTGTCAGAATCACCCAGGGAGACCGTAAAATGCCAAAGCCGTGGCCTTGCCTCACTCGTCCAACCAGGATCTCCAGGAGGATCCTGAGTGGGGGGGTTTCTAAAAGCTGGGACCCAAAGCCTGCACTCCTTCCTCTGCACCATCCGTGTCCCTGAGTTAAAGGAGTAATGCTGTCTGCTCCCCCGGAAGAGTCGTTGGCAGTGACCAAACCACAGCCACATAGCAAATCCAGTGTTTATCAGCAGATGCTGTTGTCTGTGTCTCCAAAGACAAATCCGCAGACTCTAACCCGTGAAGCCCCCAGTGCCTTGCTCGCCACCCCCAGCTCGCACCATTAATCGCTCCAAAGCAATGCCACCCGCTGCAGATGTTCAAGCCTAATAGGACTATTGCCATAAAGTCAGCTCCCCGGGGGTGCTGGGGGAACCCTGCTGCGCCCCGAGACAGCCCCACCCGAGCGGGCTCTGCTTCTGCGGGCGCCGAGATGCCACAAGCCCACGCGGTGCTACGTTTGAAGGTCGGGCTGACCCATCCTCACAACCAGCATCTGCCCAGCGCACCACACGGGGACAGCTCCGTGCCAAATGCCCGGCCCGCCACCTGCCAGGAGGCGACAAGAAAATCCTAGACCCGCCCAACCTCACAGTGGCGGCTTAACGCGGTACAGATGGCTAATGGCCCGCCTGGGCCCCGGAGGCTGGTGCTGACCGTGGGCTGCGGTTCCCGAATTCTTCAGCAAGTTGGGTTCTGTCTCTTCCAGGCCTCTCTCCTGGGGAGGTGGGGAAAGTCTGCGAAGGGATGTGGATAACTGATGAGCTGGGCGTGTTTTCCTCAGGGCCACCCTGTCCTCCTGAATGAGGAGGACACTCCATCGGGAGTGCTTGGGGTCTGGGCCTTGCCCGCTGCAGACAAGGGCAGTTCAGGAGGACCAGGCCCCCGGGTGTGGCTGCCGGGGTGCACGGTGACACCAGACGTGCACGGTGCTAGAGAGGGTTCTAGAGGCCACAGGCTGGGTCAGACTCCGTCACTGCTGTCTACTGGCCGTGACCTTGAACAAATGACCTCCTCTGCACCTCTGTGTCTTTCTTCACGCAAGGCACGTGAGAATACCGTCTTCGAAGCATCACTGTGACAATGAGAGGGAAGGTGGGCATGTAGCAGGTGCCTGACAAGAAACAGCTGTTGTCATCGCCCCGCGGAGCTCGTGTTCGGTGCCTACTCGCTAACTATCTGCGATACAAATGAATCAATACATGAATGAGTCATCCAAAGGGACTTTATAAGGAAACAACCCTTCTGGAAAGAGCAAACACCCTTGCCCCAGGGTGTGAGCAGAGGTCAAAATCCAGAATTTCAAAATAACCAGAAGCTGTCATTTACTCAGCAACGACTGTCCGCGAGGCTGCGGGAGCCCCAGCGCCCCATCAACGGCCCCACAGCCCCCGTGGCTGATATTATTTATCAGTTCATCAGATGGAGAAACCCGTCAATACTCTGAGGCCTGGCTTGCCTACGATATATACATACGTAGGGCACACACATTATGTGACACGGGCTTCATTATGGAACGAGGACCTCCTGGTATGTGCCGTTTAAAAAGAACGCAAGTTAAGGAGACAGCAGGTGACCGATTGGCACAGCTCACTTCCACGGGGCGGTTAACCGCGTCGTCTCTGATGAAGTCGTGCGGGAGCAGAGGCTTCAACACAGTGAGGGCGTGAGCCAGGTGGATGCACCTGGGGACAGTGTTTCAGGAGAGGATCTGGGTGGCAATGCTTGGATTTCCTGGGGAGAGAGAGGAGGCAGTAGAAGCCGGAGTGGGGGAACCAGAGCCCGGGGGGCAGCAACAAGATACCAGAGTGGGGGGGAACCAGGGGAGGGTGACAGGCAAGGGCCTCGCCGACGTGAAAGGACTCTGGGTTTCTTCCTCAGCTGACGGGAGCCCCTGTAGGGCTCGACCGGAGGAAAGGAATGATCTGACTAGAGGTTTTGTTCAGACCTGTCTGCTATTTTGAAGAAGGTGAAGACAGAAGGCGAATTAATAAGCTATCGCCAAAACTGTTATCGGAACATGAACGTTATTAATTTATTTAATCCTTGCAACAACACTGTAAGGGAAACGGAGGCACAGAGAGGTCAGGTAACTCGCTCAGAATCACACAGCCAATAAGCAGTTGAGCTGGGATTTAAAGCAGGCCACCTGCAGGTGCGTGGTGCTAAATATCGTGGGGTATGGACCCATCCAGTGTAACGTGCTGATCACCCATCCAGTGATCAGGAGGCAGGGAACTGTCTTCCCACCACAGGGAAGGGATAACCCACTCATTTAGTAATTCTTGAGTAAATATATAAACCAAAAGAAGTCATTTCCTTACTTATGTATTCATTCATCTCAAAACATTTGCAAAGGTTCAATTAAGAAAAGAGTATAATGGGGCGCCTGGGTGGCTCTGTCGGTTGAGCGTCCAACTTCGGCTCAGGTCACGATCTCATGATCTGTGAGTTCGAGCCCCATGTCGGCTCTGTGCTGTCAGCTCAGAGCCCAGAGCCTGCTTCAGATTCTGTGTCTCCCTCTCTCTCTGCCCCTCCCCTGATCACGCTCTCTCTCTCTCTCTCTCTCTCTCTCTCCTTCTCTCAAAAATAAATATTTTTTTTAAAAATCAAAAAAGAAAAGAGTATATTAACACTAATTAAGCTATGACATCTTATTCCTATAATAGCCCTGTGAAGCAGATATTATCATCCCCATTTCACGGATGAAGAAACTGAGGCTTAGCAAGTGTAAGTGACATGCCCAGGGCTTCATACTACGGACACAGACCTCATTCTTACCCTAAAGACTCTCCCCTACACCATCCGGCTCCGGCCCTGGAAGAAAAACACACACTGTGTTATCATAGGACAGGGGGAGCATGGTGTTACCCACGCTAGACAACCGGACTGAAGCTCGAGCCAGAAGAATAAATGAGAAAATTTGGCGAATCTATTCTGGGAGCCAGGGTATTTACCACTGCCAAAAACCTCCAGAACTGGGAAAGTGATGGTGCCCCTATGAAACCAAGTTGACAGCTGTCACCAAGCTCTTCCCGGCGGTGAAATCCAGTGGGAAAAAAACAGCAAACACCCTCCGCATTACGAGGGAGGACAAGAGAGTTCCAGGTGTTCTATTGTTCAAGGGAAGCGGCACATGGGGAGCGATCGCTCAAACCGGGCTTCTGAAGTATGGGGCTCGGAGCTGTCAGTTACCACTCAGACGGAACACAAGCAAGTCTTTGCAGGCCTGGGAATATCAGAGCAACGGGCTGTGCCTGCTGGTGACACCAGGGACCTGCTGGCCACGTCAGAAGGGGGGCGGCCTGGGCACCAGAGACAGACACTGTGCCTCCTCCCTCCCGTGGAACTGCCGCTCGCACTCACCTGGAGAAGAGAAGTCCAACCTGTTCCATCCTAGTGAGCACGCCCTGAGCCCCCAAAACGGGCCGGGACTAACCTCCCCAACAGCTCTTCGTATCATTCAATCCCACAACGACGACATTCATATCTGGGGGTCCCTGGGCGGCTCCGTCCGTTGAGCCTCTGACTTCAGCTCGCGGCTCATGACTTCGATCCCCACGTCAGGCTTTGTGTGCTGATAGCACAGAGCCTGCTTTGGAGTCTCTGTCTGCCTCTCTCTCTCTCTCTCTGTCTCTCTCCTGCTCACGCACTCTGTCTCTCTGTCTCTCTCTCTCTCAAAAATAAATAAACATTGGGGCGCCTGGGTGGCTCAGTCTGTTAAGCGTCTGACTTTCATGATCTCACTGTCCATGAGTTCGAGCCCCGTGTCAGGCTCTATGCTGACAGCTTGGAACCTGGAACCTGCTTCAGATTCTGTGTCTCCCTCTGTCTCTGCCCCTCCCCTGCTCATACTCTGTCCCTCTCTCTCTCTCTCTCAAAAGTAAATAAACATTAAATAAATAAATAAACCTTTTTAAAAAAAATGTTTTTTACATTTAGTTATTTTTGAGAAACAGTGTGAGACAAAGTGTGAGCAGGGGAGGGGCAGAGAGAGAGGGAGACACAGAATCCGAAGCAGGGTCCAGGTTCTGAGCTGTCAGCACAGAGCCTGACGCGGGGCTCGAACCCACCAGCCGTGAGGTCATGACCTGAGCCCAAGTCGGACGCTCAACCAACTGAGCCAGGCGCCCCAATGACATTTTTTTTAATGTGTGCTTTACCTCTGTGTCAGGTATGTGGACCTATGTGGCCCGGGCCACATAGCCGATAAGCTGCTTTCCGGAGTCCAGCTTCTTGGATGCCAAAGCCGTACCCCATTCGCTTTGCTGGAGGTGAGGCCACCTCCTCAGATGAACCCTTCTCTGTGCGCCCCGAGGCTCATACCTAGTGGAACTTCTCACCGCTCCCCAGCAGACCCTCCAGTCCAGCCAGGGGGCCCAGGGACCGCCATTTCCCAAACGCTTTAGGCCCCGCCCACATTGTAGTGTTGCTTACCATCCCGCCGGTGTCCGCGCCCCTGACCCCGAGCCCCCACAAACCCCCACTGCTGGAGCACCCGGGACTGCCCTCCGCGAGGATCTGGCCGTCAAACCTTAAGTGCCAGTGGACTGCAATAATCAATAGCAGAGTTAATGATTTGCTTCCTTATCCTGGGGTCCCATTGTTTCTCACCTCTGCAATTAGGTTATGACATGTCTGAGCTCTGGTAGGGAAGGGGTGGGGAGGGTGGAGAAAGACGAGTGGCGGCTGTCACACATGCCCAGACCCCTATGCTTCCCCGGAGCCGAGCACAACAAGAAGAAATGCAATATGCAAGCATAACGTGTTGGTGCTTTCTGGCCAAGGGTTGGGACTGGGCAAGCCTATAAAGGAGCAAGGGAGGGGGCTATGGGGCATATATGACCCCCTGTGGCCTGTGGGTCCACACCAGAGCCTTGCACCTTCAGATTCATCCATCCACCAGGCCAAGTTGTAAATGAAACTCACAAGATATGCCTTTAAATATCTCCTATTTAGTAACACAAATGTGTGTCATATGTTTAGTAACACAAATAGGAGATACTTAATTTTTTTTTAATTTTTTTTTTTTGCATTTATTTATTTTTGAGAGACAGAGAGAGACAGTGTGAGCAGGGGAGGGGCAGAGAGAGAGGGAGACACAGAGTCAGAAGCAGGCTCCAGGCTCTGAGCTGTCGGCACAGAACCCGACACAGGGCTCGGGCCCACGAACCGTGAGATCATGACCTGAGCCGAAGTCGACACTTAACCGACTGAGCTACCCAGGCGCCCCTTAAATAAGAGATATTTAAAGGCATGCCTTGTGAGTTTTACCATCCAAAACCATCCCCTAAAAGGTACAACCACCTGGAGAGGTAATCCTTGGGCTAACAGAATTACGGTGTAAATTGGAAAGAAACTAATACTATGGCAGAGTGGACAAGAGCCCAAGTTACCCGCCTCTAAATCTAGTCCAAATGTGCACTAACTATACAAACAAGGGCAACGTGTCTGGGCTTCACTCTCCTCATCTGGAAGGTGGGTTTAAGAAGCTTATTAAGCTTTTTTAAAAGCTCTTTTCACGGTGCTCAATCAATACTGTGTATTGCTATGCTTTGTTCTAGAATTTCTAAGCAAGGAAAAGGAAACGATGGTTGTGGTGGGTTTTCATCATCAAAGTTGAAGAAAATCATTCACAAGCTTGATCTCATGTCTTATATTTCAAAACCGTTTACCCCCATTGAAACTACTTATCACCTGTGCTATGAGCCAATCCCAAAATGCATTGCCCAAATAGACATCTACCCATATTGTTGTTCCCACCTCATCTGGGAGGAGCAGCCAGATGTAATTTGCTAACAATTCCCACCTCCATGGCCAAGCAAGGGCTGGTATCTCCCACATAGGCTCATTGTACAAATTCCCACTTGCAAGTTTTGGCAGCATAATGGAAAAGAAAAAAATAAATAAAGGCATGTTTATTCATATTACTTGGTTGCATAAAAACACACGAATATTCCGTAAAATTTTCAGTGGAGCATAACATTAGCATTGGCCCCATAACTTGTTGCTAATGCCAAAATTGCCATTCAAAGAGGGAACATTAATTTATTTCTGGGAACACGTTACAGTGGAGACCTAAGGACAAGGTGCCACAGAGCCATATCCGTGAGAGCTGTCACCCAAAGTTTAAAAAATAATAGTCGTTTACATAATAATAATAATAATAAACTACAACTCAGAGAACACTCAGAAAGATTAAGAAGCTCAGAAAGATTAAATAATCTTCTTAAAGTCACTCAGTGAATTTTTATTTCCAACAAGAGTGAGCTGGGTAACTCAGACAAATGTTTCCAATAAAGATCATTTAAGGGCACCTTGGTGGCTCAGTTGGCTAGGCATCCGACTGGTTTTGGCTCAGATCATGATCTCATGGTACGTGGGTTCGAGCCCCCTGTCTCTGCACTGACGGTGTGGAACCTGCTTGGGATTCTCTCTCTCCCTCTCTCTCTCCCCCTCCCCTACTCACACTGTCTCTGTCTCTCTCAGATTAAATAAATACAATTTTAAAAAAAGAAAAGACCATTTAAAAAATCTGGACAAAAGACAAAGAGAGAAAACAATATTCTTGGGAGCACCAATGCACTAACAAAATAGTGAGGATTCTTTGGTTGGGATCCAGTAAAGGACTGGAACCCTGACAGTTCAGCCCAGTGCTCAAGTTTGCTTTAGTCGTGGGATATTTGTTGATCAAATTGAGATAGCCAAAAGGTTGAGCAGTACTTCTGAAGCCTTGTTGAACTAGGGGGGAAATTACTATCCAGTGCCTTCTGAAGAAGGAAATCTAGGTACACCACCCTTCACGTAGCCTGGAGGGCAATAAAGGAACATACCCTAGCATTAAGAATAAACTGATGTTGGGGTTCCTGGATGGCTCAGTCGGTTGTACATCCGACTCGGCTCAGGTCATGATCTCGCCGTTTGAGAGTTCAAGCCCCATGTCGGACTTTGTCCTGACAGCTAGGAGCCTGGAGCCTGCTTCAGATTCTGTGTCTCTCTCTGCTTCTCTCTCTCTCTCTTTCTCTCAAAAATAAATAAAAACATTTTTAAAAAAAATTTTTAAAGTAAATGATGTTAACCAGCTCTTTCATGGACAGTGGTCTGGATTCACATCATCTGATAGCCCAGAAAGCCTCAATTTAGATTAAAATAAATTTAGATTAAGATGGCCCAGGATAAGTAGTACCTCGAGATCCATGGTGAAAACAACAGAAATCCTCTCCAGATATAAAGAATTGGGGCGCCTGGGTGGCGCAGTCGGTTAAGCGTCCGACTTCAGCCAGGTCACGATCTCGCGGTCCGTGAGTTCGAGCCCCGCGTCAGGCTCTGGGCTGATGGCTCGGAGCCTGGAGCCTGTTTCCGATTCTGTGTCTCCCTCTCTCTCTGCCCCTCCCCCGTTCATGCTCTGTCTCTCTCTGTCCCAAAAATAAATAAAAAAAAAAAAAACGTTGAAAAAAAAAAAAATTTTAAAAAAGAATATTGTGGGGCGCCTGAGTGGCTCAGTCGATTGAGTGTCCGACTTTGACTCAGGTCATGATTTCGCAGTCTGTAAGTTCGAGGCCCACGTCGGGCTCTGGGCTGACAGCTCAGAGCCTGGAGCCTGTTTCGGATTCTGTGTTTCCCTCTCTCTCTGCCCCTTCCCCACTCATGCTTTGTCTCTCTCTGTCTCAGAAATAAACATTAAAAAAAAAATAATAAAAAAGAATATTGTTCTAGGCCTCAAGTTATTTTAACAAATAAATTTTCACTACAATGTCCAGAATGTAATCAAAGAAAACCAATCACACGTGAAGACAAACACCATGAGCTAGCAGAAAAATCGTACAACAGAAACAGACCCACGGAGACTCCAGATGTTGACATTATTAGATGCTGCTTATGAAACAATTATACTTTTGTACATAAGTACATAAAATTCAAGTTTTAAAGCCTCACAAAAAAATCAGAAAATCTAGGAAGTCACATCATAGGCTTTTTTAGGTAGAAGTTATAGACCTGAAATATATAACAAATTAAGAATTCAAAGGAGGAATTTATAGCAGATTAGATATGGGTGAGAAAAGACCTTCCAGAGCAAAACACTATGCTACAGGAGACAGAGAGAAAGAGAAACAGAGAAAGAGAGGAAAATAGAATGATTTTTTTATCCAAAATTATTTGAGAAAAAACAAAGAAAAATAGAACAGGTTAGGCAAATAAATAGCACATTATGAGATGGTGTATTTAAAGAAAAATATATCAACGATTTCAGGAAACATCAATAAAACAAATGCTCCAGGTAAGACAAAGTTTAGCATAATGGACTAAAAGTATATATTATGAAGACTACACTGTATGTTATCTAACGTGAGAACACTTTCTTATATATAAAAGAAAAACATTCATGCATGTTTATCAGAAAAAGTGTCAAGTATTATTATTTTAAATTCATTTCTATTCTACATTTTATCAGTATGTAAATTATTAAAAGGCCTTCTTTGTGATTTGTGATGAAAAGTAAAAAAAATAATAAAAAATAAAAGTAATATTTTATTTAGAAGCATTGCATCTAAGATGTAGAGATATGAGAAGATCGAAAGTAAAAGAATGGTAAAGGATATCCAGGCAAACACTAGCTAAAAGAAACTAGTGCAACTATATTAATAATAAAGCTAAAATAGGGGCCCCTGGGTGGCTCAGTCAGTTAAACATCCAACTCTTGATTTCAGCCCAGGTCATTATCTCAGGGTTTGTGAGTTCAAGCCCACATTGGGCTCTGAGCTGACAGTGTGGAGCCTGCGTGAGATTCTCTCTCTCTTTCTCTCTCTACCCATGTCCCATGTGCTCTCTGTCTCTCTCTAAAATAAATAAACATTAAAAAAAATAAAAAATAAAAAAAGCTAAAATAGAACCAATAGCAAACAGCATTTTAGGAATAAAGAGGATTATTTCTCAATGAAAATGGGATCAATTATTTAAGAAGTATAGCAATTCTAAAATTTGATGCACTTAATAACATGGCCTTAAAATATATAAAGCAAATATTTATGGAACTATAAGGAAAAAGAGACATTTACAATACAATGGCAAATGCTAGCACACTCCTTTAGTAATTGGTAAAATAAGCAGACAATTTATTGTAAGGAAAGCTTCAGAAGAAAAAAAGCACTTAACCTGATGGAAACTAAAATACAAAACATAACTGAAAAATACCATTTTTTAAAGGACCGTATTGTGAGCCATAAAGCAAGTCTTAACAAATTTCAAAAGGTTGTAATCCCATAGAGTTCCACTGTGCCATATGTCACTAACTAGACACAACATGGCTGTTTCAATTTAAGTTAATTAAAATTAAACAAAATTTAAAATTCATTTCCTCAGTTACACTAGCCACACTTCAGTGGTTACTAACCACATGTAGCTAGTGGCTACTTTATTTGTAATTCTCAGTCCTTTTTTAGTTTTCTCTATAACAGTTATACCATGCTAAAACTTTTTACTCTTTAGTAACAAGCTTTTTCTTTACTAATATGTGTTTTGTCTGTCTTCCCACTTAGAAGGATACTCTGTGAAGTCAAGAACCATATTTATCATCTTTGCCCTGGGGCCTACTTAGTAGAAGTTTGTTCAATTAATTAATTAATGGTTTTCTCCTTGTTATGTTTTCTTATAATATAAACTGAAGTTGGCAGACTGAATGGCAGAACGATCCATGTCAAATGGAAGTTTCAAGCAAGAATTCTTATAGAGAGGTGGTAAAACATTTCACTTTTGCTATTGGTGATACATCCTAGAAATGGCTAATACAGAGAGGTGCTTCAATTTTGAATTCAAGGAGCCACAGAAATAGCCAAATCCAAGAGGTCGAATATCTGGAGTCACACCTGCCTCAATGATCTAAAATCCCTATCTTTTGGCAAAAGTTGTTTATAATAACCTTGTACTATTTTTCCCCCCAAGAACGCGTTATGGACTCTGTCCACCAAGATCTTTAGCACTTAATGGGAACCACCAATGAGAGCATGCATTCCCATGAGTCCAAGAATATCATGTTATCCATGGGGTGATTAGAAATGAGGCAGGAACAAAATCAGACATGCGTTGTGTACCATGCTTCTGCTGAAACAATACAGGACCGCTAGAAAGTTCTAAACAAAGAGAGAATAAAAGAGAGAAAGGGGTGTTTTGGCTAATGTTTGAATTTTGAAACATTATAGCTTCCCTGAATTAGGTGCGAAGGTCATACTTTTTGCTTCACTGTCCCCGGCTTCCATGGAATGTTGGTTTCAATAGAGAAGGGTTTATATATAAACCTATGTAAAAAGTGCATCTTGGGTACCGGGGTGGCTGAGTGTCTGTTTCTTGATTTTGGCTCAGGTCACAATCTCACTGTTTATGAATTCGGGCCCCATGTTGGGCTCTGTGCTGACAGTGTGGAGCCTGCTTGGGATTCTCTCTCTCTCTGCCCCTCCCCGGCTCACATTTTCTTTCTCTCTCTCTCTCTCTCTCTCTCTCTCTCTCTCTCCTCTCTCTCTCTCTTGATTACCATAAATAAAAAACTTTGTAAAAAAAGTGAATCTCTTTGAGCCAAGCTTGGAGAATGGCATCACCTGCTTCTATGACATCAACAGACATCATGTATGAACAAAACCTTCCTCAAATTTGCAAACCAAAGCAGACTCTTTCTTGTCTATAATAGTTATAGAAATAATTCAACAAAGAATTATTACATTCAGATCATGTATCATGTGGCAGGCACATATCTGGTTACAGAGGTTTCAGCTATAAACGAGACACACAGGCTCCCTGTTTTCATGGAGCATGCATTCTAGAAGGGAAGAAAAGCAATAAACGAGCACACGAGTAAATACACAGAATAACTTCAGATAGAGATAAGTTCTATGAAGAAAATAAATCAGGGGACTTGGCACAGAGAGGTGGAGAAAGATAAGCTGGGGAGAGGGTTAGCTATTCCCAAAAGGTGATATTTGAAGAATAAGACAATGCCAGCCCAGAGGAGACCTAGAGCGGCCTGTCCAGCAGAAGTCTCTGTGGAAATAAGCATGCGTGATGTCTGTATTGTCCAATGCCCCAGCTGTGGAGCACTTGAAAGGTGGTTAGTGCAACTGAGGGACCAAATTTTTCATGTATTGCATTTTAATCTATTTGAATTTCAATACCACACGTGGCTACTGGCTTTCGGATTTGACACAAAGCATTCTAGCAAGGGGAGAGCCAGTGCCAGAGGATCCGTAGTGGGAGCCAGCCTTGTGGGTTGGAGAGAGAAATCTAGCATAGCCAGACCGTGGAACATAAGGCAGAGAGTGGTAGGCGGCAGCCATATTATGTATGTGCACTGTGAGGGATCAGATTTCGTTCTCTGCAGAAGTGGAAGCCATTTGAATGGTTTAAATAGGTGATCTGATTGCCTGTGACACGGGTTGGCCAACTTTTTATAAAGGGCCAGACAGTAAGAATTTTAGTCTTTGCAGGTCACAGAGTCTTGTCACCGGTAAGCACAAAAAGAGTCACAGACCATAAACGAATGAGCATGATGACTCTGTTCCAGTGGATTTTATTTACAACCTTATTACAGTTTTATTGACCTACAGCTGGTGGTCTGTCATTTGCCAAGCCCTGACCCAAGATCCTGTGGCAAACACTTCTAGCTGCCTCTTCCACCCTCTCTCTCTTTTGCCTCATCATTGCTAAGAGAGCCCCAAACTTGTTCGGGGTAACTATACGCACAACTAAAACTGCTCACTGTCCCAGATCCCCCGAAACTAGGGTTGACCGTGAGCCTCAGTTACGGTCAATGAGATATAAGCAGATAGCTCCAGATGGGGCTTTTAGAAAAGCTTTTTAAGAGAGCCAGCCTCAGCTGGCCTGCTGTCATTCAAACTTTTGCCCTTTTTTAATTTTTGTTAAATTATTTATTTGAAAGAGAGAGAGAATCCTAAGCAGGCTCCACGTCCAGCCCAAAGGAGGGCATGGCGGGTGGGGGGTGCGGGGGGCTCGATCCCATGACCTTGGAATCATGACCTGAGCCGAAATCAAGAGTCGGACACTCAACCAACTGAGCCACTCAAGCACCCCTGCCCTTTTTTCCTTTTTTAAATTCCTATCTGGAACTCAGATGGATATGGAACAGGCATCGTGTATATATGAGTCAACATAAATAAGACTGGAGGCTACAGGGACACTTGGGTGGCTCAATCAGCCAAGCATCCGACTCTTGGTTTCAGCTCAGGTCATGATCTCATCATTCATGAGTTCAAGCCCCAACTTGGGCTCTGTGCTGACAGCACGTAGTCTGCTTGGGATTCTCTCTCTCTCTCTCTCTCTCTCTCTCTCTCTCTCTTTCTCCCTCCTTCTCTTTCTTTCCCTTCCCTTCTCATGCTCACTCTTTCTCTCTCAAAATAAATAACTAAACTTAAAAAAAAAAAAAAGAATGGAAGTTACATGCTAAGGATAGCAGAGAACAATCTAGAAAGTGTCAGATCTCTGGTTTATCATTTAGCAGCCACACCAGCCATGGACTGACTTTCTCCACACTTAGGCTCTTCAAACTGAATGCATTATTTCCAACTGATTCCCTTCCTAGCTAATACACACAGATCTTCAAGAAAATATGGCTACCGACATGATGAGGCTGAGATAGGGGTAAAATGTTGTCATGATATTTATAAAAGATAATCTCTCACAAGCTACTGCTCCATAACAAACAGCCACAAAAATCTCTCGGCATACAACAAGCAACTATTTCTCATGTGTCTGTAGTCAGCCGGGGTGATTGTGATATCATTGCTGTGTTCAACTTGGGTCCAGGTCTGCTACACAGAGCTCCCATACACCTTGGATCAGCCGCCCGGCAAGGTCATGTTCTTCTCACGGCAATGACAGAAGAGGAGTAGGGCAAACAGAACACATAAGGGTTCTGAAGGACTGGACTTGGAACTAGCATGCTGTCACTTCTTTCCACATTCCACTGGCCCAAGTAAGTCACCCAACTGAACCCAGCATCAAGGACTGGGAAAGTACATGCCGCACTGAGTCGGAGGAAACACAAATTATAGGGCAAATGGAACGGATAAAGTGAGGGGTAAGAAACTAGGACTAACAATTTAAATATACCACAGACAGAGAATATGAAGAAGACAGCTGACTGGAGAAGATGCTTTGGTCACTGGGAAATCTTACTGAGCCCTGTGGAATCTCATTAAGAAGAGTCAGCTCTTGGGTGGCTCTGTCAGTTAAGCATCCAACTTCAGCTCAGGTCATGATTTCACGGTTCATGGGTTCAAGCCCCACGTCGGGCTCTGGGTGCCGACAACTCGGAGCCTGGGGCCCCATGCAGATTCTGTGTCTCCCTCTCTCTCTCTCTCTCTCTGCCCCTTCCCTCCTCGCTCGCTCCCCCTCTCAAATACAAATAAACACTTTAAAAATTGTTTTAATACATAAAAACGAAAAAAGAAGAGTCAGCTCTCAAGTCTTCTTGCTAGAAGGTGAAATAGGAATTATGCCTTTCCCCTTCAATTATTAACATATTCTACCCCAAATCATCCATGATTCTGAAATCTTAATAAGATTTCCATAGATTCAAATAATAATTTCCAAACCTTAAAATAGTACATGTGAAGTAGGAGGGCTCAGAACCTAGGGTTGGACCTTCCATGAGGATTCTGTCCATTAAAAAGTAATAACCTTACCATACCCTTAACAATAACCTTCAGCATTAAAGACACTCGCTTGTGTCTGGTCTCTGAAGATCCCTGATATAGACAGCCTGGAATGGGGAATCCCGTGACAATACGATAACGATGTGATGATGATTAAAAATAACATGTATATAATACTTACATAGTACTAAATGCTGAGAACTGTTCTGTGCATGTGTAGCTTTAACTCCCCTGGTTCTCTCAACAACTTCCTGAAGCAGGTACTATTATTACCACCATTTTTCAGATAAGAAATCCGAGGCACCGGGAGGTTGACTATCTTGCCTTTATCACACGAGTAAGTGGCAGAAGTAAGATTTGGACCCGGGAAGTCTGGCTCCAGAGCCTATGCAGGGAACCGCGACTTTAAAGTCCTTCGAAAAGGAGAAGACAACCCTACGGCACTTACGGATATGTTGCACATTAATCGACATCCATTATTTATTCAAAGCCATGGAGCTCATTTAAATTAACAGGTCTGGGTAAACCCAGGAACACCACCTGGTGAAAACCGTTGTCTCTTTCCCCCCCTTCAGGAAGATTAGGATCATTAAATTCTGGAGGCAATGATAGTTTAATTAAAAGACATTGTGGTATGGGAATGTTTCATTTGGGAGGGAGAGGCACTGCTTATTAGCGTGTCCCGAGAGGGACCAACGTGCTGACAGCCGATCAGATGCTGGAAGGATGTCACTGTTGGAGGCTGTAATTCTTGGACTTGAAAACACGTGCTAGTACCCAGTGCACCATTAGCTGAGGCACCAGGGGACACTTAAAGTGGCAGTGGATGGCTAGCTTTTTGCTCCTATAGAATCTCTGATTTATAAGGAAGTTGGTAACATATTTCTGCAGCGGAAAGAACACAAGACTGGAAGACAGACAGCTGGACGTGGGGCTCTGGGGTCAGGCACGCCGTCCCACAGCAACCAGTCCTCAGCTGGGGGAGCACTGGGAAGGCAAGACTGGAATTGCCCTTGCCCCCCAGGAACCTCACCCGGTAGAATAGGCATAGAGGTGAAACTGTTCCTTCCAACACCACGTGGTAGACATCATGGAGGGGTCGTGACCACACAGAGAAGGGACAATACAGGCCTGGAAGGAAAGAACAGTATACAGCTCAGAGATCAGCATGGCCCTGCCTTCCTCAGACAGAAGCTCTGAAGGTCAATACGGCACCGAGGTGGAAACATCTGAGGGGCAAAACTTGTTCTAGAAGACCACCTTTTATGACTCACTCTGCCAGTCTTGACCTCACAAAATCAAATGGCTTCGAGTGCAAGCTAACTGAACTCATAGGAGCCAACCCCCTCAGCTTGCAAGTGAAAAGACAATCAAGGTTTGGGGAGGTCGACTTTTGGGAGTAAAAATATAACTAGATTTAAACCAGCTGTTTACATTCTGAGCCCGCTCGCTCTTTGCCAACACTCCGGGGTTAGGAGTTAACTTACGAGTGAACCTGAAACCTACCTGATCTAGCCCTGCCTTCTCCCAAATGTGAGCTGAACGTATGGTGTTTACAGAGTTTTCAACAACTTGCGCTAAATGGGAAATGTTATAAAATTATATGTGCAGTATAATCTCAGCTACTCTGTGTGCATGCGTGCATCCATGCATGTGTGTGTGTGCGCGTGTGTGTATATGTATTGAACCAACACAGGATTTTTTTTCAACTTCCAATTTTGAAGGAAGGCAAGAAATTAGATAAACAAAAAGGACAGCAATATTGTCAATGGGAGAGGCATGTGAACCGACGCACTGAAGCAGGAACGAGCCTGATACACAAAGCATAACTACAAAAATGACTGAATGTGATCCCCTTACCCTGGGGGTAAGGGCAAGGTTAGGATACAGCCGAGTCTGGATTTAAATCCAAGCCAGCCACATCACCTAAGATAAATTTTTAACTGCTGGGTTATTCCTTTCTCCACCGACATCTCCAGCAAATATTTGTCAAGCACCCACTGTGAGTAAAACCAAGTGCTGGAGTGCTAAAGTCTATGGAATTGCCTCAGTTTCCCCACCAATCAGAGTTCAGCCAGGAATACCTACCTTGCAGGGGCACCTGGGTGGCTCAGTCGGCTGAACGTCCGACTTCGGCTCAGGTCATGATCTCACAGCTCGTGAGTTGGAGCCCCACGTCGGGCTCTGTGCTGACAGCTCAGAGCCTGGAGCCTGCTCCGGATTCTGTGTCTCCCTCTCTCTCTCTCCCCCTCCTCCGTTCATGCTCTGTCTCTCTCTGTCTCAAAAATAAATCAACATTAAAAAAAAAAAAAAAAAAAAAAAAAAAAAACCTGTCAGTAGGAACTGACTCTGAGCCTCATAATGAACTTCAGTGTCTTGGTCCTAAAGCCCAGAATGAAAAGCATGCCTGCCTTTGGTTTCAAAAATGGGATGCAATGGGTGTCCTACACGGAGAAGAAGGCCAGGTCTCCAAGGTGGGATGATGTTTGCCATCATTCCAGAGCACCCAGGAGTATAAAATGGCCCATCTGAAATTTGAGAGTCGGCCAACTGGATGTCAAAATTTGGCTTATACTCACAAGGGGAAAAGAAAAATTTCCTCAGGAGGGAAGAAACATTCAGAGGGAACTGTGGACTTTCAGAGCCGGGAGGGACTCAGCAATCAATAGTCCTCGAAGAGTGGAGGCGGCTGGGAGAGGTCATAAAAGTGGAGGAACTTGCCTGAGGGAACCCAACCAGAGGGAGCGGTGTCTCAGCTTGGGTTCCCCAGAGCCCAGAGCCTAAGGCCAAGACAAAGATTTGGGTACAGGTGGTGTATTCAATGGCTGATCCCAGGAAACAGTGGATAGGAAGACGCAGTACGGGAAGGAGGAAAAGCCAGGCAAAGAGGGCATTGCCCAAGTCACTGTTACGGGCAACAGGGGCTCAGACTCCAATAGAACGCCCTTGAACAGTGCGCAGAATGCCCCTCAGGACTCTCAGGACAAGAGGCAGGAAGCATTCGTCTGGCAGGTCCTGCCACTGAGAGGTAGATCGTCCCCGGAGGTTTTAGCCCCCGCATCTCTGTGCACACACTGGCTGAGCAAGCTCTTGCTGGCTCCACTGTTGAAAGAGCCCGAGGACAGATAGCCAACGCAAGGGCCACCAGTACAATGCGATCAGCAGAGACAGAACCAGCGCCTGCATAGACAGCTGCCCACCCAGCCATGGCTGAACCCAGAGCGTGGGCCAGAGGAATGCTACCGGAGGACCGGGGAGGATCTGCTGATTTCGAGCCCATGCCCTAACGCTAAAGCCTATTCTACGGAGCACGGGGGTATGACGATGGCCTAGACAGTTTCTGAAAGACACAGGGGCCCATGCTCCTATCACCATCGTCTAACCAGATCCTCGGTTCTAACCAGAGATTCCTTTGCATCTTACCTTGCAGACCAAAATCGTGTAATTGTACAATTCCAGAATTGTGTTATTCCATCTCTACCTTGGGGTTGTAAGGCGATCTGGGACACTGATGTTAACAGGGAACTCTGAGCTCCTGGAAGGCACAGGCAATACTGTGTCCTAACAGGATGTCGAGATAGAAATCTCCCTTCTAAACACCCTTTAAGCCAGCTTTGAAGTCAATGCGTGATAGAGACTTGAAAGAAAATGAGTCAATTCTAAAGGAGCATTGAAGCAGCAGAATCCACACTACCCTCTCCTTGCTAGGCTGCTCCTGACGTTCTCCAAGCAAACTCGGTGGACAAATTAAGTGGAGGAAAGTGAAACGTCTGGGAATGTCAAAAAAGTGACAGGAGATGCCAAAAATCTGTCAAATCCCTCTGCAGAGGTGCATACACACAACCACGCGAGCCCTGCCGTCAAGTTCATTGTTCTAGGAAGCCTGCCCGGTGCCATGAATGCCTCACAAACTGAGCTGGGTGAGCGCCCGGGGAAGGCAGCTGTGTGCCAGAAGCATTGCAAAAAACGCTCCTTATGCACGCCTGCATGCATCCCGGCAGCAGCAATTCGACTTCCAGATATCAGGTGGTTTCCTATTTTAAAAGACATATTATGTAGTAGAACGCCAAATGGACATTCATTCTTTTTTTAAATTTTTTTTAATGTTTATTCATTTTTTGAGACAGAGAGACAGAGCACGGGCAGGGGTGGGGGGCAGAGAGAGAGGGAGGCACAGAATCCGAAGCAGGCTCCAGGCTCTGAGCTATCAGCACAGAGCCCGATGCGGGGCTCGAACCTCCGGACCGTGAGATCGCAACCTGAGCCGAAGTCAGACGCTTAACCGACTGAGCCATCTAGGCGGCCTCGTTCTTTTTTAAACGTTTATTTATTTATTTTGAGAGAGAGCACAAGCAAGGGAGGGGCAGAGAGAGGGGGAGACAGAATCCCAAGTAGGCTCCACACTGTCAGCACAGAGCCGGATGCAGGGCTCAATCCCATGAACCTCAAGATCATGACCTGAGCCAAAATCAAGAGTCAGACGCACCCCCACTCATGCCCTGTCTCTCTCTTACTCAAAAATAAATAAACATTAAAAAAAAAAAAAAAAAAGAGTCAGACACTTAACTGACTGAGCCATCCAGGCGTCCCTTGGTATTAGTTCTTAAGATGAAACATAGAACTCTGAAGAATTTTCATGCTGTTATGGGCAATTCAGGCAATTGCCCCCCAGCCCCTTAGGGTACAAACTAACTCTCCTCTGCCCATAGAGTGATTTCTGATGGGGAAGTTTAAAAAGCACTGGTGATGGAAAAAGCTCTCTGGAGCTGAATGCAAAAACTTCTTTCTAGCAGAGTCCTTTCGGGATGAGTTATTTCACTCATTCTGTGAGATGCCGTTTCCTCATCTGTTACAAGGTGGATCATAATGTCTGCTCCTCTGGGTTGCTGGGAAAATGAAATAAGGTTATACGAAAATGTTCCAAGTAGAGCCGGCACATGATAAACACTGTTTACTTTGTCTTTTGTTTTTCTCTTCCTACGTCACACATCACAGTCTCCAAAACCTTGTCTCTTCTACCTACGAGTTAGACCATGGCTTCCTCACAAAACACTCACATCCATTTTATTTCTGCCACATAAAAAAATGTCTAGAAGACAGGCCCTTCAAACTTGGTACCGCTCTTCCAAAAGCTCCGAAGAAATTGCATTCCACCCAAGTTCACAAAATCGTCTATCGCAAAGGACACAGTCATGAACTGCGTAGCTTGGCACTTCCGTTCCCTGCTGTCTGGCCCAATATGGAAATCCGCGAATCTTCGGTTTGTCTCCTGAGAAATGAGAATAGCATAAACGCCCTGATAACACTGTTAGGAAGAAGAAAAGGAGATAGTGACCGCGAGATCATGACCTGAACCAAAGTCGGACGCTTAACCGACTGAGCCACCCGGGTGCCCCAAGCGTCTGACTTTGATTCAGGTCATGACCTCACGGTTCGTGAGTTCAAGCCCCTCGTGGGGCCCTGTGCTGACAGCTCGGAGCCTGGAGCCTGCTTCGGATTCTGTTTCCGTCTTTCTCTGCCCCTCCCCTGCTCACACGCTGCCTCTCTCTCAAAAATAAATAAACGTTAAAAAAAAAAATTGTGCATTCCCACCTCGCCCCCTCCTGCTCCCCCCTCCTTTAATGTCTGTCTCAGTTTTTGCTCTCCTCCTCTCCTCTGCCTCTTTCCGAACCAGTCCCAAGACCCATCTCCTTAAAGTACCTTCGTGACAATCAGCATGGTCACAAATCTCTTTTTTTGTTGTCAATTTACTTTTTTAAGGTTTTTATTTTAATTCCAGCGTAGTTAACACACAGTGTTATATTAATTTCAGGTGTACAACCTAATGATTCAACACTCCCATCCTTAATCCCCATCGCCTCTTTCACCAGTTCTCCACCCACCTTCCCTCCCTATAAGAGGAGAAAATCTGGACACACAAAGAGACACCGGGGGTTCACGTGCCCAGAGGAAAGACCGTGTGAAGGACAAAGTGAGAAGGTGGCCATTTTGCAAGCCAAGGAGAAAGACCCGGGAACAGACGCTTCCCTTCTGTCTCATAGAGAAAAACCAACACTGCCAGCACCTTGATGTTGGACTCCCAGCCTGCAACATGTGAAAAAAAAATACATTTTTATGGTTTGAAGCACCTAATCTGCAGTATTTTGTCGTGCCAGGCCAAGCTAATACACTCTGGGGCCAAGACGGGATGCAGGCACTCCACGGGGCACCCCTCGCTTCACCCAGCAAGTGCCCCTAACAACTGCAGGAGTGGCCTCAGAATCCCGAATCTGAGTGACACAGCTCATTCTGGGAGGCCAGATGACTGTGAGGTGCCCCACAGGCAGAGGGGTCCCCAAGGCTCAAAAGGGCAGAACCAGGAAGTGAAGGGGGGGTGGGAACATTCAGTTTTGCCAACCGTTTTACCCCTGTTCCTGGTCAAAATGAAATCCTCACGGTTTTTTTTTTTTTCTTAAAATTTTCACGCAATAGGGAGCACATGTCAAAATGTCACTTAACCCATTAATGAAGAAACCAGCAGAAAGGCAAATATGATTTGAAAAACAGTAGGTTGTAACCGGGCTTTTATACCCAATGAAAAGCATGAAAAGGAATGTCGAGCTAAGATGACTAAATTTGACCAAAAAAAAAAAAAAAACAAAAAACCTGGCTAATTCCTTGCAGAATAAAAAAAACCCTAATTTCGGGATTATCTTTTCAAACTGACAGAAACAAATGGCATCACATCTTACCAATTTTACAGAACCGGAAGCTGTCTGAATTCTGATCATTTGTGCAGACCTAGAAAATGCTCCAGCATAGCGATTCGCAAGCTTTTTGGTCTCTGGATCCTTTGCCTTTTTTTTTTTTTTTTTTTTTTTTTTTAATTTTTTTTCAACGTTTTTTATTTATTTTTGGACAGAGAGAGACAGAGCATGAACGGGGGAGGGGCAGAGAGAGAGGGAGACACAGAATCGGAAACAGGCTCCAGGCTCCGAGCCATCAGCCCAGAGCCTGACGCGGGGCTCGAACTCACGGACCGCGAGATCGTGACCTGGCTGAAGTCGGACGCTTAACCGACTGCGCCACCCAGGCGCCCCATCCTTTGCCTTTTTAAATAACTATTGAAAGTTATTAAGCGCCCAGGGCTTTGGTGATCTGTGTTATAGCTATCAATAGTTGCCATGATAAAAATTAAAACCAAGAAACTTTTGGGGATGCCTGGTGGCTCTGTCTGTTAAGCCTTCGACTTTTCATTTGGGCCCAGGTCATGATCTCATGATTCATGAGGCAGAGCCCCATGTGGGGGTTCTGTGCCGACAGTGTGGAGCCTTCTTAGGATTCTCTTCTCTCCCTCTGTCTCTGCCCCTCCTCTGCTCATGCTCACTTACGCACGCTCTCTCGCTCTCTCTCTCAAAAGAAATAAACAGGGGCACCTGGGTGGCTCAGTGGGTCGAGCATCCGACTTCAGCTCAGGTCGTGATCTCGCGGTCTGTGAGTTCGAGCCCCGCGTCGGGCTCTGTGCTGACAGCTCAGAGCCTGGAGCCTGCTTCGGATTCTGTGTCTCCCTCTCTCCGCCCCTCCCCCGTTCATGCTCTGTCTCTCTCGGTCAAAAATAAATAAACATTAAGAAAAAAAATGTTTTAAAGAAATAAATAAACGTAAAAAGGGTTAATAAATATAACCAAGAAACTTCTTAAACAAGTAATTTATTTTAAAATAACAATAATAAACCCATTGCACAATAACAGAGGTAACATTCTTTTATGAAAAAAATAGCTATTTTCCCACAGAAAAATTTTTTACTGAGAAAAGTGGACATGTTTTACTTCTTTGTGCATCCGGCTTCTTGGAAGACAGCTGGATTCTCATAGCTGCTTCTGCATTCAACCTGTTATAGTATGTTGTTTGAGGCAAGGATGTGAAGGACATCCAGCCTCCCCCAGAAAGGTGGAGCCCCTTTAGATCACTGTAGACCATTTTCTTTGGCACCTCCTAAAGGTAAACCAGCGGTAGTTTCTACAGTAAGTTTCGATGTGCAGTATTAATAACTTTTGTTCTGACACCGTACCAACAACTTTTCGTTCTCTGTTACAATAAAATCCACTGGCCTACCTTATTTTCAGTGGATAGGTTACCCATGCACGATTTTCTCATGATGGATCATTTCAAAAATACTGATTCACTGAATCCTGCAGATCTTCCAAAATAGTGACACATTTCGCTGTATTAGATCAAAAAGTTCATTCACATCACCAAGGATTTTGTCGGTGAAGCAGGGATTTTTCTCACTCGGAGCGTGGGGGAGGGCAGCACGTGATGATGACCTCGCACACAGGTGCACCGTCCTGATCTGGGCTGAGGCTCCAGCAGTTTCACCCACGGCTGGTGTGGCACCGATTACAATGGTCCACCCAGTGAAAAATACAAACTATGCCTTCGTGTCATCACGAAAATGGTTTTGACCTCACCATCACTATGGAAGTGCCTGGGGACTCCCCGGGCTCCCTGCCCCATACTTTGGGAAGCTTCTCGAGCATCACACTGAGAAGATAAGCTGTCATCTTTTTACCTTGTTTGCAAGTGTTAGATGATTCTTCGTAACACCCCCCGACTTTGACAAAAATAAAGAGATCATTCGGCAGGCGGTGGGAGGAGAGAGGGTAGAGAGGTAGGCAGGGCTGGAGAGAGGGGGAGAGTTTCATGGTTGTCACTCCTTGAAGTGTGAAACTTGCAAGAGCACCCTAAAAAGGAGACACCTTCTCCAAATTTGGCTCTGTAGGACACAGAAAAATCACAAGCAGGCAGAAATTTGCCTCGCAAATTTCCAAATGCAACCAAATGCCCACTTACCATTAATCAACAAAACTAATTAGCAGATAAGCACTGTCCCGCAGGGTGAATGCTACTAAAAACTCTAAGCAGATAAATTAATTTCCCTCCCCCGAAAAAACAAACCCAACTCTTTGGAAATCAGCATGAATGTAGTCTTTTGTCTCCAGCCTATACATAAATGGTACATTGATGATTCCTCCATCGGCGCGTCTAGGCTCCCATTAGCCATGCGCTCCGCTCCATGTTTTCTAGACAAGAGTAGAGGCTGTGGGGCAGCGTGAAGCAGCTGGCAACATCAACCAGTCAGCTATCCCTCCAAGATTTCCTGTGCCCAGTCTTGTGCTAGGAGGTAGGGACAAAAGGCTGAGCAAAAACAGACCTGGTCCCCACCATGGTCCAGTAGAAAGGAAGCTTTAAAGAAAGAGTGACATGATTGAATGCATCGTTCAAAACGATGGAGTTCCCTGAGAAGAAGGAATACGGTTATCCTGAGAACGTATTAACACCACATCCTGGACTGGGGTCTAAAACACTTCTGGGAAGCAAAGACTGGTGCTCTGTGATCCGGAGACTGGGTAGGAGTTCGCGGATCAAGGCCGCTGGGGGACCAAGCGTATCTGTTCCTTTATAAGCTGCTGACCTAGCTCCCCTTCCCTGTAGCCTAGACATAGGTCAGCCTTTGCTGTGTAGCTCATGAAAGGTCTCAGCCCTTTAACGCCTAACTGGAGAGAGTCTGATGTGAGTAAGAAATAGTAGGGGCTGAATGAATATTTTGAAATAATAAATGAGTCTTTAGGGGAAAAAAAAAAAAAAGCTGCTGTGAGCAGCACAGAGAGGGAGGGAAGGTGAAAGCCAGTCCAAGCCTTGCAGACCAACTGAAGGATGTGGCTCACGACACTGAGCCCCGCGGGTAGCCAATGAGGGGTTTTCAGTAGGGTCTGGGGCCAGGACTCAATCTGCCTTGAAACTAGTATCAAATATGCAGTGGGGGGGGCGGGGGGGCGGCGCGTGGGTGGCTCAGTCGGTTAAACATCGGACTTCGGCTCAGGTCATGATCTCGCGATCCGTGGGTTCGAGCCCCGCATCGGGCTCTGCACTGACAGCTCAGAGCCTGGAACCTGCTTCAGATTCTGTGTCTCCCTCTCTCTGCCCTTCCCCCGCTCGCACTCTGTCTCTGCCTCTGTCAAAAATAAACATTAAAAATTTTAAAAAAAAATGCAGTGTGGCAATGGCCAGAGAGCCACTGAGTGGGGCAGGGGACAGCCCAGGAGCCACTGCAGATGTCCGTGAGAGGGGTGAGGGCAGAGTGGTGGAGAGGGAGGGAATGCTGCCCTCCAGAAACACCGGGTCGACTTGGCGGTGGAAAGGATGGGAAGAGACAGACGTAGAGGACAAGTTCCAGGTGGCCGGTTGGCACAGCGGCGTGGGTGTTAGAGAAGCCTGGAGGAGGCTGGGGAGGACTCTCGCGCGTTCAGCCTTTGCCCTGCGGGGTGTGAGACACTGAGTAAGATATCGAGTCCAGTGTGGGCGTTTGGAGCTGAGGGCGCCGGGTCTGGAGCGGATATAAAGTTGGGTGATGGAAGCCACAGACACGGAGGGTTTTTGTCAGGAAAGAGTGGGAGCCGGGGGACCAGAGAGCAAAGAAATGGGAAAAGGAGAAAGGGGGTAGGAAGGGGAGAAGAGGGCGAGAGGGGATCAGAGAGGACGAAAGGGAAGAGGCACACCTACCCCTGGTGCCCCAGTACACCAGATGGTGCTGCAAAGGAAGAGGGGCTGGAAAGTCCGGGAGGGGGTGGAGGAGCGTCAGGCTGCAGAGGGAGGGATGAACAAGGAGGGGGGACGGGGCTGTGACGCGTGTCAAAGGCTACAAGACAATGTGTTGACTTTAGGGCTCTGGCATCAGTGTGGATGTCTGTTTGCCCTCAAAGAGCGCCCCCCACCGCCCCACTCCCTCCTCTGCCCTGCTGTTTGGATTCAGCCAACGGGGAGCCCTGGCAGGAACTCAAGAGAGGAAGGGAGGTTGCGAGGTCCGTGGCCCTGTGAACGTTACGTCAGCCCCATCCCTCCAAGATCGCCTGAGCTGGTTTGCGTCCCTCAACCCAAGGTCACGGCTCCCCCAAAGAGGCCAATTCTCTATGACTCTTTCTCTGAGTTGCCCAGGAACCAGGAGAGCAGGGGCTGTCTGCAGGTTTCTCTGCAGACCCAGGAGAGCAACGGCTCGTCTGCTACAAAACCCTGGAAAAGAGATCCCAGAATTGATGGATTATTAAATGTGAACCGCCCCAGGAACTGCCGGGCTGTCTGCAGAGCGCGATTCTGCAGTCCTGAAGCGGGGAGGTCTGGGCAGCACATCCCGGCGCCCATATGTCCACCTCCCGGGCCGTTCAGAGCCAGTGCTTTGGAGAAGTCCGGAGGCAGTTCGTCCAGGATCCTGGCCGGTCGCCTGGCTGAGGGAAACTTCAGGAGGGTGAGGTTAACAGGACAAACCACAGTTCCTGCCACAGCAGCTGGCTCCTGGGCCCCACCTTGAAACTTTTCATCTGCCTCCTGCTAACCGCTCCCTATTTTCCTTACCTCGGTCAGCTCCTCCCCTGGTCCTGGTACCTCATCTGGCAGCAGGACCCTGATGTCACTCCTGAGGGGCCCAAACCCCTGATCACCATGCACTGCCCGGGCAGGGCTGACGCATCGACTTTGTCCGTGCGATGCTCAAATTAGGCAAAGGAGCACCAAGAGACGCCAGAGGGAGTAACTTGGATGCCAGCATTCCTCCCACTCCCACTGTGAAGGCAGCCTTTTCTTCTCCCACTCAAACAAGTAGCCAAAGTACCCAAGGAGCAGCCACAGTTTATTGTCCCGTGGCAATCTCACTGTGTGCTGTGGCGGGAGTGTAGGAAGTGGGAATCCGGGGGGCCAGGGCCCCAAAACCCACTGAGCCCAGAGTGACAGACACAAGAGGTCTAAATCCCCTGGCCGGGTCACTGGGTGGTGGCAATAGGGGCCATCCCTCGGTGTGGACCATTCCTGGACCATTGCCAAGAGGGCCATCTTCCGCCCGGCATGGGGCTGGCCGCTCTGCAGGGAGCTCTCCAAGGAGCTGGCAAATAAGTCCTCCACTGCCAGAGTGGGGCTGGACGGCGTAACACAACATCCGCCATAAGCAGCAGTTCTAACGAGAAAAGGAGGAAAGAAGGGGTACCTGCTTGAGTAAGTGTGGATGTTAGGTGGTGAAAAAGCCCGATGAGTACACCTCTCTCTGCACTTGTCTATGTGAAGAAGCAACATCCTTCGTGTACAAGGGGGGAGGGGGCAGCACCTGGGTGGCTCAGTCAGTTGAGGGTCCGACTCTTGATTTTGGCTCAGGTCAGGATCCCAGGGTCGTGGGATAGAGCCCCAGTTTGAGCTCCATACTCAACATGGAGCCTGCTTAAGATTCTCTCTCTCTCTCTCTCTCTCTCTCTCTCTCTCTCTCTCTCCCTCTGCTCCTCTCCCCTGCTTGCTCTCTCTCCCTCTCGCTCTTTCTCTCTCTCTCTAAACAATAAAATAAATAAATAAATGAAAAATTTTTAAAGGGGGTGGGGTGGTGTTTGTGGTCGAGCGTGTCATCCTGAGAAACTCAGTGATACCCAGACCAGTAATCAAGAATTTATAGCAATGTCAATTTTGCTCTATTGGAAACACATGGCTACTCCGTTGCACTTGGGATGAAGACAGATGGCAGCATTCATGCAGGCGTGAGTGATGCCAGGGCAGGTTAGAGCACCAGAAAGATGGGCCGTGGGCTCCAAGCTCCCCGGGAGGAGAGCTGATGGGTTGGCGGAGGGCGAGCGGCCAGTGGCCAACAGGATGCGGTAAGACCGCGGAACCAGCGTGGGAGGATTCATTGAATGAGCATCAGAAGGACACAAAGCTGTGATCAGATGGCATGCTGGAATTAGCCACTCTGGATGTGGCACAGTTTCTGGTAAGTTCTATTGTGTCACCTGCCAGAGGGTGGTGGCGGTGGGGCAGGGGGAATAATCATAGGACGGGAGGGAAGAGTTCCCTGGAAGGGCCGTTTGCATAGATGGGGCCCCACTCCCGTCTGGCAAGCTGGGAGTCAAGAGGGCAGACAGGAGCCACAGGCCAAATCTTCCACGAAAAGGGACAGAGTCGCCAGAGGTGTGTCCAATCACCTCCGTGAAACCTTAACATCAACGTAATTACAGCAAAGCGTTTCGATTACATTAGCTGATTTGACCTTCACAAAAGCTCTGTAGAATAGGCAGGTAGCACCTGCTACCAAGACGTGGAGGTTCCGTAAGCTGTAATGAGCGCCCAAGGACTGGGACTGGAAACCTAATCAGAGAGGCATTACCTCTTCTAGAAAGCCCTCCAGACCCTCTCTAGGAAGGAAGATCATTCCTTGCATGGCCCTACTTCTACCCCTCCAGGTCCTACTTCCTTATATGTATTTGCCTCTCAGCAGTGGGGACAGAGCGTCTGGAATTTGGCGGTTTTCTTTATTCACATTACGGCCAACTTAGAAGAATTACCTCCAGTTGAAAATATGGATGTTGGGGCGCCTAGGTGGCTCAGTCGGTTGAGCGTCCCCCTCTTGATCTCAGCTCAGGTCATGATTTCACGGTTCGTGAGATCAATCCCCATGTTGGGCTCTGTGCAGACATCACGGAGTCTGCCTGGGATTCTCTCTCCCTATCTCTGCCCCTCCCCTTCTCTCTCTCAATCTCTCTCTCTCTCTCTCTCTCTCTCTCTCTCTCTCAAAATAATAAATAAACATTAAAAAAGAAAAAATATGGATGTTGGTAGATTTGGGGAAGAGGGCATATTAAAGACAAGTATTTCCACGTGTAACAGTTATGTATGCTGAATACTACACCCAGCCATGAACCGACTGATACAAAGGACAAGCAAAGTCCTGCTTGTTTTTCCTAAAGAGCAGGTCTCCAGCCAAGCTAAGTGAGATGCTGGGGACTAAGAGATTAGGGTTAAGGGAAGGACACACTCGTTCAAAATAAAAGATGAAAGAAGGAGTTCAAGATCTTGCCATAAGGAAAACCAAACTTTTAGTTACCAACGAAAAACCAAAATAGTTGACTACTAAAGGCTCCTACGTGTCACCCACATGCAGGTGTTTGCTCAGCCAGAAGAGGCACTCTGGCTGTCACAAGATTCTGGGAAAAACAAAGATGCTCAGGGAAAATAATGAGAAATGAGGGATGGAAGAGAAACAAATGAAAGGAAGAAGAGAAAAGAGCAGAGGATGCTGATGTGACGTGGAGTCGAGCAGCAGGTTAGAGAGGACGACCCCACCCTTGTCTCTGGTCTGGATCCCACACTGCAGGAGCTTCCCAAGCAGCAGAACCGCCTCCACTCTTGCCATCGTCTTATGCTTCCCCCAGCGGCCAGGCTGCCTCACTCCCTGCTCACTGTCCTCAGAATCTCCCCATTGCATTTAGGATAAAATCCCAAGGGGGGCCCCCATGGTCTGGACCTTCGTCATCGCACCCCACTGCAGACTCGTCTTGAGAGAGACAGAGACGGTGCAAGTGGGAGAGAGACACATAGAAAGGGAGACAGAAAATCCCAAGCCGTCTCCGTGCTGTCAGCACAGAGCCTGACTCTGGGCTTGAGCCCACGAAACCATGAGATCATGACCTGAGCTGAAACCAGGAGTCAGACACTTAACCTACTGAGCCACACAGGTGCCCCCCACTGCAGCCTCATCGTAAGCCACTCTAGCCTTCACTGACATGCTCTGGTCACCTTGGCTAAACTCCTCTGCCTCAGGACCTTTGCACATGCTACTCCCTATGTCTGCAAGGCTCTTTACCCCACCACACCGCTTGCTTATTCTGCATTTCTCAAATAAAATGTTCCTTCTTCAGTAAAGTCTTATCTAATACCCAGATATGATGAAAGCATTCTATTATAACCACTTATTAGACCCCGAAGTTTTCTTGCAAAACTCATATCCTAACGTGTGGAGATGCACTTATACTGGTGATTGTCGATTTCATGTCAGTCTCCCCCGTTAGACCACAATCCTCTGGAATCAGGGAACATGTCCATGGGTGGCACCTATACCATAAGCAGACACCTCAGTGCTTGTCACCAGGCAGGTACTCGGAGAACATTTATGGATGGAGAAACTGTAGTCATGGAAATATGACACCTGTGTAAGGAAGAGCCAGGAGGAAGAGAAAGCTTCAGGGGCAGTTGGTCACCTGAATCTCAGAGGAGCCTGAAAGCTCAAAGCTGAGGCAACCCGGCACTGTGTGGTTGTGGGGGGATGAGAGGAGAATCAACATCTCAGTAGCTCATCGGGCTGTTGTGTTTAAAAGGCAAAACTTCAGCGACCCCAGATGATAAGATTGTTGCCTAACTCATGACCTCGGCCTCTGGGAGCTTTCCACCAAGTGAAGAAAGAAAGACTATCAGGAAGAAAATAGTAAGTAATGTAACATTGCCCCGGGGTTGGGTATTTAGAAACGTCACGCAGGAGGGAACATAAGCCAGGCCGTGAAAGATGGCTGTGATTCACCTCAACGAGGAACAGACAAAGCTCTGATAGAAAGGGAATGGAATTGGACGAGGAATTTCTCAGGGAAGAAATCAAAATATATACGAACCCACGAAATATAGTCAACTTGACTAGTTGCCAAAGAGAGGCAGATTCAAGCAACAAGATACAGTATTTCCATTTAAAAGTGAAAAAGATAAGGGCACCTGGGTGGCTCAGTCGGTTAAGCGTCCAACTTTGGCTCAGGTCATGATCTCACTGCTCATGGGATCGAACCCCACGTTCGATCTGAACGCGGAGCCTGGAGCTGTGCTTTGGATTCTGTCTCCGTCTCTCTGCTCCTCCCCTGCTCACGCTCTGTGTCTCTCTCCCTCTCTTTCAAATATAAAATAAAACATACATACACACACGCATAAAAGTGAAAAATACATTTAAAATAGCAATGTCCTGGGGCGCCTGGGTGGCTCAGTCAGTTGAGCGTCCGACTTCGGCTCAGGTCATGATCTCGCAGTCCGTGAGTTCGAGCCCCGCGTCGGGCTCTGTGCTGACAGCCCAGAGCCTGGAGCCTGTTTCGGATTCTGTGTCTCCCTCTCTCTCTGACCCTCTCCTGCTCATGCTCTGTCTCTCAAAAATAAATGAATGTTAAAAAAAAAATTTTAAATAAAATAAAATAGCAATGTCCTGGCCTCAAGGAGTCGCTCGTATGTGCCGCTAAGGGAACCCGAGTCAGTGCAACCTCCACGGAGGCAGCTGGGTGCTGCTCATCAAAAGAGTTAAAATGTGGAGTGTAATTCCTCTTCTGGGAATGTGTCCTAAGAAGTTAATTAAGGCCGGGCTTAAATATTTAGCCTTAAGGATGCTCATTACAGTACTGGGTTTTTTTTAAATAAAAATTTGGAAATAACCTAAATATCAAAAAAGGGGGTGTTACTTCAATAAATTCTGTATAGAACAGACTTCTTTGCACACACTGAACACATGATGCTACAGAAATACTACCAATATGGAAAGACGGTCATAATATATCAAGTACAAAAAAGATTACAAAACAACATGTATATTACGGATGAGTGTGTGTGTGTGTGTGTGTGTGTGTGAGAAAGAGAAGCTTGCACAATGAAAGCAACGAGGAAATCAGGGAGGACAGGGCTCCTCCGATACTGGCTACGTTTGGAACAGGCACAGGAGGCCAAGTGTATGTGAAAAGAGGTGAAGGTTTCAGCCTTCAGATAGAGCTGTCCCTTTAAATTCTTTAGAACTTTTAATCCATCTTGTTTCGGAACAGACTGCAGGTGCCTTGCAAACACAGTTTCAGCGATCATTGGTGGAGCACCTTGTAGGTACCAGGCACCTGTCGAGGCTCTGGGAATATAAAGCTGAATTGATAACCCAGACACACACCGTCGAGAGGACTGGAAGGTTCTAGAACAGTTAGATGGTGGCCCCAGGAAGAGAGAGCACATCTACTATAGAGCAGAGATCACACAGTGGCCGTCTGCTGCCTCAGCCTGGACAGGAGTGTATCGTTTGGCCATTACAGTTCATTTTTCTTTTCACTTGTGACTTTAAATGCCTTCAGGCAGGTCTTGTCCTCTCCAATCAGGGACGAGGTTCCTGCCTTTCTCCCTTTCTCTTAATCATAGTGACTTCACACCATCTTCCTGGCCTCTGAGTGCATTCGGGTTTGCCACCCTCAGAGCAGAGGAAAGAACTTGGGACTTGGGGCCACACCATCAAGAGCTCCAATCTTGCTACGAACTGTGCCCCCTAGAGTCGGTTCCTGAGCTCGCTTAGCCTCCTACTTAAAATGGGACTTTGAGGGTGACTCTTACCATTGGGTTGCCCTTGCCTGTCACATGAGGCCAGGAAAGGGTCTTCCTCTCCAGGCTCTCCAGGGCTGCTTGTTAAGAGCCAAAAACAGGGGGAAATGCTTCTCGCTTGACTCAGTAGAGGAGTGGGCTGGACATCCTGGTCATGAGGAGGACAATCAGTGGCAGAGAAAGCGAACCTGAGATGGGGTGCCGGGCCCATGAGAACCAAGTCACAGGGCACAGGGGAGCAGAGAAGCCAGAAGATGTGAGCAGGGAGTGCTGCCAGAGGATAAGCCCAGATACACTCCCCAAAGAGACAGCACCCCAGCTCTTCCTGAGGTCCAGGTTTTCTCGGGTGTAGCCAGCACTTTGCCACCGGCCAAAATGGACACTGTACAGAGCTCACTCCTTCCCACACCGTCCACCATGTTGGCCGAGGGAAGGTTAAAACGCCCTTCACTTATGCTTGTCGTCTTTTCTTCCCCAGCCTCCCTGTGTTGCTTCCATGTTGTAAAGCAGTCACCTCCAGTCCCCAGCAGAAGCCTTCCTGCCTAGTCAATCCGTGGGCTGAATTCCCCACAGATTTTCCCTGTTCTGCACCTTCCCTATGTCCCATAGTTCCTAATTACCCAGTATGGACTCTTTTTCGTGAGGGCCGACATTGTCTCCCTGGCTGTACCGTGAGTCCCACAAGCGAAGGAATACGTGCCACAAAGGCCAAGCGTGCTCTGTTTGGGACACCAGCAGGCCCTGGAGAAGACACGCACATACCCATGTCCCATGACCCAGCAATGGCGGCCATACTTTCGCCCTACAGACACATCTGTCAGCTTGTACCAGGAAGCTGTGAGTGTCTAAGCAATGCTTTTCTCAATGGCAGATACGGGAGAAACAACCTAATTGGCCCTCTTCGGTAGAATGGATAGATAAACGTTGGCATATTCATTCAGTAGAATACAGCAGAGGAACACAAATTCCTACAGAAACACGTGCCAACACACATGCATCGAAGCACAGGTTGAATGGAAAAGGGCCGCGTGAACTTGTGGGGTTCAGTCAATACAAAGTCAAAGGCAAGTAACACTGTATATTACATTGTTGAGGAATGCATACAAATGTGATCAAGTGATGAAGAAAAACAAGAAAACTTCACAAAATTCAGGAAGGATGTTTATCCCATTATCAATCCTCAGGCTGCAAATACCATTCTGTTATTTTGTGGTGTTATACGTTATTTTCTATGGCTGACGCGGTGTACAATTTAAAAAGGAAAAAAGGAACAAAAAATTAAAAGAAAAAAAAATAGATGAACTCCATTTAAAAGGAAAAAAACAAGCAAATTAACTCAATAGCCCCCAGCAGAGTGGTAATACAATTATTATGTTTTGTTTTGTTTTCTTTTCTTTTTCTAATAAGAAGAATGTCTTTGAAAATCAAGGATGAAAATGATTGGGGGAGGAAACCCAAAAATGTGGAAAAAATAAATGTGCGTATGACAGGCTAGAAAACTATACAATATGAGCCCAAGGTTAAAGAAAATTTTGGGGCTCACCATCATTATTATCTATATTTCAGCCTGTCTTGCTCTGGAATTCATTGATTGCTAGATACTTGCAAACGCTCTATCTTGCCAATCGAAAGTATTTGGGTAATCGGCCTTCCGGAATGTCTCATCTCTCCAGGAATACCCCGCTGTCTCCTTCCTACTTGCCCAAATGGCTGTGGGTACCGGGACAGCTGGGGCCCTGGGGCTGTTGGAGGGTGGCCAGTTCCTCGCTGGACCCACTGCACAGGTGGGTGTCTGAGGCTGGGGTTCTTCCCACCGACTCCCCCCTCTCGCTGGAGCTGTCATTTCTGAGAACTCGAGCCTAGCATCACGCTCGTTGGATCCCCACCGTCGAGCCTGCTTACCCAAGACCCTGAGAACCTGGGAGTCTCATCTCACACCCACCTTCAAGCAATTTTTTCTTGGCTCCCCAGTGACATGTGGGAAGTAGCAATCCCCCCCCCCAGTTTTGTTTTGTTTTGTTTTTTCTGAGAGGCGCATAGTCTTTCCAGGCCATACCTAAAGAAGCAAGGACATGGGGAGCCTGGGTGGCTCAGTCAGTTAAGCGTCCGACTTCGGCTCAGGTCATGATCTCATGGTTTGTGAGTTCAGGCCCTGCATCGGGCTCTGTGCTGACAGCTCGGAGCCTGGAGCCTGCTTTGGATTCTGTGTCTCCCTCTCTCTCTGCCCCTCCCCTGATCATGCTCTGTCTCTTTCAAAAATAAATAAATGTTAAAAAAAATTTTTTTTTAAAGAAGCAAGGACAAATCTTCTGCTCTGGGATTCACTCAAATCTTTCCGGAAGCTTCTGTTCATCTGCCTCCTCCCACCATTAGATAGGGTGTGTAAAGAATACTTAACCCCGCGTTCTCGCCCTCCACTCCCTTCCACAGCTTTTCCCTCATACAGGAACACTCTTTACTGCTCCACCAATGTCTCTAGGGTCAACATCTCAACTTTGGATTCTTGATACATGCATTCGTTGTGATCAGATTTGTCTGCAATTGATAAAAGATTCAAATAACGAGATTTTTTTCACCCACAGAAAAGCTGGCATATCAGTTTTCTGTAGCTGCATAACAAATCGGCACAAATTGGGGCGCCCAGGGGTCTCAGTCGGTTGACGATCAGACTTTGGCTCAGGTCATGATCTCGAGGTTCGTGAGTTCCAACCCTGCGTCGGGCTCTGTGCTGACAGCTCAGAGTCTGGAGCCTGCTTTGGATTCTGTGTCTCCCTCTCTCTCTGCTCCTCCCCTGCTCATGTTCTCTCTCTCTCTCTCTCAAAACTGAATAAACATTAAAAAAAATTTTTAATCAGCACAAATGTAACAGCTTTACATAACATGAAGTGACTCTCTCACAGTATCCGTGGATCAGACCTCCACACACAGAGTGGTTCAGCGGTATTCTCTGCATAGACCGTCTCAGAGCTAAATTCCAGGGGTTGGATGACCCGGGCTCCTACCTGGAGGCCCTGGGGAAGAATCCACTTCTAAATTCATCCAGTATGTTGGCCGAACTCAGTTCACTGCAGGCAAAGGACTGAAATCCTTGTTTCCCTGATGTTTGTACCTTCATCTTCAAGCCAACAACCGCAAGTGAAATTCTTCTCACACCTTGTGAAATCTCGGACTTCTTCTCTCCTACCAGCTGGAGAAAAAAACCTTTCCTCTCAAGGGCTCACACAATTTCGATGTGATCCACTTGGTTAATCCAGGATATCCTTCCTAGCCTAAGGTCAACCGATCAGTAGCCGTGATTGCATTTGCAAAGTCCGTTTGCAATGTCAGGTAACATACTCGTGGGGTAATACCAGGGGCAAAGGTCGTGAGGCCAATGCTCTGCCTTCCACAGCTAGCGAGGTAGCTCTGCCCTGTGGAGCCCTGGGGACCAGGCTCCTTTCTGCATCTCTCCACCACCCCTACTCCCGCGTGGCCCAGGAGGCACCATCCACGTGAAAAGTCAGATGGGCACAACATTTACTCCAACCGGGTATTTTTTTTTTTAAGTTTATTTATTCGGAGAGAAAGGGAGAGAGAGAGCAGGAGAGGGACAGAAAGAGAGAGAGGGAAAGAGAGAATCCCAAGCTGTCTTTGCACTGCCAGCGCAGAGCCCGACTCGGGGCTCAAACTCACAAACCGTGAGATCATGACCTGAGACGAAATCAAGAGCCGGACGCTTAACGGACTGAGAGCCGGCACCCAGGTGCCCTGTACTCCAACCAGGTTTTAAAGAAGGTTCTTGGCAGCTGCCTTGGTCCCCTTGGTCTGCCTCTGTGACTTGGTAACATTTTCACCTGGCCACAAAAGAGGCTGGGGAAGGTAGTTTTACTCTGAGTAACAGAAAGGGAGACTGGTTAGTTGGGGACAAGAAAACACACAATTTGAGGAAACCCAAACCTCTTTCCCCTCTTATAAGCTTGGTTTTCCAGATTTTAAAACTTTTAATTTGAAACTCAAGCTAAAAACCGGCATTTTTGTTCCAGGCTATGCTTACTTCTTCCTTTCCCGGGGCAATCAGTCTCTGCCTCCAGTCCTAGACTTCCTGGCAAAAACGTTAAAGGAGAGAAGATGAATTTAGGGGGAAGATAATCTTTGCACCACATGTGAACACAGAAGATACAGGAGGGACCGTTCTGTCCCAGCGTGCACCTCCTACCACTTTCTAGAAGTGTCTGACCCATGGTGTTCCTTATTCTTGTATAAGAGGAAAAGAAACACTGCAAGGCCATCTTTCGTGCCAGCACTGAAAATGCAATTCCAGATGCAAAGTCTGAAACGAGCAAGTGTTTTTTTCTCTTACAAGAAAGCAAATCTTACATCCAACAACATCATGCAATTAGAACCCCTCCAGCACACAGAAAAGTCACAGAAACGAAACCCACAATGAGTCATTGTCCAGCTTCAGGCACGCTTAAGAAATGAGCAGAATGGGGCACCTGGGTGGCTCCGTCGGTTAAGCGTCCGACTTCGGCTCAGGTCACGATCTCGCGGTCCGTGAGCTCGATCTCGCGGTTCGATCTCGCGGTTCGATCTTGCGGTCCGATCTCGCGGTCCGTGAGTTCGAGCCCCGCGTCGGGCTCTGGGCTGACAGCTTGGAGCCTGGAGCCTGCTTCCGATTCTGCGTCTCCCTCTCGCTCTGCTCCTCCCCTACTCACGCTCTGTCTCTCCCTCTCTCTCAAAAATAAATAAACATTTAAAGAGAAAACAAAAAAGAAATGAGCAGAATGGCGCCCGCCACCGGTGGCCATCACCCTCCATCCATCACGGGCCCACATAACTTTGAAAGTCACGGGGCTGGCTCATTACCAGTCAAGACAGGGAGCAGACACCTGGGCTGGAGCACTCCCGAGCGAAGTGTAGCTTTCATAACGCAGACTCATCCCTCAAGCAGTTTATTTCATTTTTTCCTGATGCCTGCTTCTTAGGAAATGTAATAATTCATAGTTTCTAAACCTAGGGTGGCCCTAGAAGATAAAATAAAACAAAACAGCAGAAACTTTTAATCCTGGTGAATGTGAATGTGCAAATCGGCTCTGTCACCTTCCAACTGTGCGAGTTTAGCGAATCAGTTTCCACTGTGGGTTTCGGAATCTTGATTTCCAGGATTGGGATACCACCATCACCTTGCATTCCCCGACTCCCTCTTTCAGACTCTGAGTTAATACATGTGAAGCTCCAGGAACATTAGCAGATCTCAGTGCAGTGGGTAATCGTCGTTGTCACTGTAATGGGTCGAAGCAGGATTATATCATGATCAAAACTTGGTGTGGCTGGGTTCAGCCGTGAAGAAGTTTGATGAAACAATCCAAGCCACTGATGCCAAGATTCACAGGGGATTGATGGAAAGGGGACGCATACACGTTAAATTGCAAGACGGGACAGCTCTCATATGACATCCCGTCCAGCAGGCAGGGAATACCCCAGATACTCCGCATAAAAGGCACGTCAACCCTACGCTATGCTCGGGAAACGCTGGGATATGATAATGACCTGCTCTGCTCTGATGAGAAGAGCAGACAAACATTTGATACCTAAGTGTCGTTCCTCATCACAACAATGTCCAGGGCAATAAATCTCCATGCCCCTGCCCAGCAACCCCCTGGCGGTGGCCAGGATGACCCAGACAAAAGAGGAACACAAGAAGGTACCTCGAGAAATGCTTACTACAGGCCACGTATGGCATTACCTCCCCCTCCTCCTCGGTTTTGTTTTGTTTCGTTTTTTGAGAGAGAGCGTGTGTATGCATGTGAGTGTGCACGCAAGGGTGGGGGAGGGGCAGAGAGAGACAGAGTGGGGTGGGGAGAGAGGCTCCCAAGCAGGCTCCTTGCTGTCAGTGCAGAGTCAGACGCAGGGCTCGATCCCCCAACCCTGGGATCATGACCTAAGCTGACATCAAGAGTCTGACACTTGGGGCGCCTGGGTGGCGCAGTCGGTTAAGCGTCCGACTTCAGCCAGGTCACGATCTCGCGGTCCGTGAGTTCGAGCCCCGCGTCAGGCTCTGGGCTGATGGCTCGGAGCCTGGAGCCTGTTTCCGATTCTGTGTCTCCCTCTCTCTCTGCCCCTCCCCCATTCATGCTCTGTCTCTCTCTCTGTCCCAAAAATAAATAAAAAACGTTGAAAAAAAAATTTAAAAAAAAAAGAGTCTGACACTTAACTGACTGAGCCACCCAGGCACCTCATCCCCTTGTCCTTGGATCCAGACTGACCTTCAGCCCGGCTCACCAGTTCCTAGAGGATGCCGGTGCTGCCGATCCAGGGACCCCGGTTAAGAACCACTGCTCTAGGCAAGGGTCAGCAAACTCCAGCCCGTCAGTGGCTGAATCCCACCCGCCACCTGTGTCTATCCAGCGCATGAACTGTGAATGGTTTTCAAGGTTTTAAATGGTTGGGAGGGAGAAGAGTATTCCTCCCTTGAAATACTTGAAAATCATATGAAATTCTCCTTTCAGCGCCCACAGATAAAGGTTTTTTGAAACACAGCCGTCCTTGTCTGTATGTTGTGTGTGGCTACAGGCTGCAACAGCTGAGCTGGGTGGTTGCAAACAGAAACCAGAGAGCCCACAAATATTTACTTCGTGGTCCTTTACAGGCAAAACCTTACTGTGGGGTGAGCCAGTGGCCGCATGGAACACCGGACGGAAAAGAGTGATGCCCAGAGTCTGGTTTCCTGCCCTCTGACCAGTGCTCTGGGCTCATCTTAAGATTGGGGCTTGACGAAGAACTCCCTTAATGCTTAGGTATTAATAAAAGGAAGAGGGCTTTTTTGAAATTACCTTTAATCTTTCCCTTTCTGCTTGTATTCAAATGAGAGCAATTACAGGGCAGAGGCCCCTAAGAAGTATGACAATTTACACAAAATTAATATAACAAGAGCTTGAAGCAAACGTATTTATTAAAGTAAGCCACATAATCAGATAGCAGCAAATAGAAGTGGGCAAAGAAATCGAAAACCCTGTGATTCCTAGTCAGTATTTCATTTGAGTTTGCATTTAAATGATAACACATCTTGTGGCAAATTATTTCAGACTTTTTCTGGCGGGCGGAAAAAAAAGAAGAAAAAAAATGCGCTCGTTGAAGGAAGCCTCTGCAAAAAGCAAAAAGGGATAAACTTCCCCAAGCCTATTTACAAATGCAGTCAATGAAACAGAATTTTAATGAATTGTGCCACATAATCTGATGGTTAATGAGCTGCAAAAGCCTTTGTCAATTGCAGTGACTGGGAACTAACTCTTTTCAGTTTCAAGATCAATAAGAGAATTCTCAGCCCTGCACTGCCCAAAAGTGGAACTCTGGGGAAAAAAGGAAGTTGTCAGAGGCAAGCCATCTCTGCAGATCCCAGCAGCAAGGGCGCCACCTGCTTCGTGCGCCCCCCCTCCCCTCCCTTATATTTAAATCCTGACTTCGCACCAAGAGAGCCAAAGACAGTTTGGAGATCAAACGGCACGGCTCCTGTGAAATGCCGGGACAAAATGACAACAAAAAGCCTTGAATGACTCTAATAATAGCTCCCAATAATTTAGAAGCTGTATTCAGTTAAACTGCTGGTGTGGACCCTCTGGGAGGGGGTAAAGCCCCTGACATTCTGTGTTCTTGATTTACAGAGATAGCGGGCAGTGGGCCGTGCGGGGATTAAGCGCTAACGCCAGGCTTCCTTCCATAATACTTCTTTCATCTGCTGGTTCCGTGGCTCCTGCTCCAAACAGTCATACTGGGTTTTCAGAGGCCTGGGATTTGCAAGTGTTGTATCATCACCCCTGTCACCTAGAGTTG
Organism: Neofelis nebulosa; assembly: GCF_028018385.1. NCBI lineage: Eukaryota > Metazoa > Chordata > Mammalia > Carnivora > Felidae > Neofelis > Neofelis nebulosa. Next base: position 105,642,314 of record NC_080783.1, on the reverse strand, counting down.
TTGCCACGGAGATGCAGTTGTTGCTATGGTCCCAATGCTGCAGAAGAGAAGAAATCTCAGGTGGAAAAGACCCATCATTCAACAGAAGGTGAGCAGCATTTATTGAGCACCTACTATGTGGAGACAATAAAAATTCTTGGGAAAGTGCCAGAAAGGTGGAGATGAGCGAGACATCAAACGCTGTCCTTAATTTGCTCCTAGACGAGAGGAGACAGACACTCACGTTCGTTAAATAAATTAATAGCCAATTGCTTATAACTCCTTTGCTTGGCATCCCTCGCTCTCTGCCCCTCCCCCGCTTGTGCTTTGTCTCTCTCTGTCTCTCAAAAATGAATAAATGTAAAAAAAAAATTTTTTTTTTTTTTAGAAAAAGGGGTGCCTGGGTGGCTGAGTCAGTTAAGCATCCAACTTCGGCTCAGGTCATGATCTCGCGGTCTGTGAGTCTGAGCCCCGCGTCGGGCTCTGTGCTGACAGCTGGGAGCCTGGAGCCTGTTTCGGATTCTGTGTCTCCCTCTCTCTCTGCCCCTCCCCCGCTTGTGCTCTGTCTTTCTTTGTCTCTCAAAAATGATTAAATGTAAAAAAAAGAAAAAAGATTTTATTTCATGGCAGGGGCGCAATGAGTATGTTGTAGTTAAGTCGCAACAAACTTGCGCGATATTTCGACGCCCACACCAAACTAAGGGAATGCTCCTGTGATGCCGTCCTCCTGCTCTCCTCCTCCAATCTTGGAGTTCACTTAGAGGCACCTTTTGCTGCACTTCCATTTTCATCCATTAAGGTTGCTCTCTCTCTCTCCAGCATCAAGGTAGCGGACCATTAGCAAAAGCCAGAGGAAAGCAATCTCAGAAGGGGGGGGGGGGGGGCCTCATAAAATGTGAACACTTGCAGTGATCCTGATCCTGAACGTTGCACTGAGGAAATTGCCACAGGCAATCCCATTCTGTCAACAGAATGTTCTACTTGGCTGCGGTCAAGACACAGGTGAAATCTTTCAACACGGGGGTGCAGAAAACAGGGAGAGTGAGGCCCTCCAAAGGAATTGGGCTGCCCTGGGTCACCCGCGCTCACACTTACATTTAGTCCAATTTTTATTGGACTTTGAAAAGATAAAAGGATGTAGGCCACCTGAAACTAATATAATACTGTCAGCTATATTCAATTTTTAAAAATAAAGATAGTGGGACAGAAAAAAAAAAAAAAAAAAAAGACGGAGTCCCTGTCCTCAAAGAGCTTGCAATCTAGGCAATGAGGCAGGCATATATATATAGACACTCAGAATAGAAGGGGGAATGGAGTGACTCCTATGAACAATGTGTGGTCGGAGACCAGAAAAACAGCAATTAAGACCCGCACCTACTTCTAGAGGATCCAAAAGTCAACAGCAGCCCCTCTGGGTAAGGGGAAACCAGTACTCCAGAGACAGCTGTCGGGGGATTCCTGTCCCACGGGGAGAGGGTTTGGACCCCTCCGCCCAGCTTTGTCCCTCTAGGGTTGCCTTCTCCTGGACTCGGGGACGGGAACAAATGGTTTTATTAATCAGACCCGAACGCAATGTGCCACCTTTCCCTCAGGTGCCAATGCATTCAGACAAGGCTCAATTCAAGTGCCAAGGGTAAGGGGGAGAAAAAGGAACTCTCTGAAAACAGTGCGGACAGCCAAATGTGACAACCTCACTTTGCTTGTGGCTCTCCCTCCTCCGGGAGCAATTCCCTCCTGGCCCTGCCGTCTAGCCTTTGTGGTGGGCACCATCACCATGGAGGAGCCCGTGCCAGGACCCTCCTCTCCTCCAAACCTGGGTCACGGGGAGAGATGCTTTTGGAGAGGGGAGTCTCCTGCTTACAGCTCAGTGCTGGCTTCTTTTCCAAGGAGCCACATTGGAGGACCCCAGAGGACCACCCCCTGGGAAGACGTCTTACCTGCCCACAGGGTCACGAGTGGCAGCTCCAGCAAAAAGCCACACCTGCGCACAATACAACAGCCAGTATCAATAAGTGGAGATTCAGACATGCAGAGCTGGGGGTGAGCAAGTGTAAGCAAAGGCGTTCATTTTTGTTCAACACCTGTGCTGGAACCGGGAGACTGTCCTTCTAAGCCACTAATTCAAGACAAGGATGTGCCGCCATTTTTGCCATCTTCCAAGGTAGGAAAGTAACATCTCTTGGCCCCTCTTCTTCAGATCCAATTCAGAGTCCTCTCTCTGGCTCTCTAAGCCTCCAGTAGCTCCCCCTCCTGCCCCTCTATCACATCCACTCTGGACCTAGCAACCCCCAAAAGCCTCTTCCAACTGCAGCCAGGCTGATCTCTTGAACGATTATGTACCCGCACCTGTAATGGGTCAGGTGCAGTCCCCAGCACAGGAACACAGAGCAAAGTCAAAGGCATGACCCCTTCCTTCAGACAGCTTACCATCAGTCAGTCACCACAGGAGAACCAGGACCCGCGTGCACAGGAAGTGCGGGAATTGTGGGTCAGTAACCCTGGGAGCAGGGGAGCGGAACTGGCTCATCAAACGGGAGAGCAGCATCCACGCAAAGGGAACGAGGTCACAGAAGTGAGGAACCCTGTGAAATGATAGAAGAACGGTGGCCTCTTCTGAGTGGCAGAAGCAACTGTTCTAAGGGCAGGCTGGGAAAAGACAGAGTCCCAGTGCCCTGCCAGAATCGGCTCATGCAGGATCTGCTGAGCCAAGTCCAAGAAGTCAACTTCATTCTAAAGCCAATGAATCCCCAGATCTACATCTGATAAGCAAAGGGAGATTTGCATCTTCAGCTCTGGGGACACTGGATGAGGAACACGACACAGACCAGAGGACAGTTCTCAGACAATCACGAGGGTCCTGGTGGAGGTGCCAATGCCAGCACGGGGGCAGGGAGTCCACCATTAGGAAGGGGAGCGTAAACAAGAAATGGGATGCACTCAAGAAATAAATATGCAGCGTTGGGCAACTGACCAAATCCATGTTTGAAGGAAAAGCAAAAGGAGTTTTGCACGTTCCTTCCTCTGATCTTTTGTCCAGTGGTTCCTCAGCCTGAAACGCCTTCCCCTCTTCCTCATCCTCCAAGGCCGAGAATTACTCGCACCTCTTCCTGGAAGCCATCCCTGCCCACCTCCACTCACCCTGCTCTCTCCTGTCTCCACCCCACATTGTCACGATCACCCAGCTGGAATGTGAACAAGTGTGCGTGGCACTTTTCCTCGTTGTCCCGTGTGCCTACGCAGTGCGTCCCTCGAGGTGGGCTGTCAGGCCCATCTCCCAACCCTCGGTGCCTCTCAAGCACCATTCCCCTCTTTCGGGGCCATCCCATCCCCATTTGCACATGTAACTGCCATACAGAACTTTTGGTGGTTGCAATAACGGGCTATCAAATCGTCATCATGAAAGGTCGATACCAGGCGTCTTGCTAGATGCAGACCTGTCTGTCTGTCCATGCACCCATCTTCCCATCCATCTAGATAGACAAACAGATGATAGATAGATGGATAGATAGATAGGTAAATAGATACATACATACATATATACATACACACACACATACACACATACATACATACATACATACATACATACTATATCTATATATATATAACCTTTCTGGGTAGGGAGAATTAAGAGTTTTTCAAAGACCCAGCACCAAATGTTAAAATGTTAATCGGAAACCTTGAAGGACTGGAGATTTCTCCCTCCTTACAAGCTAACAAGTGAGCTGCCCCATTCTATGCACCTGCACTAACAGAAGACACAAGACCTCCAGGGCAGAGACAGAGAGCAATTATTTCTCACAGCAAAAGCAGCAGCCAGAGCAGTATCTTCTACCAGTTTCCCAAACCCCCCAGCCGCACAGGTGACATGGCGAGGGCCAGGCAGCGGCTCTACCTGCCGTGGGGGGGTATCCCTGGAGAGGAACCCCCAAACGAGGAAACCGTCACCTTAGTGCTTTTGGTAACTGCCCATCCTCCCCGACAGAGAGAACTGTATTTTTTCTTGACTTGGAAAACAAGCACATCGCTCCAGGGAGAGCAGTGGAAATTTACTATCCTGGAAAGTCCACAGAGAAGGAGGCATCTCTAAGCTTCATCCTCCTATCTTCCGAGCTGGTTGCTTTTCAAACACGCTTGAACAGAGAGTCTGAGAAACGCAGGAACTCCATGGAGAATTGCCTCCCAATACCGAGTCACGCATTATTCTTACACTTGTGCCCATGTGTGTCCATGATGGCTTGTCTGGTACACAGCTCCTTATTCTAACACCTGTACCATTCTCCCCAAAGGCTGGCCCCCATGGAACCGTAACTAGTTAAGAACAGCCGCCTAAAGATCTCGGTGCTTTACCAACACTGTCTCCCATCCCCGTAGCGCCCAGTAAGGCAGGGGTCAGATATTATTCCTGCTTTACAGACAAGGGGATTATGACCTAGAGGGAGCATCTCACTCATTACCGTAAGTGGTGGAGGCAGGATTTCTTGCCAGGTCAGTCTAACTACAAAACCTGTGCTTTTCTTCTGCTCTTAAAGCCCCGAAAGTCAGCTTGGGTCCCTAAAGAGGTCGGGCTCCTCCCTGCCTCTTCGGAGGGAGTCAAGTAGCTGCTTTGCTGCCTATTAATTAAGAAAAAAGCTATTACTTAACTAGACCCTTCCTAGCAAAATGGCCTTTTAAGAATATCAATTAAGATTGGGGCGCCTGGGTGGCGCAGTCGGTTAAGCGTCCGACTTCAGCCAGGTCACGATCTCGCGGTCCGTGAGTTCGAGCCCCGCGTCAGGCTCTGGGCTGATGGCTCGGAGCCTGGAGCCTGTTTCCAATTCTGTGTCTCCCTCTCTCTCTGCCCCTCCCCCGTTCATGCTCTGTCTCTCTCTGTCCCAAAAATAAAATAAAAAACGTTTAAAAAAAAAAAAAAAAAAGAATATCAATTAAGAGTCTACATTGTATGAGCAGATCCAATTTAACTTAGAGCAGGACAAGATAAAGGGAACAAGCCCATTAGCTTAAAATGCCATGCTACCTTTGCTCCAAAAAAAAAAAAAAAAAAAAGGAATTTTTTAAAACCCCAAGGGCTTTAAGAAAATAATATGACTTCTAGGCATCTTGCTTCATGCAACTCTTACCCAACCACAACATCGTGACCACATAGACCAAAGCTCTGTGCAATGTCGTTACTTTTCTGGGCACCGAGCAGATGGTGATGGGGCAAAAAAGGCAGCAGTTGGTGGAGCACGGGCCCTTCCAAACTGTTCCGGCAACCTGTTCTGAACTCACCTCTCCGATCCCAGCCAAGCCACATCACAGCCAACAGGAACCTTGGGCCACAGTCAAACTGGCATGCGAAGACAAATCTAGAAATATTTGCTTTATGATCATTGTTTTTAACTTCCCACCGTCCAGCCTGCACTTCTCTTTTCTGGGGTCAAAACCATGCGTGGCACCTGCCAGGCATTTCATTAAGGTTTATTTGAGGGCGTTAGACATCTGCCAGGTTGGAGGACAGAGCCGCCTGTGTAGAAAGGACGACAGTCATGCACCAGCCACGGGGTAAGTCCAGCTCACTCCAGGTGACTGCTGTCACAGGGGCCATTGAGTCAGGGCCACCGCTCTGGCCCAACGTTGAACGAGGGTGTCATCTGGATTGTTCCACCACGAACCAAATCCCCTGGAGGACCTCTTTGCAGTGAGCCTTCACTGAGTGAAGATGCACGGCAATGGTAGATTCCCCAAGGCCACCAGCAGACGACATTGCCAGTTCCCATAAGCCGCGGTTGGCCAATCGTCAACTGGCCATCCACCTTCTTTGCCGAGAAGGAGCTTCCTCTGGCCGCCCCAGTGTCCTCCAGCAACACCTCACACGGCCTCCTAAAGGCACAAGATGAAGGAAGCTAACGGGCTTTCCTACTTCTTTCCTGTGCCCTATTCTACCCTGTACTCTGGTGGAAGAGCAACATATTTAGCTGCAACAGTCCGTGGCAAACGGTGAATTGGACAGAGCTCTTCTTGTGTGCCTTCCCCCCTTCTCTGTGGCAATTACCCCCTCCTCTGTTCCGTCTCCCCATCCAATCCCGAAACCCCTCACGCTACATGAAAAGCCATCAATAGGGAACATATTTTAATCGGTTTTCCGGGGAAATGTTTTCTCACCTTTGACAGATACTAAAACGTATCAGTTGAACCCTGGAAATAAGTTTGAGCAACAAATGACAGCTGGAAGGTTTGTGCATAAAACACAGCACAACCAAAGAGAAAGTGAAGCTTGTAGCGACGACAGGAGGTGGAGGACGGCCGACAGGGTCACCCCTTGGAAGGTGCTAGACATTTGGTGGGCTGACTTTGTGAGGAAGGCAAGTCTATAGATGATGTGGGGTCTGTAGGTTTATAAAGGGGGCAGGGAGCTTCAGCGTAGGAGGAAATTACCCATGGATTCCAGAAACCAAAGAAAGGCAGAAAATCCAGCCTCTTCACCCCTCTCAAGAGCCAGACGTGCACACACTCGCAAAGCACTTTGGTTTCACCCATAATGGCGCCAAGTTAAACTGTTCCACATGATATTCTCTGCCTAGAAATATGATGTCAAGTCAATTACTGGGTAAATGTCTTGCCCAAACTGCAACACCGAAATACCACCTCTTATCTATGTGGCACATTTAGGGGGACAAATCACTCTCCTGGGAAGAGAAAGAGCCACTGTATGAAAAGCAACAGCATTTCCCAAGAGCATATCGTGAGATCATTAAGGGCACAGTTAGGACGCGAAGTAAGCTGTACCGTGCAGGACGGTTGCCTGGCCCTGGCCCTTAGGAGCACCTGCTTCTCATGCAGGGGAGCGGGCAGGGTGGAGGGGGGCACCCAGCAGCCGGCCATGGGCACCCACAGAGTCTCACTAACTAGACCTGTCATTTTCTGCCTTCATCGGCCTGTCCCATTTTTTACCTAGAAAGTACCCAGCCCCTGATCAGTGCTCAGTAATCGGAAGTTTTTATTCACCAAACAGCATTTTCATTCACATCAACAAAGAACCCGCACACATACTAAAACTTCCAAGGCAATGGTTCTCAAAGTGTGGTCCCCGGACCAGCAGCAGTAACCCCTGGGAACATGTTGGAAATGCACGTTCTCAGGCTTCCTCCCGGACCTACTGAATCCAAAAGCCTGGGGTAGGGAACAAACAATTCGTGCTAAAGCCCTCTGGGTAATACTGATGCATACTAATGCTTCAGAATCCCTGCTCTAAGAAGTCAGAAGGTATTCAGTCCAGAATTCCCTTAGGGACCTTAGATAGTCAACTACCAGAGCTCCAACGAAATGCCGATAGAACAGGGGCCTTATTCCTCTGACATACTGGCTAACTGTGGGAATCTCTCAAAGATGTGGCTGTCCTGTGATTTGCTACAAGCTTAAATAAAATATAACACTAACGGCTAATTCATAATTCCTCCCAGTGTTTTAGATAGACAGAAAAAAATGTGAGAGACCTAGAAGCAGCATTATTATTTTTTTAAGTTTATTTATTTTGTTCCGACGGAGAGAGAGAAGGAGGGAAGAAGAATCCCCTGCACTGTCAGCCCAGAGCCGGACATGGGGCTCGAACCCACGAACCATGAGATCATGACCTGAGCCTAAATCAAGAGTTGGACACTTAACCGACTGAGCCACCCAGACACCCCTGGAGGTGTCATTCTATTAAGCCTAATCCATCCAAATCAGCCTATGAAGTCAACAATGAACTCATTGACGATGTATCATCTCTGTATCCTGACAGCCCAGTATCAAACGGGCCCAGAATTCATTATTGTGGAACAGAAGAACGTGTGGATAAGTGGGGAAAAATATAAGATGGGCAAAAACAGCATCATCGGTTTGAAGTCGTCTCCATCAGTAAAACACCATGAACTTGCTGCCTTACGTGCCACTGACCAGCGATTCAGGCCCGTCCTGTAATGAAATTCCCGTGGCACAGAGAGAAAACATATGGCCCCCTTGTAATAATGTGGCATTGTGTAGACATAACCTAAATTTGAAAGCCTCTTAAAATAGAAACCTTGATTCCATCTGTCTCTTAAAAAAGAAAAACTCATAATTGCTTATAATCGTGTTCATTTACCATTTTCTCAAATGCTTAACAGCTGGTGGGGGGGCGGAGGACAGAAGGGCGGGAGGAGACGCGGGTAATTAATAAAAGTCGTTATCCTGCCTTGATTTTAAATGTTATCAGTGCTCAAAATGTCAAAATGATGTCCCCACATTCCTCAAATGATTTGCCCGTGACATGTCATAAGTGAACCCACTCCAGCCCCCTATCTTCTCACCCTCAGAGAATTCTCAGGAACGAGGAAGCCAGAACGGTCTCCCTCTTTCAAAGGACCTTGAGAGAGCTCTAAAGGAGAGCCATTTGCAGGGACAGGTCAACTGATGAAGAACAACATATGGCAAATATTTACATCTTAACGTTCAAATTGAACTTGTTTGCAAGGCTAGGAATTAAGCCAGCAGGAAGTTGGACACGGTTCCTGCGGGAATGTAACTGACATGCACCTGATGATGTGTGAATTGACGGGGACACTTCAGCCTTGGGGTGCCTGTCGCACAGAGGAGGACCTGTCTCAGTGAGACACTGTTCTGTCTGCCGGTGCTTCTCGGGGCTGGGGGTGAGGACCACAAGTCCACATCACCTGTAGGCTCAGGGACCATGCACACTTAGTCCTGTGCCCCGGACCCACAGAATCAGATTCCCTGGGTGGGACCAGGCTAGCACGTTGATGATTTCCCGGGGGATTCTGATGCAAGTCAAGGTTGCCCTTCCCTGGAGGCTTGCGCCTGGGCCCCTGCACCTTGTCTGTACCGGTGAGGCAGGTGCCTTCCAAACAGTGAGTTCTTTGTAACCTACCCTGAGGTAGTATTTAAGTCCACAACTTCATGAGGATAATAAATGGATCTGTTGAAAGTGGCTGAACACACATCATCTGGAATGAGTATTACCTAGAGAGTTAACTTAACCATAATGACAGAGCACCCTGTAAATGGCTGTCTCTGGGGCTCTCGGTTGACCTGCTGGCTCTTCCTCTCCAGAAAACGGTGAAGCCCATTAGCCCGGGCTGCTAAGAGCATGGTCTCTGCCCTCGGCCAGACTGAAGTCTTCTAGTGACCATTAGATTATGCTAAGCTCTTTTCCCTGTCCCATCTATCATCATGCCAGCATGTGGTGCACACACAGTCCCTATTACTATATACAAAAAATCCTAAGTCTTCACATGTGCCATTCTCAGACTTAAGTAGACGGCGTAGGAAGAGTGACTATAACAGTTGAGATTCAGGCCCCCCATGCAAGGGCTTTGCACGCGCATTTCACTTAATCTGCACAACATCCCAGTAAGGAACGAGTGCTGTACCTATTTTGTAATGAACAAATGGCGGCACAGAGAGGTTAAGAGATTTGCCCAAAGACACACAGCTGGCCGTTGCTAATATAACAAAGTGATTTGCTTTGGAACCTGGGCTGGGACTCAGTGTGCCTAGGGCCCAAATCCTGGCTCTACCTCTTAGTGAATGTTGAGTATTTTACTTAACGGCTCTAAATCTTATTTTCTTCACCTAAGAAAGGAGAATGGTAATAAAAGAATCGCGTGGGGCCAGACACATTCTCGCAAAATGCTTAGAACGTTGCCAGCACCCAAAGGGCAATCAATAAATGTTGCTGTTATTTTTGTTGTGGTGCGGTATTCCAGAGGAGTCCATTCTCTCCCGTGCTCTCTGCAACATGACTTTGCCAACGATCTACCCCACACCCCACCCGGAGGAGCCACCGCCTTCCCGTGTGCGCTCAGGACTCCTCTTATCATGCTAGAGCCTGGGTGCCTGAATTCCCTGGTCAGTGACCATCTCCCACCTTCTTTCCCTCAGTGGTTCATTTTGCCCACCCAAAGACAGGTGGAGGAGGGCCTATCCTGTTCACCTGGTGGGAAGAGCTCTTCTAGGTGACCGCCTTCGGCAAGTATGGATTTTCTTCCATTGCACAGAAATATAGCTGCCGTGGGGCTCGCTCTCCAGGTCCGCTAAAGATCCCGCCCACCCCGCCACCCCCACCCACCTAGAACGTCCCACCATTAGGACGTCCTCACCCCCATCTCACCACACATTGCTGAAAAGGAGTCTTTGGTTCAGAACTACTTATAAGAACCGAGTGTTCCTTCCTGGAAAGGACTTCCAAAATCCAGACACGGCGGGGAATGTTTTAAGTCAAGCCAATTGGTACTTTTACCCATGGTTGACAAATATTGCCTTTTTAGAGGTCAATTTATCTCTACCCAAATCTAAAATGGGTACATCCTTGGACCCAGCAGCGCCCCCCGCCCCTTCCGGGTATCCTTGTCTCAGGAAATCCTGGCACGTGTACACAAAAAGTCATATTATAAACACTGATTGCAGTCACCGTTTATAATAGCAAAAAGTTGGAAGCCACCCAAAATCCATCCATAGGAGAACGACCAGATTATTCCAGCACAGTATGCTGAAGTTAAAGAAAAGGGCGTTGATCTGAATGGACTGGCAGAAAGATCTGAGTGCAAATTTTTCTATAAAGGGCCAGACAGTACATATTTCAGTCTTTGTGAGCCCTACTCTCCGCTACAACTATTCAATTCCGCCACCGCAGTACAAAAGCCACAGACAATAAACAAATGAAAAAGCTGGCTGTGTTCCAATAAAACTTTTTTTTACAAAAACCGGCATGGGGCTGGATTTGGCTCACCGGCATTTGCCAACACTTGAGTTTAAAAAAAAAAAAAAAGAAAAAAAAAAGAAAGACCACTCCAGGTCAATATGTGCACACTGAAAAAGTTACCCCATCATTATGTGTGTACATGCATTTGAAATGTCTTGAGAGATTATAAAAGGCAATAAAATCATTAGCCTACCTTCCAATAACAGCTTGAGAAATTCTGACAATTGTTTCTTTTACACACGACCTCTATTCCCCTACAGCCTTCGTGTAGACAGCAATTCTAACACATTATTCTTCTAATAAAGGATTAAGTAAGAATTTGCAGCCCCTCATAAAAGAAGAATTGGCAGGGAACCAAATCTGGGGCTCTCTCCCAGCATAAGAATGGCCCAAGCCAGCCAAACTGCGGCCAAAGCCAACCACAGGCTGATGGAACAGGGACTTTCGTACGTGGTTTTTGATTTTAAAGATCCCAAAAGCCGAGAAACAGGAGTTGTTGTTGTTGTTGTTTTTGTTTTTTTAAAAAGAGTAATTCATTTGAAGTATTAATTAAAATGCAAATTGCTCTAAGATGGCTTGGCTTTTAAATGTTTGCTCTGAAGTTCCCACAAATGGAAAGCATATGACAAGCTTCTGTTTAGAATGATCTGCATACATACTCACAGGTGAACAATCGCTTGACTCGAAAATAATCAGGAAAGGTTGGGGCGGGGGCAGTGAATGCCAATCAAGGGAGCACAATCCTTCAGCAAGAGGGGTTCTCCTTCGAGAGGGTGCGGGAGGGACAGAGCAACACTCCGCGAAAGCTCAGCCTTCGGTCCTCGGGGGGGCGGAGCGGCCACCCACAGGAAGGGAAGCCAAGCCACCGGGGACAATCTCCCAACCTCGATGCAGTTAGAACCTTCTGCAGTGTCTTGACTCGCTTCTGACCCTTTTCTTCTTGAGTCGGGAGAAGGAAGGAAGCGGTGAAGAAACACGAAGCTCATGAGCGAGACGGAGTGGACAGGTCATGATTTTTAAAGAAAGAGGAAAAGTAACTCATTTTGCAAGCACCCACTTGCAAAGCATCTTGACACTTCTCTCCCAATTCTGCTTAATTTTCTCTACATCCCGGAGGGATAGGAATTGATGGAGGATAAATGAAGCAGAAAAGTGAAGCAATTGGGCCCGGGGTCATGAAATTGAAGGGAAAAGGGAGAGAAGTCATAATAATGACAACAGTAATAACAGCTTGAACAATCACACGTGCTGACACACTGCAGTGTAATCAGCTCAGTGACTTTGCTTGTTTCACCTACGCCTGTCCTGAGACAGAGCCCAGCAGAGGAACCTCGCCTATAGTTTGGCCGGGGAGGGCTGCCATGGGGACCCCCCGGCCAGGGATGTCCCACTTCCCAGTGCCCAGGATGGCCCACTTCTCGTGACAGGGCGTAGCCGCAACAGCCCAGAACACCAGTCTCAGCATCTAAGGAACTTTCTCCCCACCCCCCCCCAGCTCCAGCATATTCTGGTCTATGCAAAGCTGATGCAGGACCCAGACGGTCACCGCGAGCCACCTACTGAGGGCAGTGTGTGCCAGAAGGGACAGACTTGCTGTGTGGGCATACACGAGCAAAGGATACAAGGATGGGCACTGCAGCTCAAGAGGGGACAGGTCTTTCTTGTTGTCGGAGCTGTCCCACCATGACCAGGCACCTGCAGGATGGAACACCCCGTGTTAGTTCAGGGTGTTAGCAGGGACCCCCCCAAGACCACATGGCATGGTCTTGCCTCAGCTAAAAGTGGGATCAGGTGAACTTCGAACTTGCCCCACAAAAAGTCTAAGACTACACTCTCACCGCTTAGTCTTCAGAGAGGAGAGAGGGGCCAGGATGTTGATAATGTAACAGTGAACACAATCACCCCCACGTGCCCGTGTCACCTCCCGACCTTGCTGCTCAGACTGTCTTACCAAGGGGACGTTTGCTGGTCCAGCTTTAATGAGGGAGAACACATCTCCCATTAGCAGCACTGGTTGGATTAAAACCAACAACATTTCATTCTTTTAAATAGATTCAGGACACCACGAAAATCTGTTCAGACTCTTAATTTGTTTAACCCACGCCTTCTTCAAAAGAACACCAAGATCAGCTCCGATCCTGCCTGTTTGGGGAAATCGTGATCGGTTCTGAATTTCAAATTTTGAAACATATAAGCCTTCCCTGACTCTGAAAATTCCTGGCATGTGGTTGTCCTCACACTACTCATTTTCCAGAGTGATGGACTTAAGCAGAGAGAGGTTTGTTCCCTGGCCACGCTACCCCAAGGGCAAGGAGCCAAGACTGGCCCAAGAATTTTTCCCACCGAGGCAAACCGCCTCTCGCTGTTTCATTCCCTTGTTTTGGGTCACTTTGGTTTCATTTCATTTTGTTTTGTTTCCTTTTGTTTGGCTTTGCTCTACTGCTTTGGTTCGGCAGTACAGGGCAGAGCCAAGTGGTCCAAAAACCACTCAGAAAGATCAACATTTTCAGAATGTATATTGGATGTACAGTGTGCTCCTGAAAATGCAAGTAAATAGAGCATTTTCTGAGCTCCACTCTGTACCCACCCCAACCACCCAAACCTTGGATACAGATGTACCCTCAAGAAGCCCCAGCTCCAGGGCGCCTGGGTGGCTCAGTCGGTTGAGCAACCAACTCTTGACTTCAGCTCAGGTGACGATCATCATCATGCTCACGCTCTCACAGTTCGTGAGTTCGAGCCCCACATCGGGCCCCACGCTGACAGTGTGGAACCCACTGGCGATTCTCTCTCTCTCTCTCTCTGTCCCTCTCTTTCTGCCCCTCCCATACTCACTCTCCCTTTCTCTCTCAAAATAAATAAATAAACTTAAAAATATATATATTAAAAAAAGAAGCCCCTAGTCCAGCTTGGGCCTAACACCTATGAAGTGATTAGGAGATCAGTTTACTCCTTTAAAATATTTTCTAGGGTGTGTAAGGTATTGTGTGGGGTCCCATGTGCAGCCTGGTCCCCTGTCCCTGAGTGCTGACACCCTAGCGAGGGAAAGAAGACAAGCCCAGCAGCCCGGTACAAAACAGTGTCGTGCCGAGAATCCAACGCTCTCAGAGGGGAGAAAGAGCCCATCGTAGGATTGCCAGATGTAGTAAATAAAAATGCAGGATGAGACGATTAGTGGGGACATACTTAGACTAAACAATTATTTGCTGTTTATCTGAAATTCAAATATAACTGGGTATCCTGTATTTTATCTGGTTGGAGGGATAAAGCCAGGCTTCTCAGAGGAGATGGGACGTCAGTGAACCAGTATGTTAAACGTTGCGAGGATGCTCCCGGGATGCATGGGAAAGGTCGGTGGGAAGAAAGTTTACGATGGCCCCGCAGGTGGGTTCGGTTGCAGTACCCGTCCCATCCATTCAGACCGCTATAACAGAATACATTAAACCAGGTGACTCACATACAACAGGCGTTTATTCCTCACGGTTCCGGAAGCACCGGCAGATGTGGTGTCTGGGGAGGACCTCCTTCCTGGTTCACTGATGGCCGTCTCCTCCCTTAACCTCACATGGTGGAAGGGGACAAGCCGGCTCTCTCGGGCTACTTTTACGAAGGCACGAATTTCATTCATGAAGACTCGCCCTTGACCTGAGCACCTCCCAGAGGCCCCACATCCTGAGGCCATCACCTTGGGGGTTAGGATTTCAACATATGAATTTGAAGGGCGGGGGGGGGGGGGGGGAGGACAAATAGTCCGCAGCAGCACCTTGAAGCTGGGCTCAGAGGGATGGAGAATACTAACTGTGCGACTCCGTCTCAGACAAGCGCTTGATTGATTCATCAAATCCGTGCCGTAATGCATGAGAAGAGCATCGTGTTAAGTGTTAAAGTTAAAGATGCTGCAGAAGCTTTTGCAAGGCCAGTCCGCCCATCTCCCCATCCGTAAATGTCGGTGACACCTTACAAATCAGTGGCAGTGCTTCAAGAAAGATCCCTCCGTGTGCCACAGTTTGGACCGGCTCATCCCACGCCCAGGAGGTTTTTGAAAGGAACACTTCAGTCCCATTGGAACCAAGTGGGATCAAAACGAGAGATGTATCATGACAATGTTCTGGACACCGTTAGGGTCTAGGCAAACGTGAGCCCTGAGGATGACATTCCACCCTTCCCGCTCCTCGCCGTGGGGTCTCGGCGAAGTCCCATAGCCTCTCTGAGGCTTCGTGTCCTCACACGTGAGACGGGCTTTGCCCACTGGGGTAAGGAGCCGAGGTGGTTATCGGCAGAGCACCTAGCATAAGGCAGGATGCCTGGACCGCCCATAAATGGCGATGCTGGAGGAAGCCTGGCTTCCGGCACCACTCTGACGGTTGCATGCAGATTTCTGGGCTACAGACCAGTCATCGGAGCGGTCTTCAGTCTCCCTTGAATAAAAGTTTATGAGCTGAGTCCTCCCTTTTCTTGTCAGTTACTCTTCAACTAAAACCTCATGTGCAGCAGCTTCATAGGCCGGTTAGCCGCGAGCCAGCCAAGGGCCGGGGCCAAGGGCGCCGAGCCTGTGTGCACCTGCCAAGGCCCAGAGACCCGGCAAGAAACACATGGTGGACCCTGGCAGCCAGCCGAGCTCTGCCGTTTATCCTCTGCAGGACGAACTTAGCGCATCCACAATCCTCGGTGCTGCTGTGGCGCTTTTCATTAAAAGATCCTTTGATGGAAAAACAGTAATCTTCTCTTACTAAGTTGCCTTGAGCCTGCATTCCCCCCCCACACACACACACTCCCCATGAGATCAAGACCTGCCTTTAGCCCCAACTCCGTGCTGTTCCCAACAGCCCCTTAGATTCCCTCCCTGCCCACACCTGAAGACCAAAATAAGTCACCCCGAGGGTTAGCACCTGCTCATGTAACAGGGACCAAGGATACTTTCTGAGCCTAGTATTAATCCCTGAAAGGACAATCCTTATGAATTCCAAACGACACCAGCCAAACTTCCCTGCACACCTTCCCACTAGGTATGCCGGGTACCCGGGTAAGCTGTTCTGTCGCTTACCAGCAGCCCGACATCAAGACAGTATGTAATCTCGTCTCAGTTTCCTCATCCGTAAAATGGGAAGAAGATCACCCTCAGGGCTTCTATGAGGTCGAAATGATTCTGTACATGTGTATCGTCCAGCATTGTTCCTGCCACACTGTCAGCACTCAGGAAACGGTAACAGTGAAAAGAGACAGCATTTTATTGAGTGTTTACTAAGTGCTGGCAACTGTTCTAAGTGCTTTGCAAATATTGGCTCCTTTAATTCCTGAGACAACCCTAGAAGGAAATCCTCCATTTTTCCAGTGAAGAAGTAGAGACTCTGCGAGGTCCCGTGTCCTACCCCAGTTCATGCAGCAATTACAGGCCAGCTGGGCTTGGAACCCCACTGCCTGGCTCCAGACTCCAGGCCCGGACCATTGCCCGGTTCTTGCCTCTTTACAGTTGCACTTCGGGACGGGCAGTCTCAGGTTCCCGAGAATGGAGGTTGCACCCAAGCCTCATGCCTGTCGATGGGCCCCAGCCTGGGCGGGCCATCTGCCCCCCCCCCCCGTCTTGATTTCTTTCTCTGCCGTCAGGCCTGCATCTCCTGGCAGTCCCAAGCCCACCCCTCCCAGGGCTGTGGGACAGGCCGCCGCACACCCGCAGCGCACATGTGGCTCCAGGGCTCCCCGCCTTCCGCAGACCCAATCCATCTGGCCCCTCGCCATCCCAGCTACTGAGCCTGCTGGTTATGCCCCCACAGTCGCCCCAAATCACTCCTCAGATGCAATTTCTTGGCATCTTTGCCAGAAGTACAACCTTAAATCCTCCACAGGGTGGTTCTGGCCCCAGGCCCCGCTTCGAGATGCTTTAGAGAACAGCCTCGGGAAGCACCCGTGGTCCTGAGCCCCCTCTGCTGGATGCATCCACCCGCGATGGGGGCAGGGAGCAGATACATCCACCGGTCTCCCAACAGTGATACCCAGCAACTCCGCAGATGACCGGCCCTCCCGCGCTGGCCCAGACCAGCTTCCCAGCTAGCCCTTTTTTGACAAAGCCCCTGAGACTAGGAAGCTTGAAACCAGCAGCTACCAACATCCCAGTCACCAGAGAGGCTGTGAAATGCTAGGCATGCTGTGCCTGAATATTCAGCCTTCCTTTCTACAGCTCACCCATTAAGGAAGGTCCACGAAATTGACTTTAGATTCCCTGGTGCTTGTCTGCTTTGCTTTCGCTTCCACACAGGACAAGAGATAAAATGCAGCGAAAGCACAAACTTGCATGTAAAAAAGAGCCAGATAACTGCTATTCTCCGTAAGTTCCACCATCACAGATGGTACTTTCGGGATAAATCACCCACCAGTCGTTTGAAACATCAGCATGACTTGGTTTATCTAGAATGGGACACAGAGCAGGGAACGTGCGATGGGGAAAAGGAGGGACAGAGACTTTTCGGGAAAGGGCAGTGCCTCAAACCCAGCCATCAGGAACTCCCTGTCCTCCCCACATCCTTTCACAGGATGCATTTGGTCCTTGACAGTCCTACAGATGCTCTCTCTACATACCCTCTCTCGGCCTCTTCTCTCGATCTCCCCCATCCTTAACCCTAGTCACCTCTTGCTTAGCGTTGCCATTCCCTCCTAACTAATCCCCTTGTTTCTGATCTTGTCCCCTAGGGCCCATATTCTAGTAGCAGGAGGCATGATTTATTCAAAATATAAATCAGGCAAATTCACACTTCCTGATTTCAACACTCTAAAAATTTATCATTGTAGTCACCATCAAATCAAAGCCCTAGTTTGATTTTCAGACCAGTGACCTGATCCCTGCCTTCCTCTCTCATCTGCTCTTCTACCCCTCCATCACTGCTCCCTGTGCCTTTCCTCACACGGGCCAAGCTGGATCCTGCCCCAGGGCCTTTGCACTTGCCCCTGCCGCTGAAATGCTCAGTGCTGACTCCTCCTTACCCTGAGGTTGCAGATCAAATGTCACTTCCTCATTGATGACTTTCCAAACAGCCTCTGACTGCTCGGGCCTGCGCCCCAGCTCACTCCTCCTTCCACTCCCATCCATAGGTGCACCCCCAGCCCACCTCCCGAGGATGTGGAGAAAAAGGAACACTTGTGCCCTGTTGGTGGGAATGCAAGCTGGTACAGACACTATGGAAAACAGTATGGAGATAGCTCAGAAAATTAAAAATAGAAATGCCATATGATCTGGGAACTCCACTACTGGGTATTTACCCCCCAAAATCGAAAACACTAATTTGAAAAGATATCTGCCCCTGCCTGTTTATGGCAGCGTTATTTACAACAGCCAAGATATGGAAGCAGCTCAGGTGTCCTTTGATAGGTGAGTGGATAAAGAACATGTGGTACAACACACACACACACACACACACACACACAGGAATATTATTAAGCCATTAAAAAGGATGAGATCTTGTCATTTGCGGCCACATGGATGGATCTGGAGGGTATGATGCTAAGTGAAATAAGTCAGACAGAGAAACACAAATACCAGGTGATCTTACTCGCATGTGGAATCTAAAAAACAAATGAATAAACAAACAAGCAAAAAACATAATCAGACCCGTAAATACGAAGAACAAACCGATCGTTTGCTGAAGGGAAGGGGGCTGAGGGATGGGCAAAGCGGGTGAAGGGCTGTGGGACAGACACGCGTCCAGATGTGGAATGAGTACGTCACAGGGATGAAAGGCACCACACAGGGAATACAGCCGATGATACTGTAATAGCATCGTGTGGTGACAGATGACAGCCACACTTGGGGTGAGCACAGCAAGAGGTGGAGACTTTTAGAGTCACAATGTTGTGCACCCGAAAGTGAAGTCACATCTGGTGTCAGCTGTACTCAAGTAAGTAAATAAATGAACAAACGGGCGCCTGGGAGGCTCCGTCTGTTGAGCGTCCGACTCTGGCTCAGGTCATGATCTCATGGCCTGTGAGTTCGAGTCCCACATCGGGCTCTGTGCTGACCACTCAGAGCCTGGAGCCTGCTTCGGATTCTGTGTCTCCCTCTCTCTCTGCCCCTCCCCCTTTCACGCTCTGTCTCTCTCCCTCAAAAATAAATAAACATTAAAAAAAGTTTTTAATAAAATAGATAAAGCACCAAACAAATGGCCACGCAAACAAATAAATCCGTAAATTCAGTAGCCTCCTCCCCAACACTCTGCTCTCACCCGCTTTATTTCCTGTGGAGCCCCAGCGAGGCCGTGAAAGGGCAGGACGTCTACATTGCCTTATTTGCTATCTGCCTCCCCGACGGGAACACGGGCTCCAGGAAGGCAGAGAAGGCGTCCCAGTGCCCAGAGCGGGGCCGACCTGTGATGGGGGTTGAGTGACGATAGTAAGTGAGCAGGGAGCGTGCTGGGGAGGACAGGTCTGGCGGAGAATCCCAGGGCTGCTGGACTCACCCTGAGATCCTTCTGTGTGGATGAATGAATCCTTGGCTTCTGTGTGGATGAATGGATGGGCCGGCCAGACCGCACCTCGGGGCGGGCGGCTTGTGGTTCCAGCCACTGGGGTGCTGGATGCAGGCCAACGGCTCTCAGCCCCTCCGGAGTTCACCGCAGCCACTGAGAGCCTCTCCTAAGGCTGCAGCTTTCTCCGAGCGGCCCACCTCCCAGGACCGGTTGAGGTGGGAGGGGAAGGCCCTCCTGGGCTCCAGGAGGCACATCTCTGACGGGCTGCTCCAGGGCTCCCCGAGAGGCCGGGCCGGGTGCGGTCAGGCCTGCACCCCTGCTCGCTCCTCCTTCCGCTCCCGTCCGTAGGTGCACCCCCGGCCAAGGTCCCACCCCTGAAGCCCACTTCAGACTCTACCTCCTCGGGAGCCCAACCTCTGACAAGCTCCTTCCGCTGCCCAGCCCCACGCCAGGTGCAGAGACCAGGCGCTCGGGCCTAGTGAGACTTCGAGTGGCTAGGAGGACAGAAGACGCGAGGTCTTTTCGGGGGCGCAGTGCGGGGCCTCTAACCCAGCCCCGAGCTGCTCTGCCAGAGAGAGGCACCATCGAAACTTCCCAAAGAAGGTGCTGCTTCTGCTCAGTTCTGAGGAATAGGGTGATCCAGGAGGACAATGGGGTGGGGGGCAGACGTGGAGGTGTGGCTGCGGGGACACAAAGCCGACAAGGTGAGCGGGGGGGGGGGGGGGGGGGGGGGGGGGGGAGGGGCCCAGGTGAGGGAGGCACGGGGGCGGGGACCCAAGGAGGTAGGAGGAGGGGTTATAGCTCCATGACCGAGTGTAAGAGGTGTCCGGAACCCCAGGCCCCCGCATCCACTAAAGTCAGAGAATACATCAGGCTGCACATCCCAGTCCCCCCTCTGCCCCTTCCCTGTTGGGGGGCGGCGGGGGCTGGAATCTGGGTGCCTCTGTGTCCTCCTCGCCGCCCCGGGCTGTGCGAGCGAGCGTGAGGATGCCTGGCCCGGCCGACCTCCGGCTGCAGCGCGTTCTGACGGGACCTCCCTCTGAGTCGTCTGTGTGCCGCCCAAATGACACCACCTGCTCTTTCCAAGTTCACCCGTCGCCAGCGCTCGTCACTTGGTATTTATCACCTAATGAAGGTCTGCAGCCTTTCAAATCCAAGGGCGACCATCCGACTAAAGCCTACTGGCTGCATTTCCATATTCCTGTCAAAGTCACATTATCTCCTCTTGACCAGAGTGCTTGGTGACCCTCTCTGTTAATGAAATACCATGGCGATTAAAACCTCCATCAGGCTTGATATTTGAAACTACTGGTGGCTTTTTAGAGAACACACTTCGCAAACCACCTGGAAAGCTCCATCACTTGGGAGAATTGCCTTTTTTGAACCAGGCTGATTTTTTTTTTTTTTTTTTTTTTGAAGAAGTTAGGGGGAGCCGAGAGGGTTTCAGGTTTGGTTTTGTTAGTTCACTTCATTCCCTGGCTTTTCCTGGAAGCTTTCAGGGTAACTGATATTTTTATTCTGAAAGCATTTCCATCCACATCAGACCACTGGCTCGTTTTTAGCTTAATTAAACTTATGAAACGAGGAAGTGGGTAAAAGTTCATGTCAGAGTTACAGGCTGCTGCGTTTTTGCATGCTAATTGAGCCTATGCCCCCACAGAGGAGATACCCTGCAGGCCGGCTGCCTTGTACCCCCGAATCACCCCCCTTGCACAGCCCGGGGAGGGCGGGGAGGGGGCGCTGCACTGTCAAATCAACCGGGGACAGCTCTCATATTTGGAACGTGACACTTCACGGCTTGCTTTCATATTTTAGAATGCCACTTCCACCCCCACCCCCCACCCCCACCATCTTTTTATTTAATACCGCCACCAGATGACCCAGCAATGACTGGAGAAACCTTGAAAACTCCAATCTTGGTGTCTGATTTAAATCGACATTCAGAAGTTCCCTTCAGAAGTTCCAGAAGGGAAGGGATATTTTTAGAACCACAGCTTTTTATGAAACAAATGTGTGATGCACTTTAGTAACAATGGGTGCTGTTTAGTAGCTACATTGTGGCAGGTGCTTTTCAGACCTTATTTCTTTTTCTCCATACAGCCGCTCAACGCAAGCACCGTACTGCCTGCTCTGTCTGGAGAAGGGACTGCAATTCTCAGAGGTTAGGAGGCCCAAGGTCACATGGCAAGTGGGTGGGTAACAGTTGGAACCTGGGTCTAGGAGACTCAAGTCCCTGTTGAGGGAGACTTGAAACAGGAGCTCTGGACCTATCTGGGTGAAACTAGTCTCTGGCATCGGAAGAGGAGAGAGAGGTCTGTATTCCAGCCTACCTGGGCGATATTTTTCTCCCCTTTTTTCTGCAATTGAAGCTCTGTTGCTACCAACAATATTTGTTTCTCCTCCCCTTAGGTAAGAGTAAGCTAAGGACTGGGGCTCCTGGGCGGTTCAGTCGGTTAAGCGTCCAACTCTTGCTTATGGCTCAGGTCATGATCTTACGGTTGTGAGACTGAGCCCTGCGTCAGGCTCTGTGCCTGGGATTCTCTCTCTCTCCCTCTCTGTTTCTTCGCCCTTCCCCAGCTCACACTCGCTCTCACTCTCTCTCTCTCTCAAAATAAATAAGCTTAAAAAAAAAAAAAAGAGTAAATAAGGATCCCGTACATTCCCCATTCCCCCTTAGATGCTGCTGAATCTGCCGAGTCTCTTGATGCTGAACGCAGGAGGGGACACATGTGAACCCCAGTGGCATCTTGATGCTAAGAAGTGAGGAGGACCAGATCAAACGAGCGAATGTGCTGAAAGTCACACACCAGATGAGATCACAAATGACAAGGACCTACACACTGGTGACCAAGGTCACATTGGCTGCCTCATTTCTCCCAGTGAGCCCTGCCAATAAACATGCCAGCCTTGCCAAGAAAATTAAGGAGGAAGAAAGAAAAATGAGGTGAAATCCTACCAGACATTAAAATATACTCCAAAGTTACTGTTTTTTCAATGTGTACTTGTGCAGGGATAGACAAGGATAAATGAAATGAAACAGAATAAAGAATAAAGCTACATCTAAATGCTTATTTTACAGATAGAAATTTAGTAGGTGATAAAGGTAGCATTCCAGATTGGCAAGAAAAATTAGTGAATTTGTAAAATGGTGATGTGCAACTGGCCAGCAATTGGCAAAAAAAAGTAAGCAAACCTACCTCAGTTCCTATCAAAAATAAATTCCAGGGCCACCTGGGTGGCTCAGTCGGTTAGGCGTCTGACTCTTGATTTTGGCTCAGATCATGATCTCACAGTTTGTGAGTTCAAGCCCCGTCTCAGAGCCCACACTGGGTATGGAGCCTGCTTAAGATCCTCTCTCTCTCCCTTTCTGTCTGCCCTTTTCCTGCACATGTTCTCTCTCTGTCTCTCTCAAAAATAAGTAAATAAACATTAAAAAATAAGTAAATAAATAAATTCCAGACAAATCAATTAAAATGTAAGAAATAAAGACATATAATCACTAGGAAAGTGAGGAAATACATTTATAATCTTAGAGGACAGAGAGCCTTTACAAGCATGACACAAAATTGAGAAACCATAAAGAAAATACTGATAAATCTGACCAAACAGATATTTTAAAAGTATCCAAATATAGCCAAAAGACAAAACTGGAACAATATTTATAACTCTTGGCAGATGAAAGGCTGGTTTCCTTAATATATAAAGAGCTCTTATAAATCAATAATAACAACGTGAACCCAATAGAAAAAAATGTCAAAAACATTATCCAGCAAGTCAAAAGAAAACGAAATGGAATTGAACGTCACATGTAACAAATGACTACCTTGTTCAAAATTAAATAAATGCAAATCATGGCAGCATGAATTATCTTCCACTTTTGTCTCTAAGAGCAAACACAACAATCTTTTCAAAACTGAAATCTGACTCTACCTCTCCCCTGTTTCAACCTCTTCAAAGGTTTCCCCTTCCTCTTAGGAAAGAATCTGAAGTGGGTCCTGCGAGGTCTGGCCCTGAACCCACCTCTCCTTTCTAACTTGTCCCCACCTGGGATCTCTTTCAGGACCTCTGCCCGTTGTGTAGTCCCTCTCTCTGCAATGTTCTTTCTCTCTTCTCCTTTCCTCCTTCACCTAATGAGTTTCAACTCATTCTGTAGGTTTGAGTTCAGTTGTCCCTTCCTGGGGCAAGTTTGTCCTGGCCACCCAACCCATCCCTTCATTAGATCAGCCCTCGCTTTTATTTGCTTCTGAACCATCATGTGCCTCTTCTATAGCGCTTACAAAAGTGGTAATTTGCATGCGTTTATGTGATTATTTAATTAATGCTTGTCCCCCATCGGAGCCATAAGCTCCACTGAGAAAGCGTTCTGCCATTTGCTTTTTTCCCTCCACTGTACTCCCAGAACTGAACACCCATGCTTGGCATATAGTAGGTGCTTAATAAATATTGTAAGTGACTGAATCAATGAAAGAATGATTTTTTTCCTGTGACCTTGGCAAATATTAAAAAGGTACAGAGAGAATCGGGCATTTTCATCCACTGCTGTCAAAAAAAAAAAAAAAAAACCAGAGGCCAAGTTTTTTAAAATATTTTTTTAAGTGTATTTATTTTTGAGAGAGAGAGAGAGAGAGAGAACAAGCAGGGGAGGGGCAGAGAGAGAGAGGGAGACACAGAATCTGAAGCAGGCTCCAGGCTCCGAGCTGTCAGCACAGAGCCTGATGCAGGACTTGAACTCACAAACCATGAGATCATGCCGGGAGCCAAAGTCAGACACCTAACCTACTGAGCCACCCAGGCGCCCCTGGAGGCCACTGTAAGCTGTGCCAGATCGAGTGAATTCATCTGTCAGCTGTACTTGTAGATGTACACAAAGATAGGTGAATGAAGGTGCTGTTTTCAGCATGGTTAGTAACAGCAAAAGCCAAGAAAGAGCAGACACGTTCTTCATCAGCGAACAAGTTAGGAAAAGCAATGAGGCATCTGAGGAATGAATAATTTCAGAGACCAGTGCCGATCCTTATGTAGATGTGGGAAGATCATCAAGGTAGACTATGACAGGCAAAAACAAGTCGCATCCCGTGTGTGATTCTTTAAATGATATGATATATACCCTTTTATTTGCATTGGAAATTTCTGGACAGATAAACAATAAATGGTTAAGCACAGTAACTTCAAGGGGAGGGGTTAGAGAAAGACAAACTTTTCACCTTAGACCTTTCTGGACGATTTGAATTTAGCCATGAATATGTATTACATTTTTAATATTACAAACTAGTCCTTTTCAAAAAAAAATCATTGTTTAATAAAGAATCTCAAACCAAGTTCATTAGCATCATGGTACAGAGCCTCCATTTTTTCCAATTATCTTCCTTTCTCAGTTATCTTAAAATTCAGAGGTTCTTAACTCCGGGCCTTCATTTTCACTGCCACCTTTGCCCGTGTTCAATACCATCAGTGACTTTTCAGCACTAATGGAGCTTCAGTTTGGAGGCGTGTTTTCGTAAAGTAAAAAATGCCTTTAAAACTCAAGCAAGTGCCCCAAGGGTCCCTAAGTAATAAATGCTCTTTGGTCTGGGTTTTCATACACCGAGGCTCACCTAGATTGCAGTATCTAGGAAGTCCCTCCCTTGATTTCACATCCCTTCGAATGGGCCGCGTAAAAAGAGTCAATGGAGGGATGCCTGGGCAGCTCAGTCAGTTGAGCATCCGACTTCAGCTCAGGTCACGATCTCATGGTTCCCAGGTTCAAGCCCTGCGTCGGGCTCTGTGCTGACAGCTCGGAGCCTGGAGCCTGCTTCGGATTCTGTGTCTCCCTCTCTCTCTGCACTTCCCCTGCTCTCTCTCTCTCAAAAAATAAATAAACATTAAAAAAAAATTTTTTTTTAAGCGTCTATGGAAATAGGACATCTCTAGTCCAGGTCTGAGTGGAGCTGGTTTTTCCCGATACCTCCCTTTAGTGCCTTGAATTAATTTTCAGGCTGAGCTGCCAAAAGCTAGTTACTCCAAAAATAAATATATACCTGAAGTAAAACAAATCTGCCCGTAATAACCATATGGAGCTCACCAACACTGCGTTCAGGAGGAGGAAGGAATTATGTAACAGCACACCGTGGTGCCGTAGACTTTGTTGCCATGACTCCATAAATAATAAAACCACCCCAGACACTGCCGTAAGTGAGCTATGAAGGATACTTGATTTCCTCCAGTTCTGTTGGTCGCCTAACATCTGTTGTGCTGATAACACCACTAAAGGGAGCGTTAACACAAGTAAAAGCCTCCTTCAGGTTATATCTTTCCCTGTGTGCTCTTCAAATAGCATACGCTGCTGGGGTAGTGCTTTTGGCTATCCGCATTTAGAATTACTCCAGAAGCCCACTCCCATCCGTCTCTTTCCCTCTCCCTCCTCCCTGTCACCTGTGCCCTCCCTTCCCTGTGCCACCAGAAGAAGAGAGCAGAGGGCAACACACAGGGGCCGTTGTTTTCTGGCCATCTCTGGCGAGAGATCCCGAGGCCCGGATGGCGGGGACCCTTCCTGTCCAATCACAGCAAAGTATGCACCTGCTGTCTCCACGGCCACTCTCTCCTCTGGACCCTCTTCTGCCCCCATAGGCCCTTTCCTTTCCAAAAGCCACAGGTGCCCTCTCTGGGAGACCCTGTCCCGGAACCTCAACCTTACCTGGCCAAGCCTTTCTCCTGCTCAAAGCAAAGGTAAGCTCCTTGCGCTGTGCGACCAACGAACGGCGGGAAACTGATCTAGACTCTGCTTTGGGTTTACTTTGGCTAGTTCATTTGTTGAGCAAGTGGGTTTTATGCATTTACCTTTGTTCCTTGCCCTGTAGGCAGTCCATAATGGTACCATCCACTTCCCTCAAAAGAAAAAAGAGATTGAAATCCTCTCTAGACAATTGGGATTCTGAGAAGCAGGGCCATTCACCTCAGAAGAGCCCCGTGAAGTGTGGAATGAGAACTTGGGAGCCCGGGAGGAGATGGGAGGAAGGATCTGTCTGCCAGCCTTTCTCTATGGACACATCAGTGCCACCGATTTCTCTGTAGCTACAGATTACCGAGGGCTGCAAATGGGCCAGCATTGTGCTAAGCCATGGTAAGTCCCAGTAGCACTGTCTAAAACTCCAGGCATGAGGAACATTCATCCAGGCCACATAAAGAGCATGAATAGCACCAACATCACTATCTGTTTGACCCCTTTACCTCAAAACTGTGTAGCCTAGTGGTCAAGAGCATCCAGAACCAGACAGACAGGTTCAATTCCTCCCTCTGCCACTAAACAGCTAGGTAGTCCCAAGGTCCCTACAACTCTCTAAGACCCAGTTTCTTCATTCAGAAACTATATATAAGCAAATCTACTTTGTTGGACTCTTATGAAGGTTAAAAAAGATCATGTTTAAAGTACATAGTACAACACCAAGCTGTCCTTTCTTTCCTGAAAAGTACAACGTACCCTGCCTCCCTTTTTACCTTGGCTGCCAGGGAGCTCAGAGTCAAATGAAAAGCAACTGTGTTCTTCTTCCCTTCTCTCTAAGCTGACTCTAGGTTACTTTTTCTTATTTTCCTTGTGCTTAAATCTTTGTTGTTATATATTATTTTATGTGTTCATGTTTTAAATTGCCTCTGGGCTCTTATGAAAGAAATAGTCTTCACTCTGCGTTTCTCTCTCTCTCTCTCTCCCTCTGTTCTGAAACAGCCAATAAAGGGATGTCATTCAGAGAGAAAACAAGGCACTTTAACCTTAGGGGGACAGACTTTCACACCCACACACCCTGGGAGAGCCAAAGATGTGAAGTCTGTCCACTTCACGAGTGATTGTCAGAACACGGGATCTGTCTCCCAGGGCTGCTGCAACCCAACACTCAGACACACGGTGGTTACACAGCTCACAGGTACAAACCATCTCAGCTTCCTCATAGCTAAGTCGAGGTTGCTGGGATACTCTGCCCTTGGGTGAAAGCCATCGACCTCAGTTACAAGAAACTCCAAGTTTTGGGGCACCTGGGTGGCTCAAGTCATTGAGCGTCTGACTGCAGCTCAGGTCATGATCTCGTGGTTCGAGAGTTCGAGTCCCACATCGGGCTCTGTGCTGACAGTGTAAAGCTTGCTTTGGATCCTCTGTCTCCCTCGCTCTCCTCCCCTCCGCCGCTTGCGCTCTCTCAAAAATAAACATTAAAAAAAAAAAAGAAACTCTGAGTCTCACTAAGTAATTGGACTTTATTTTTCTAATGACACGGACAGTTTGGCGGATCATGTTTCTTTGCTCTGGCTGCTAAGAAGTTCAGAACCAAATTTTTAATGACCTCTAATACCTGCCCCAAACCCTAGGACCAGCATTTGGGCACCAGCCTGGCCCTAGATTTATTTTATCTGTGTACCCTCATTTTGCCACGACTTCAATGTCTTCATCTTTTTTGTTTAATCTAGTTACATATATATACACACATACACAGAGAAACTGCCACGTACTCTTCTTGGGAGAGGGCTGCAGAGAGTGGAGACAGAGACTATCAAAAGGAGAAAATTCTCTCTTTTAAAGTTTATTTTTGAGAGAGAAAGAGAGAGACAGAGCATGAGTGGGGCAGGGGCAGAGAGAGAGGGAGACACAGAATCCGAAGCAAGCTCCAGGCTCTGAGCTGTCAGCACGCAGCCCGATGGGGGGCTTGAACTCACGGACTGCGAGATCATGACCTAAACAGACGTCCGACGCTTAACCCCAAAGAAGCAAACCTTTTAAATCATGTGTGCTCTGATGCACTCTTAGTGCAAAACAGGAACTAAAGTAAAGAAGGACTAAAGCTTCAAACTCTGGAACAGTATCACCGGGCTCCCTGTTCAGAAGTCCCAAACATCTCAAAAATAACTTTACCTCATTTGAACACCTGAAGAGTCACTCCAGAGGTTATTTATAAACATGGGTGATTCTTGATGGAAATTAAACCATACGTTTCAGAGGAGTCAGAAAAGATTCAGAGACTAATTCCGAAAGTACTTGGAAATGAGCAGACAAACCAAGAAGTGGAAACCCCATGAATATAGAAAGGACATGCCTACTGACTGTGTAATAATTAGCCACCTTCAGACCAGGGGCTGTGGCTTGAAGCAAAACGCTGTGCAGCATAATTTACTGACACCCGAGCCAAGGTCATCCCTGGGTGCACCGTTCACAAGATTTAAACCAGTTCATAAATGGTAGTTAATGGCCCATACCAAGGAGAGCCTCTGCATACCTAATGGCTGTGGGTGACATTTGAGAATATGTGTCCATTCAAAGTTACGTTTACACAGGAATCTGTGATCCAGCACTTGCCAGACAGTTAAAACGATCCAGTCCTTGGCTCTGCTGACCATTTCTGAGAGCCCAGTGCATCTAGAGCTGTGTGCCCTTGTCTTTCTTTCTGTCAGATGACTCAAGGACCATCGACTCCTTCCAGAGTTGTCTTAAACATCAAGGGATGTTTAGTGTCAGAGAACTAGCCACATGCGTGATAATATTGCTGTTCCTCCTGGAAAGCCAAACATTCTGCATGTTCCAAGTCTCCTGAAGGTCTTAATTACAGTGACTGACAGGAAACAGAAAGATGAGGCAAAAAACAAAAACTGAACTAGGACCTTTCCTGGAGGACGGGGTGTCCAAAGCATTGTTTCCGGCCTCAGGGAGTTTATATTCTACCTGGAGAGATGAAATTATTAATCCCCCATTTTTGCTCTTGAGGAAACTGAGGCACCGCGGTCACGTGACTCATCCACAGTCAAACAGCTAGTCAGGGACCGAATCAGGACCGGAATCCAGGCTGCGTGGCTGTCTGGGTTGTAGCAGATACTGTTGGTGCTCCGCTCCCCTCAAACCTCACCCTTGTAGGTGCTCCAAACAGCTACTAGCTGCTGGCAGGTGCACCTCTGTACCTAAATGCTCTTCTGCAACCGTGGAGGTCTGCTCTGTTTACCCACATGGCAGACCTGAAGTATCCGGGAACTAATATCCCTGGGAGCAGTCTGCATCCAAACACGCACAAGAAACGGTGCTTACCTTCGCCAGCTCCCCCACCCCTGGGTGAGATCATTCTGAGCTTCTCTTTGGTATCATCTTCCTGCCCTCCTGAATACACTATTTGCTCTTGAATCCTATCTCCGGGATGCTAAAGGAACCCAGACTGTTAGAAAGGGAGATATAAAAATTTAGATATATAAGAAACAACCAGATACTAATTCAAGGGGATACACGCACCCCTGTGTTTATGGCAACACGATCCACAATAGCCAAACTATGGAAACCGCCCAAGTGCTCATCGGCCGATGAATGGACAAAGAAGATGTGGCATATATACACCATGGAATATTACTCAGCCGTAAAAAAAAAAAAAAAAAAAAAGAATGAAATCTTGCCATTTGCAATGCCATGGATGGAGCCAGAGAGGATTAATGCCAATAAGAGAAGTCAGTCAGAGAAAGACAAATACCATACAATTTCACTCATATGTGGAATTTAAGAAACAAAACAGAAGAGGAAAGGGGGAAAAAAGAGAGAGGCAAACCAAGAAACAGACTCTTAACTATAAAGAGCAAATGGGTGGTTCCCAGAGGGGAGGTGGGGGTGGGGGTGGCTGAAATAGGTGATGGGGATTCAGGAGGGCACTTGTGATGAGCACTGGGTGATGTATGGAATTGCTGAATCACTATATTGTACGCCTGAAACTAACATTACACTGTATGTTAACTAACTAGAATTTAAATTAAAACTTAAAAAAAAAAGTAACCAGCATTTTTCACAGAAACAGAACCAACAATCCTAAAATTTATGTGGAACCACAAAGACCCCCAACAGCCAAAGCAATCTTGAGAAAGAAATACAAAATTAGAGGCATCGGGCTTCCTCGATTTGAAACTACATCACAAAGCTATAGTAATGAAAACAATATGTCATACAGGATTGTCATAGAAACAGACACATAGATCAACAGGACAGAGTAAAGAGCCTGGAAACAACCTCAAGGTTAGATGATCAATTGATTTATGACAAAGGAACCAAGAATATACACTGGGGAAAGGACAATGCTGATTCACTGCCTATCAGCTATTGAGCTGGGCGCTCCTTTCATTGTGTCCCTCAACATTTGTGGTGGCAACTGGCTTATACACAGTAAGTCAGGGATCGCGTCCCTGGACTCCTCCTGGAGGAGGTTATGGTAATTCAGCCTTGGCTATGAGATTACAGGAGGGGCCACTTTTGTTCCTGAGGCAAAAACCTCAATCTCTGCTGGGTTAATGACCAAGAGCCCAACCCAGTGACCAGCAGGTTTTTCCAGCCACATACCCTCTGCGGAGTGGCTCACAGGACACCTGCTTGCCAGGTCCTGGGCTCTGCCTGGCACATTGCCCCCTTGCTTCACTGACCCCACTCGTGCACTGTCAGCAACCTAGCCTCCCACGCACTCCCCAGCCCCCCTTGCCTCTGCAGCCTGGGCCAGAGGGGCTGAGTTTGAGACTCTGTTCCACCATGACCTTGGACAGCTCCGTTGCTTGAAAGGATTTAGCACACCAACCCTCCACTCAGAAAGAGCCCTGACCTGGCCTAGCTGCTTCTGGCCCCCCTCAGGCAGCATCTCCACACTCACAGCCACCCTGCTTCACTCATTCTTTCATCATGCGGGTGCCTGCGTGGGGTGGACCTCGTCATTTCCAAGAGAAGAAAGATCTACAAGGAAAAACCGAAATATAAAATCGCGGTTATGACTGAGTAAATACACAGTATATGGGAGATGCCATTTTCATGAAGGAAAACAGAATCAGATCAATCTGAACAGTGTGGGAGGAACCCAGAGCTGGGCATCAGAAGACCGTTAGGAGCTCACCGAGGTAGAAGGGAGAGCGTTATTACCGATGGAAGGAGTAGGGGGGGGCACAGGCTTGGAAGTGAGGAGAAACACAGCATTTGGGGGGAATGCCCCCATATCACAGCAATAATACCGCCAGAAAGCAGGTCCCAAGTGAGATGCGAGCTCCCTGAGATTTTGGCCATTGAGGAGCCCTCCGGTTTGGTGTGAAGTCTTGGGCTGGATGTCACCATAGTTCCTTGGGGAAGATCACAGCTCTCCAAGAACAAGCATCCCAAACCCAAGAGAGATGGGTTAAATTAAATAATCAGATATTAAGCAGGAGGCTTCTTCGGAATTAAGCCCATGGAACTCGGTATTACATGACCAGCCAGCCCCTCCGGGGGTTAACACCCCCAGATTTGCATCCTCGTCCCCAGAGAACACAGCTGAACCAAGATTGTGGGGAAGCCTGGGGGCTGGGTGAGTATCTGGGGCAGGGTGATAGGCTGCCACAGTTATGGTGGGGGGCGCCCCAGAGGTCATGCCCTGGATGGAGTCGAGGTCAAACCTTTTGGATCCAGGCCAGGAACCTTCATGAATAATAAGAGGTGAAGACTGAGCTCACAGGAGAGAAGTTCGGGACCCCGAGATGGACAGACAGTGGATGCACCAGAGAAGGGTGGTCAGCATGAACTTAGAAGCCAAGCGGGAAGGAACCCTGGGGCAAGGCAAAGTGGGGGAGCATGCCTGGAGGTGAAGGTGAAGTGCGGCAGTGCCGGGTGAGTCCAGGAGTGAGGAGCACCCCACAAACAAAGGAGATGCTCGCAGCTGGGCCCTGGAAAGACCAGCCTTCGGGGTGACCGACCATGGGTGTCTCCACCCACCTCCTCTCCATAATTTGGCTCCGAGCTCCTTGGCATCAGAGACTGTGTTCTGCATCCCGAAGATATGCCCTCGGCACCCAGCGCCCAGCAGGCATTGGGCTAGGGTGTGGGGTATGGATCCCTTTGGCCTCAGGCCCTGAGACTCAAAGGCATATTGGCATAAGGACAGACCACTGTCTCCAGGCGACTGGGCTGGGACTCAGCCTCCTGTCCGCTTCACCATAAATTTTCCTCACAGCCTTGAAAAGGGCTCGGACATATGGAGGTGGAAACATATTAATCCAAGGTCTACACTAATTGGGTCTAATAAACACAGCCTTAGGCTCCCCCTTACTGCTGTTTTCCACGGACCTAGTAATTGCAATTTATGTGACAGGAAAAGTGCACAGAATCTGAAGGATTTGTTTTGCTGAACTTAAAGAAAACACCCACAGGTCATACCAATATGAAAGCGTTATTTTTCCTAATGAGCTCCACAGCCAAAAAAAAAAAAAAAAGACAAAAAACACTAGGGATAAAAGTCCTTCCCAAAGACATCGTCCCACCCAGTCATTGCGGGCAGGAGTGGAAGATGGGACAGACGGGCAGGACATTCACGCTGGCTTCCCTATCAGTTCTGCTCTCCGTAGAAAGGGCTGTCCCATGGATTGGGTGTCCAAGTGTCGTGGGGAGATAAAGAGCGTTATTTAAAACCAAAGCTGACAGTGGTCGCTTTTGCCCTGTGCAGGCGACATGATTCATTTCTATCACAGGATGATAGGAAGGAGGCCCCCCTGCTTCAATTTCCGCTGAGCGCTGAGACCATAGATGTTCAATACCAAATTGCCTATGAGACAGATCACCAAATGCAGAATTCAAAAAGGTCAGATGAGAGTCCCATTCACAGCTTGAGAACTCCCCCATCTCCATGAGTACAAAAAGGCATCCTACCTTTAAGGCTAGCTGTGATGTGAATCTCACCTCTCTCCCAAAGACCGAAAGGCAGGGGTGGGGAGGGAGGAAGGACTCTATGGGGGGTGGGGGGGACAGGGTTTCACGGAGAGATCCGTATGTGGGCCCAACAGCTGGCACGTGGCGAGGGCTGGGATCTGACTCCCATGGGGTAAATCTAGAGGTCCAAGGTGGGTTAACAAAATCGGCACCCCCCTCCCAAAATGCAAGGGACGCACCAGGACTTCCCAAGGACAGATGTGGGTCCCATGGGAGTGAGAGCCAGCCGGGATGTCTTGGGGCCGTTCAGGCCCGCTACGTGCTGGAGAGCGAGAAGTTGAGGTAAGACAACATTCCCTGCGGCCTCGGGAGCTGTCCATCCAGAACAGAGAAAGCAAAGGCCTGCTCAAGGAAACCAGTCAAGAGACCTACCGGGGGAGCTCTGGGGAGCCTTGCGAATCCCAACACAAGTCAGCTCCCTGCATCTGCCAGGCCCTGAGGGCAGGACGCTCCCAGCAGAGCCAGCTGGAGTGAGACGGACCCCCCCGTCTCCACCGGCACATCTACCTTCCCTCTCGGGAGTGTCTCAAACAGACTGGAATCCGGAGGGACAGAGAAATTAAGAAAAAACCACTTGTGGCTTGAAACAGGGCCACGCCGGTGGGGGGAAAGGATATGCACCTCCACATTGAGCTGTTTGCGTGGACTGGACATTCTAACTACAGAACTGAGACTGTATCGGCCATATGGCAGTCTGTTGCCCTAGACTGGACAGAGAAGGCATGGGCCTGACAGAGTTACACCCAGAGACAGGGCAAAATTACCACCACTTTGCAACCTTCAGAGGCCAATGGGAGTCAAAGACAAAGCTGCGTTGGCCCAGCAGCCGTGCCTCCCAAGGGCTGGTTGCAGTATTCATGGAGGCTAATTCTCTGCTCGCCTCGCAGAGCCCAAGAGCAGAGACATGACTCCAAAATCCTTTCTCCATCTGCCATGGGTGCAAAACCATGGCTGCAGACAAGGTCCCAGAGAAGCTACATTCCCGGCACTGGGTGGCTGGGGAGCCTGGCGACCAGGTGCCAGAGGACGGGACGTGACCAGGAGTGATGTGTGCAACTTCCAGGTCTGCTCCCGTGGACCCCCTCCCTCACCCTTCTCACCGGCGATTCCCTGCGCCAGGGCTGGGGCACCAAAGGCAGGGAACTTGGGTCCCTAAAACAGTTCATAGAGTGGAGCTGGACCACGCATCCCCAGAGCCAGTATGGAGAGAGAAATAGCTTTCTCTCTTTTTGAGGCACGGCGCTAGGGCTTACTTCGTTAGGGCAGCTTCGTCCTTACTCTATCAGATACAAAGGGAAGCTGTGAAATCCGGAGAAAGAACCCGTTGTCTAGCACAGCAGTGAAACACTGGGTTTGCAGAGGAAGGTCCGGAGTTGAGTTTGGGGGAGGGGACTGCTAAATCGCCCCATACGATGAAGTAGGAGCGTTTTCTGGTATCGCCAGAGGTGCGAGGCAGTGGTAGACAGAGGGGAAACCAAACCCAGAAGTCAACTGGGTGTTGAGTTGTTGACAAAGCGGAGGAACATCTTTTAAGAAAAAGAAGTCTAATATCCAGTATTAAATTAACTATTAGGTGAAGCTTGGTGTAACCTCCCTGGCTCCTACCCCTGAGTTTTCGATAAACGTCTACCACACAGAGTGGCTTTGTGGGTGCGGTTTCTCTTGCTTATGCTACATTAAGACAATAAGGAAAGATACAAATTGTGGAAGTTTTCAAATGTACGTGAAGGGAAACAACAAAACCCCAGGTAGCCATCAGTCAGCCTCCACGGTTATCGACCCATGACAATCGTTGCATTTCTTTCCGCACCTGGAAAAAGAAAGGAAGCTGTCATCCAGTCAACTCTTTCGATAATTTGGTTTCTCTGAGCAAGACTGTCTCCTGAAGAGTGTTGAAAACTTTCATTGGGAGACGTGTAACATCCAGCCGCTTCTCATTTTATGACCGATGCCGCTGACGATCATTGCCCACACCATTATTTCATTAGAAGTTGCAAAATAATGGCATTTTAATTTGATTGTTCCTTCTGCATCTATTAGCTTCTATAAAGAGAAACTTCTTGTCAACTACTTGATTACCCTGAGGCTCAGTTAGCATGGTAAGAGCAGAATAAATATTGTTACGTACCCTTAATTTGCCAACTTTTGAAATACTGAATAGTTTTCCTAGAATCCAAAGGTTATAAGTGAGGTCTTTCTATTATTATTATTATCATAATTGCTATGTGCTCCTGTATTTAAACATATTTACTGTGTTCAATGTAGTAGTGATTATTTTTATTGACGGTCAAATTGCCCTACACTTAACCAGTAGGAACCCTTTTGACACAACCCAGTAGTCTTGGAGAGTTTGTTTGCATGGAAAGGAATTAATAACATAGATCTGTTTCACATGTTTGGGTCAAGGCCAGGGCAGAAATAATGGAGCACTTGCAAAAAAAAAAAAAAAAAAAAAAAAAAAAAACCAGCAGAAAATGCTGTTTTGGCAAAGCCAGAATCCTAGCCAGGAGTAACTAGAAACAAGTGTAAACAGGAATTCGCAAAAACCTTGGTGAAGACATTCGACTTCCCACAGGACATAAAACGGAAGATGGGGCCAATCTTAGCTGGATAATACAGGGAGAGGTGCCCACTGCCAACCTCGGGCTTACGCAGCAGGCCTGTGGCAGTGGTGATATTTTTCTTCCAAACTTTGGCCATCCTATTACCTGCACCGTTATCCTCTTGGCATGTCCTCTGGTACCTCAAACTCAAGTGCTCCCCACCCCCAGCTCTTTGTCTAACATCTTTTCCAGAAAGCGTCTAGTCATTCTCAGTGAGATATATACCTGTTCATACTAATCTGCTTCACATTCTTGCTTAATTAACAAGCGTGCCCTGACAATTCTGCGAAATGGCCAAAACAAACAGTAACCCTTCAAGGACACAGGATTTCCAAAGCAGCCTGGCAAAGTGGAAATGCTGAGGGTCATTCCTCCTGGATTCTAGTCCCAGGCTGCCAATAATTAACCATCTATTCTGGAAAAGCACGTCCTGTCTTTGGGTCTGTGGCCCTGCCTATCTAAGGGGATGAGAGTCTCTCTCTCTCTCTAAAAAAGGATATCTACAAAAACCTACAGTGAACATCATCCATAATGGTGAAAGACTAAATATTTTCATCCTAAAATTGGGAACAAGGCAAGAATGTCTACTCTCTCCACTCTTATTAAAAATCATAGGGGCGCCTGGGTGGCCCAGTCAGTTGAGCATCCGACTTTGGCTCAGCTCATGATCTCGTGGTCTGTGGGTTCAAGCCCCACATGGGGCTCTGTGCTGACAGCTCAGAGACCGGGGCCCACTTCAGATGCTGCATCTCCCTCTCTCTCTGCCCCTCTCCTGCTCACATTCTGTCTCTCCCTCTCTCTCTCAAAAATAAATAAACATTTAAAAAAAGTTGTACTGGAAACCCTAGACAGAACATTAACAAAGGGTGGAAAGGAAGTATACATATTAAAAAGAAAGAAAACTATTCATATTCACAGACAACATAGAAAATTT
The DNA here is from genome assembly GCF_028018385.1 of Neofelis nebulosa. Lineage (NCBI taxonomy): Eukaryota > Metazoa > Chordata > Mammalia > Carnivora > Felidae > Neofelis > Neofelis nebulosa. The sequence continues at coordinate 105,605,932 of NC_080783.1, read as the reverse complement.
CTACATAGAGAATTTCAAAGAACAACAGCAAAAAATAAAATAAAATAAAATAAAATGAAATAAAATAAAATAAAATAAAATAAAAAAGACTAAGACCTAGGGACTATAAATTACATTAACAAACGAGTGAATGTCAGGCTGGAGATCTTCAGTGAGTTTTGCAAAGTCACAGGGTACAAGGTCAGCATTTTAAAAATCAATCATATTCTTTAGAAACAAATCATAAGAATAACACCATTTACAATAAGAAAAGAAAGAAAATTAAATACTTAAGTATATCTCTAACAAAACTTTATAGCATCTGTATGCTGAAAATTACAAACCATTAATGAAGGAAACTGAAGAGGACCTAAATAAATGGAGAGGTATATTATATTCATGGACTGGAAGACTCAACATAGTAAAGATGTCAATTCTTCCCAAATGATTATGATGCAATTTCTACCAAAATCCAAGCCTGAGTTTTCGTGGATATAGACAAGACTACTATAAAATGTATATGAAAAGGCAAAGAAACTAAAATAGCCAAAATAATTTTGAAAAAGAAGAAAAAAGTCATGAGATCCAAACTTCTCAATTTTAAGACCTACTCTAAAGGTACAATAATCAAAATAGTGTGATATTGGTGAAGAAATAGACAGATGGGTCCATGGAACATAATAGGCATTCCAGAAATAGATTCACACAAATATGGCAAGTTGATTTTTGACAAAGATTCGAAGAAAATTCATTGGAGAAAAAATAGCTTTCTTAACAAATAATGTTGGAACAATTGGATGTACAGGAGAGAAATAAAGAAAGGAAGAAAGAAAGAAAGAAAGAAAGAAGGAAGGAAGGAAGGAAGGAAGGAAGGAAGGAAGGAAGGAAGGAAGGAAGGAAGGAACTTGACCTAAACTCAACATCTGACATAAAAATTAATTCAAAATGGATCATAAATATAAAATTAAACATTTAAAAGAAAAAAGGAGGGGCACGCCTGAGTGGCTCACTCGGTTAAGTATCTAACTCTTGATTTCAGCTCAGGTCATGATCTCATGGTTTGTGGGATTGAGCTCCATGTCAGGCTCTGCACTGGCAGTGTGGAGCCTGCTTGGGATTCTCTGCTCATGCTTGTTCTCTTTCTCTCCCCACCCCTCTCTCAAAATAAGTAAATAAATAGATTTTAAAAAATAAAATAGAAAAAATAGGAGAAAACCATCATGATCACAGGTTAGGCAAAGAATTTGTAAACATGACACCAAAAACACAGTTTATAAAAAACATATTGATAAATGAGACTTCATCAAAATTAAGAATTTCTATAATTTATTTATTTATTTATTTATTTTAATTCTAGTACAGTTAACATACATTTATATTAGTTTCAGGTGTACAATATAGTGACTCAGCAATTCCATACATCCCAGTGCTCCTCACAAGAAGTGCACTCCTTAATCCCCACCACCTATTTCACCCATCCCCCCACCCACCTCCCTTCTGGTAAGCATCAGTTTAAAAACTTCTATGATTTAAAAGACACTGTTAAGAGAATGAAAAGCTAAACCAAAAACTGGGAAAACATATTTGCTAAGTATATATCTAATAAAGGATTTGTATCCAGAATATATAAAGAACTCTCCAAAGTGAATAATAAGAAAATAAACCACCCAAAATGGGGAAATGTTATAAACAGACACATTACCATCAATGTACCTATGGCCAATAAGCACATGAGAAGATCCTCAATATCATTCATCATTAGAGAAATATAAATGAAAGCCATAGTGAGATGCCATTACACATGCATTAGAATGGCTAATTGGTGGTGGTGGTGGTGGTGGTGGTGCTCAACTGACAATACCTAGTGCTGACAAGTATGCAGTGCAACTGAAACTCTCATACACACTGATGGGAACGCAAAATGGTAGACTTTGGGAAACGGTTTGACAATTTCCTACAAAGTTAAACATATACTTATCATATGAACCAGAAATCCCACTTCTCTGGGTTTACCCAAGTGAAATGAAAGCCTATGTTCACACAAAAACCTGTACACAAACGTTTATTGCGACTTTTCCCCAACTGCCAAAAGTGAAAACTGACCCAAAAGCCCCTCATCTGGTGAATAGATAAACAAACTGCTACAACCGCATGGTGGACTATTACACAGCCATAATAAAGCGGTGAACTACTGATACACCTAACAGCACAGCCACATGGCAACTGCATCGTGCTAAGTGAAAGAAGGCAGACTCCGAGGTTTAACACTTATAATTTCGTTTATGTGACATTTACCAAGACAAAACCACAGGGACGTCAAATCGATTAGTGTTTGTTAGGAGCTGGGATGTGGAGGAATTTGGGGGGATATGGGATCATTCCCCCTCCTGAGTGTGATGACACAACTACTTATTTTAAAAATGGTCAGAAGTACGCACTAAAGGGGGTGAGTTTTATTTGACTTTTAAAATGGGAAAACACACAAATCTGTGGGGAAAAGAGGAAGGGGGGCGTTGGAGGATCTGGCACTGTATATCAATTCCTTTTCTGCCCCTTTACCAAGCATGCACTGAGCCCCTACTCTGCCCCGGGGTGGGGGGTGGAGGTCGGATCTCTCCCAGCTCTGTCATTAGCACCCAACATGGCACCTCCTGATAGACCACAGGCACCTGGGCCTCCCAAAGCAGCACAAGCTTGGCATCTGTGTCATCCTCCTGGCCTGAAACAATTGGGCTCCACCGCTCAGCTTTCGAGAATGTGTTTGCTTACAACCCACCAGGAGACCAAAATGAGAGCCCTCCAAAGCAATTTTATCTTCGGTTTTCAGAACAACTTTGCAATCCCTTTATAGAGCCAGCGTGAGACTGCGAATGCACACAGTCTCAGTAATGGAAAAGCAGAGTGGGTGAGGCCAAATCCCTGAGACTCCTCGCTGAGGATTCCTTTGGGTCAGATCCACCTTCCTGCTCTCAAGACAAAAACTTCATAAGTGTATCAGACAGGGCTAGACAGTAGACCTGGCTTTTCTCTAGCATGGACTAATGTCTACCCAGGGATCTTCCTGCCACAGTTTGTCAAGCAAATTCGTCTGTCAAGCAAATTAAAAGTAATTGCTAAACATGTGACCCTGAGCTACTCTATATTCTTGTTACTCTGATCAATCCCACGTGCGTCCTGAAATCCGCTAAGGGCGGCCACCTTCTCCATGGCTCCCCGGTGCCAAGAACACAGCCCAGCAGATTCTAGGCTGCTAACAAACAGATGATGAGTCAACAAATGGATGAATTAACGAAAATAAAGCCACTCCAAATTTATTTCTTGAAAGACGTATCTGCTAAGGAAAAGAATGTATTTGCTGAACGCTTCTCCCCAACCGTAGTTGTATCTGAGGAGACAGAGAGAAGGATAAATTCTTCTGATAGGACGAGGTGCATCCTTTAATAGTTTTCTTGGGTCAAACGTTCTACAGGTGTGCGTACCTCTATGGATCAGGAAGTCTTCTAAGAGCTCTGCCACACACCAGGTAATCTGTGTGACTCGAAGGTCTGCTAGGGTCTGATGTCTAGCAGAAGTGAGCGAAAGCCCTAAGTCCACAGTTCGTGAGGTTGAAAGTTTTCACCAAGATTTCGTAGATCCTAAGGGGCTTACATGGAAATGGCCATTGCTCCTTCTGGACTTGCTTCCACTCGTGCCTTTGCTGTTCTGCACCACATCAGCCTGGCCAGGCCTGAACCTGAGCTTTTTTTTCCCCAGTTCTCTCTCTCAAACACACACACACACACACACACGCACACACAGAGGCATACACACCCCACAAAAACGTCCACACAGACCATCGGTGAGTGCCTCAAAGTTCACTGAAGCCTGAGGGAGGGGTTGTCCAGGGAGCGAGCTCCCACAGCACACCGCACAAGAAACTCAGATTGTGCATCAGACCTTCCTGTTCCCCCTCAATGACCACTTCCCTCCCCTCACAGGCCCCCCTCACTGGGAACTTAGGGTCTTACCACCTTGCCCGCCATCATTCCCTCGTGGGATCCCTGTGTCACTGCGCTCTTAAGGTCTCACCTTCGTTCTCTGTGGTTTTGCAGTCTTTCTACAAAACAAACACAGTTACCTCCCCCAGGAGGGATGGAGGGTCAGATGATAAACTAACTGCTGGTCCTGCACCGAACGGAACAAGAGCCAGGAAGACATCTAACCCCTCCCCCACAGAAAAGAACACAAGTCCAAGGCTGCACCTTCCTGGCCTTACCTCACTTCGTGTGTCTAAGTAGTTGGACCTAATCTTCTAGTATCCTGCTCACTCCCTAGTACAGGACTCATTAAACAATTGACCTACATCTTGAATGCATATGTCCTCCCGTGTCCTGCCCTTCTCTCTGACCACAAAAGCCCTCCACCCCCCGCCCCAGGGTCCCAGAGCCCTCCCACTCTCCCAGGCTGTCAGGACTCCAGACATCACCTACCACCCCCTCTAATTGTGTGCCATCCCTCCGACCTTCTGGGACCTCTCCGCTCTCAACTTGGGGCTCTGGTAGCAGAGTCGAAAGTCAGGCTGCTTTGGAACTACAAGCAACTTTCACGGGGGCTGGACAGAGAATCCCATCTCTTGCTGGGTGACAGGGCATAGCTGAAGCCCCTGCAGAGTCAGAGAATAGCGGGGTGGCCCATGAGACCAGGACCGTTGCTCAGCGGACCCTCACAGGACCCAGGTGCAACTTAGAGGCACTTTATTTCTATTTGTCAGAAAAGTCATCCTGGTAAGACTTTGTTAGGTTAAGATGTTTGACTGCCATCTACTGGAAATATGTAATAAATGTCCACACGTACCAAGTGAATGGCACCTCCTTAGGTGTGGAGCTATTGTACAGTGGACATCCTGCACAACGGTGTAACGACCCGTCCTTATCCCAAAGGACAGGCTCTAGTGACAGGCACGGCAGACACCAGGAAGGGCCGTGCGCACAGCACAACATCTTACCATTGGCACAGCAAAGCCGTGTGCCCTTCACCATGTGCCCAGACCCTTGCTGAGTCCAAGAATAATTAAATGGGGGAGGAGACAGGGGTGTCCTCGTGATAGGCTCAACCTCTGAAAAAAAGAAAACAATGTCCTGGAAAAATTACCGTCACATAGATTGAGATCATAAAGCTGCGATGAAACCGTACCCCGGAGAGAAGTCAGACCAGGGTCCACGTATTAACTGTGGCTTTTATTTTCTATAGTCTGATGCTTTGATGTCTGGAGCCAGGCCAAGTCTGGAGGGACTGTCTCTCCTGGGAGCAGCCACTTCCTTGAGATAAGAAACTCACCTGCGAGGGCACTTTACAAATACAAGCCATCCAATCCAGGGCCCGCACCCACCACCTCCTCCAGCAAGTTCTCACGGGGCTCTCACACTCTGGGCCACCATCCTCCTGCCCCAAACACCCCAGCGCCAGGTACCAGACAATCAGGGACACCCCCACTGACAATATTCAGAGGAGCCAACGGTAAACCTATAGACTCTGGCTCACACATTCCTCAGAAATCACAGTAAAGGCTCGGGCCCCTGACTTCCCCTTGCTTCCTCTGCCTCCCGGCCGACCCGTGCCTCCCCCTGTCACCCCATGGGTGCCACAAGTCCCTCCCCCTGGGAACCGGGAGAAACAAACTATCTTTCCCACGACAGTCATCTTCTGACCTTTTGGACGCGTCTCCCATTTTCTCTTAAGACACCACATTTTCGAACGCCCTGTAATCAACATATTTGACGGATGCCCGTATTCAAAATGAACTTCCGTGGAATTCAACTGTCCCGGCTCGGGCTCCGCCTCAGATCCTACTAGGCTCCAGCCACCTGTCCCACCTGGAGCCACCCGACTCCTCACTTGTCCGGGGGCTGCACCCTGCGCCCCATGTCTGCTCTTCTTTCTCTCCTGGCATTTGCTACACCGTCTGCCTGATTTGCCTCGGGCAAACATTTGAAACTAAGTCTCTTTCTAAGTTTATTTACTTATTTTGAGAGACATGCACGTGAGCACAGGAGGGGCAGAGAGAGAGAGAGAGGGAGAGACAATCCCCAGCAGGCTCCAAGCTGTCGGCGAAGAGCCTGACGCAGGGCTTGATCTCCCGAACCGCGACATCATGACCTGAGCCAAGACCAAGAGTTGGATGCTTAACCGACTGAGCCACCCAGGTGCCCCCAAACTAAATCTCTTATTTAAAAAAAATTTTTTAACGTTTATTTATTTTTGAGACAGGGAAAGACAGCATGAACGGGGGAGGGTCAGAGAGAGAGGGAGACACAGGATCGGAAGCAGGCTCCAGGCTCTGAGCCGTCAGCACAGACCCTGATACGGGGCTCGAACTCATGGACTGTGAGATCATGACCTGAGCCGAAGTCGGATGCTTAACCGACTGAGCCACCCAGGCGCCCCCTAAATCTCTTATTTTAAAAGGACATTTTCTCACACTCTAGCTGAGTCCCTCATTTTGGGGGGCGGTGAAACACACTGAGGGCTCCCCGTTCTGGATCTGGAATTTATCCCTGCATCGCCCTTCAGTAACATGCAGTGTCAGGCAAGTTAGGGAGTGGATGTAGGATTTAAGAACAAGAACGTGGGAACCAGCCTGTCTGGGCTTCACTTCTAGATCTTCCCCTTACCAGCAGGGTAAGACTCAGCAAGTTTCTTACCCTCCCTGCGTCTCAGTTTCCCCATCTGTGAGGCGGGGGGTAATAATAATAAACCCCGCTTCACGGGGTTAAATAGGTAAGTCGACACGCAGTGCTAAAAGCAGTCCCTGGCGGGTAAGTAAGTGCTAGCTGTGGTTAGCCAACGTTGAAAAGAGTCATGTGCCCCAACTGTGATGGGCATTGAGGAGGGCACCTGTCGGGATGAGCACTGAGTGTCGTCTGGAAACCAATTTGACAATAAGTTACATTTACCACAAAAATAAATAAATAAAGCAGACGACACAAATAGAACTGCTCGTCGTGCTGTCGTGAGGACGAAATGTCACCAGTCAGAGCAAGTGCGAAGCCCAAGAGCCACTAGCTACTGTCCTTGTTACTGTGGCCATCCGAATCCCGCCCCCCTGCAGGGACCAGCTCAAGCCCATCTCTGAAGAGCCTTCTCTGCGCCAGCCCCCTCTGGCCTCTCTCTTTCAAAACAACCATGAGCACTTTCCATCTCCTGTCGCCTCCTGGTCTCCGTCTCCTCCATGGGTGCCCCTGCCCCTTTAGCTAAGTTCCTCGAAGGCCATCAGTGAGCCCATCAGTGAGCCCGTGCACCTTTCCTGAAGTTAAGGCGGGGACTAGCCCCTCTCGGGTTTCTAACTCCTGAGAGTGTGAATTACCACCCACCGGCCAAAAATGGAGGATCTTTGACCCTTTGCCGTGGAGTAAATTTTGGGACTTGGACTTCACCTAACACCAGCGGGGGTGAGGGACACAAGAGAAAACAAACAAAGATGCCCTATACTTAGGTCTCAGGACAGATACATTGGTACAAGGGGCATCGCAGGCTTGACCATAATAATACCCCACAGCGTGGTTGTTTGGTGTGGCCGACACACTATTTCCTTAGACTCTGAATGAGAATGCTCTTAGATGCTTTCTAGTTTGCCACAGTCCCCACTCTTCCCTAATACATTAAGTTACCTCTCCAGCCACCACAGCCTCAGAGTTTATGATCCCTGCCACTTGCCTAGAGTTCAAGAAAACAATGGACTTATATTCTAGCAATCTGGCTTTTCACCATGCGTTCCTAAATGTATTTTTTTCGCTAAAGTTATCCATTTCCCCCTGGGGGCTCTAGTAACGGTTCTGAGGGAGGTCATGAGAAAACTTGAGGGGCTAGCCTCTTTGTATCCTGCTTTGCAGGTAGACACAATGGCCATTCAATACTCCGTTGCTTTGAAATGCGATAAAAAGAGGAGCCCCAACCGCAGGGTCCTTGGACCTCCTCCAAAAGACCCCAGGTGGGTCCCAGCTCTAGAGTCTCCAGTTTTCTCAGAGCCTAAAGCCTTGGGAGCAGAGAGTCAGGACGGCCTGGTGTTGGCTCAGATCCCAGAGGGGATGTGGAACCCGGGATCACTAAAGGCATTAGCTATTCATCTAATGTAATCACCACAGATTGTATCCACAGGGACTGACTGGATGGAGTTAAGAAGCTTCAGGATAAGTGGATACATTTCTGATTAGAGTTTCTCAGCCCTTAGCTACTGAGTGTAATAAAAGTCATCACTGGCGGTGGGGGGGGGGGGGAGGAAGGGAGGGAGGGAGAGACAAGAATGGCAGGCAGGCAGGCAATAGGTTAGTCCCATCGCATCTCTAATGGAAGGAGCTCAGGGTCCCTCCATAATTCATTTTCCGCTGGGTTCCTGCAACCTCATAGCCCTCTCCCCAAGGGCTGGCTGCAGCACGACCCCCAGGGATCTTGTTTTTAGCACACGCTCCCCCAGCCCTCACCTCATTTTCACTCCTCACATTGTCCGAGGGCCGGGGTCCCGTAAGCTATACTGCTCACGCTCTCTCCTTGGGTGATTCAAATTGCACAGCCAGGTCTCAGAAGCCCTGCACCAGGGAAAGGCATACAATATATGCCTCTGTGATAATAAAGACCGCCATTTTGGCATCTTTCTTTGAGGTTCTAAACAGAGCTTTAGACATTTTGTCAGCCATACCACAAAGGGACTCCCAACCTCGCAGTATCCATCTACCCATGACCCATTCACTGATCCCCTACTTTGAGCCCTGCCGTCTACTCTGCACAGGCAACAGGAAGATGAAGAAGCAGTTGTCCAAAGAGAGCTCACGGTGCACTAGGGAGCAAAAGACAGGAAAGAGAATTTGAGTGCCATGGGCTCATATGAGGGGTGCCATCAGAGTGCCAAGGGGAGGGTGGCTTAGACAATGGGGGTGGGGGTGGGGGGATCCAGGGAAGGCTTCCTGGAGGAAGTGATATTGAGATGTTCTCCAGAGGGAGCTGGACGGGAAGGGGAGGGGACAACCCCATGTCAAATAGCCCCATGCTGTGGCAGAGACAGCTAGTTGACCACCAAATCCATTCCGTCCTCCTGGTTGCCGCCATGTTGCTGGGCATATGTCTGCACAGGGAAGCACCACACTCCCCAGCCTCTCTCTGACCTGAGCACAGGTGCAAGGATGTGAACAGGAGTGATCTGTGCAACCTCTGGATCATCGCCAAGTTAAAATGCTGGCCCCTTTTCTGGAAGAGTTTAACCAAAGACATAACACGATTCGTTCGGGGTTTTTTGAAAGTTCCCCTTGGCAGCCAATGTGGAGGGTGAATTGTCAGAAAGAGAGCCGGGAGCCAGGGAAATCGTGAGAAGTTTCCTCCCACTCTCCAGACAAAAGGCATACTGCACTAGCGGAGGAAGAGAGTGGAACAGTAGGGCAGCTGGCATGCAGGAGGCAAAAGGAGAGAGCCAGAATGCCGAGGTGAGAGGGAGGAGGAGTACAAATCCGACCTGGGTGATTGATCTCAGATCTCAAAATAACCACTTCCTAGCCCGTGCTCCCTCCACCGTGCCCTCCTCTCATGCACAGGCTCAGCCCCACGTGAGACAGCAGCCACCCACAGCCAGCGCTGCTCTCCTGCTAATGCTGGTGACCACAAAGACACGTGGGACACCGGCCCGAACGTCCCTGAGGAGACGGTCGTGAATTCATCAAGGGAACCTCACCAGGCACACCCAATCCTCTGAGGTCACAGAGGAGCCCAAAAAGTTTACCTCCAAGTCCCTCAAGGGCATAGGGGAAGGCGCGGAATATCTCCAAGCAACCATCTATAAGACAATGGGATCATACGAGAACATGCGGGATTCCTTTCCAAAACGGTGAGTCAGAGAAGCACGTCTGACCAGCACAGAGAGCAAAGCTTTAGAAGAGAACAAGAGGGCCCTGCACACACTTCATGTGTTCGTCCTCTGTCCCCTGACACCTCCACCGGGAGAATTTCTCTCAACCGGAAATAATAACTCAGGGATCAGGGATCTAATCGAGGCTCTTGATCCGGAGTGTGACCTTCCACTTTTCTCTATTTGTTTTTGAGATTAATCAGAGTCTTTACTGGGCTCGTGTCAATAAACAACAGGCTCTTCCAATATATAGCACCTGCACATCCAATATATCCAGGAAAATAAAAATATATCTGCAGGGATTAGTAGCCATGAATCAAGGCAAAGTGCTGTAGATTGTAATAGCCCCAGCCATCTATGTCTCCAGAATGGAAAAGAGGTCAGCCCAACCAGCCCTGGCTCCTGAAAAGGAAATGTTATCTACCCAGCCATATTTGTGACAAATCATTGGCCTGCAGATTAGCTGCATTTGGATGGCTGTGTCATGCATAAAGACAGGTCTTGAATGCAGAATCTAAGAAACAAAACAAATGCACGAACAAAGAAAAAAAAAGAAAAACAAACAACAACAACAACCACAAAAACCCAGACTGATAAATACAAATGGTAGCTGCCAGAGGGGAGGTGGGGTGGGAGGTGGGTGAAATGGGTGAAGGGCGTGAAGAGTGCATTTCACTTTGATGAGCAACTGAGACATGCATGCAACTGTTGGATCGCTATATTGTACACCTGCAGCTAAAATAGCATGGTATGTTAACCATATGTGGTTAAAGTAATTGATTGATTGGTTTTTTTTTAATACCTCTCAAGGCAGAAACACAAGCCACCCGGGATGAAGAAGAAAAAGGAGGGAAGGAAGACAAGCAGGGAGGAAGGGGGAAGAAAGGAAAGAGGATAAGAAAATACCACCAGGCACACCTGCTCTGCTCCATGGTGTGGTTGGAACATCCCTGGACCTCATGCGGTATGACCGTGCTTCCTGTCCCACGGCCACCTCCTTGGGGCATGGAGCCACCTGATTGCCTCCTCGAGGGACCCCCATTTCTTCAGCTACAATGTGGCGGGCTGGGAAGGCAATTGTGAGTAAACCCAACATATGATGGGTGTGGCTTTACAAATCAATAAGGAAAGGACAGCTCACTCAATACACAGTGCTGGAATAATTGATAATTTAAATGGAAAACAGTAGAATCAGATTCCTGTCCCAAACTGCACACAACGAAACCCAGAATTGAAGACCTAAATGTGAAAATCAAAATTTTAAACTTGTAGACAGAAAAAAAAAAAAAATATATATATATATAGTATATATACTATATATATATATATAGATATAGATATCTGTGTCTCCCTCTCTCTGACCCTCCCCCATTCATGCTCTGTCTCTCTCTGTGTCAAAAATAAATAAACGTTAAAAAAAATGATTTTTTTGTTTATATATATATATATATATATATATAGTATGTTTTAACTCATAAGTATGGCGAACTTTATAAAGAAATCACAAACAACACAATCCATATAGAAGAACACTGGTAAATTTGACCATATCAAACTTTTTTTTCTAATGTTTTTATTTTAGAGAGACAGAGAGACAGAGCGTGAGCAGGGGAGGAGCAGAGGGAGACGGAGACACAGAATCCGAAGCAGGCTCCAGGCTCTGAGCTGTAAGCAGAGCCCAACGCGGGGCTTGAACTCATGAGCTGTGAGATCATGACCTGAGCCGAAGTCGGACGCTTAACCGACCGAGCCACCCAGGCGCCCCGACAATATCAAACTTTTTAAACTTCTGTACAACAAAGAATGTCATAAACAAAATCAAAAACCAGTCATAGGATGGAGAAAAAAATCATTTTTTTTAACGTTTATTTATTTTTGACACAGAGAGAGACAGAGCATGAACGGGGGAGGGTCAGAGAGAGGGAGACACAGAATCTGAAACAGGCTCCAGGCTCTGAGCTGTCAGCACAGAGCCCGACGCGGGGCTCGAACTCACGGACCGTGAGATCGTGACCTGAGCCGAGGTCGGCTGCTTAACCGACTGAGCCACCCAGGCGCCCCAAAAATCACTTTTTTTAAAAAAAGACACGATTCAAAAAAAAAAAAAAACAGGCAGAAAAGGAAAACACTGGCAAGTCATGAAAGAAGAAACCGAAGGACCAGTCAACGTTTGAAAAGATGTAATCAGGATGGCAAGTAGTTAGGAAAATGCAAATTCCAACAGCAATATTCCACAATAAGAAACATGAGAGGAACACTGATAATACCAAGTGTTGGTAAGAATGTGGATGAATAGGAACTCAGTGTAACAAGGAGCTGCTGCCTCCTGGGAATGTTGCCATAATTCTCCTTCCCGGAATAATCCTCGGAGAAACTCCCACTTATGTGTACAAGGAGACATGTGGCCAAGAATGTTGCCATAATTCTCCTTCCCAGAATAATGGAATTATCGTTAGAGAAACTCTCACTTCTGTGCACAAGGAGCCATGTGGCCAAGAATGGTGCCCGCAGTTGTGTTTCTAGTAACAAACTGCAAAGACACAAGAGGTCTATCTACAGAAGAGAGACACTAGAGGTCTATGTACAGAAGAATGAATAAGTGGCTGGTAGTATATTCATAGAGTGACAGTCCCCACAACTACAGCCGAAGGGGGAAAGCAAGGTGGGGAAGAATACCATTCCGCTGCATTCAGACATTAAACATCAACATTTTCCAACAGCGGTGTATGTTGTCCGTGATACATAGATACATAGTAAGTGTGTAAGACACGCATGGACACCGAGTGTGGAGTGTGGTTTACATCAGGAATGAGACAGAAGAGGATGGGATCAGGGAGGGTGAAACAGGGGAATTAACTGCATCTGGCATATTATATTTCTTAAGACTGTTGAGTCAAGGGGCGCCTGGGTGGCTCAGTCGGTTGAGTGATTGAGCATCTGACTCCTAGTTTACGCTCAGGTCATGATTTCACGGTTTGTGAGCCCGAGTCCCACAGTGGGCTCAGGGCTGCTGGTGCGGAGCCTGCTTGGGATTCTCTCTCTGCCCCTTCCCCTGCTCTCTCTCTCTCTCTCTCAAAATAAAGAAGCAAACTTAAAAAAAAAATTTTTTAAGACTGTTGGATCAGTAGGGCATACGGTATAATTTATCAAAGCTGGGAGATGGGTACATAATCATTATTGCGTCTCTATTTTCCTGGGTTCTTTAAGACATTTCATGGTACTATTTTTTAACAAGAGCTTAGTCTTAATCAGCTTCCCCAAGCGTTTCCAGTGAACTAGCACTACAGTGAATGTTCCCCCAAAGAGATTCCACCATCAAAGGCAGCCTTCTAAATCTCCCATCTTGAGGCCTCACATGCATGTGAGCATATTCAAGGCTCTGAGAAGTCCCGCAGTAAAGAAATTTTGTTTAACTGTGTGGATCTCAGCGTTCCCCAGGTTAAACCTGGAATCCCTTTTCCGCCTCTCACCTTACAGACCTGGGGCTCCTCGGAACATTCTTTGGGAAATGCTGGACTGAAAGAGCCCCAACATTTGTGCTGGGAATCCCGTGTGACGAGTAGCTATTGTATCCTGAGAACCTGGTTTGTGAGGCCGGGCTGGTAGTGGGGGAAGAAGACGAGGTAAAACACAGCGCCGGTCCCCACGAGTCTGGTGGGTTGCCACAGCTGGAGTGTATTCTGAGGGACAGTGAGAAGAACTCAACACAAGTAATGCTTCCTACGGTTCCAACTCTAGAGGTGTTGCCCTTTGGTCTTCGTCGTCCCGCGTCACCCACCCCCCACAACTGCTTCTCCTCCTGTACGCGCCATTTCAGTCAGTGGCACCCTGTCCTCCAAGTCAACAAAGCCGTGGTGGGCTCCTCCCTCTGTGATCCCTTCCCCTCCACAGCCACCGAGCCTGGCGTCTCGGGGCAGAGTCCACATGTCTGTGAACGGGCCCCGTGCCCGTCTCCTCCATCTGCCAGGCTCCTACTGGCCCTCCTGCCTCCCATGTCTTTCCCCCCAGCACATCCTCCATGCTGCGGGTCACTCTTTCTATGACACAGAAGTGATCCCAGCACTTTCCCGGGTCCCCGCCACCCTCAAGAGGGAGCCCTTTGCACTATCTGAACCCTGATTCTACCTCCCTCTTCAACACCCCCTCCCCCACTCTCTGCAACTTAAACCCGGGCAATTCTAAATCACTCACTGCTGTTCCCAGGACATGCTTCGCACCTCCATGTTTATCTCCTCTCCCTGGAACACTCTTCTCCCCTCCTCGGCCTGGCCAGTCACCAGCTCAGACACCACCTCCTGCTGGCACCCTGATTGCCTTCCCAGTGGGCCCTCTGTGCTCCTTCAAGGTACCTTTCTCACAGGAGAACGCCTTGCAACAAACCAAACAGGCAAAAGCTAACAACTGCTTCTCGAGCGGGGCATGTGACTGGTAAGAAAAGAGAAGAAAGGAGGGAGGTACGTGGACAACTTTCAAAATGTTGCTCCCGGCCCCCTCGGGGTCTTGGCAGATTTAAGTGTTCTAAACATTTCTGACAAATAAAACAAGACAAGTCTAGATTTCAAAATGGGATATCAGATTCCCTCTTGGACTCACAGGAACCATAAAGCATTGTGAAACTTTGAAGTTCATAAAATTTAATATTTTTCTATTATTTTTTTCCCCAATTGACTTCCCTTCTCTCTCCCTCTCAGCACAACTAACAAATCAGATCAAATGAATACGAGCCTCGGCCCCAAGCTGGGGGTCTCCGGGGATCAGGGTGGGTTAGTGAGAATCAGGTGATGAGCTTAGACGAAATAACAGAAGTGTATTCTACTCAGAACTCTCCACTTTTGCAAAGCCCCTTCCCACACTGTGATTTGTCTGGCATTCACGTGCCTCGTGAAATAAAGACAGCCGGTGTTATTTCCATTTTGCAGAAAGGAAAAGTGAGGCCAGAGAGGTTAAACGGCTGGTTTGAGTACTTGTGAATTGAATTTACAGCTGAAGTGATTGCTCATAATAGTTAACATGCATTATTGACTATATGACAATCACGTTCCAAGCTTTCCATATTTAGTCTCATTTTGTCTTCCCGATCGTGTTTTAAGGCAGACACTCTTATCTTATTATCATCCCCATTTAACAATGAAAAAACTGAGTTCCTCTCCATTCAACCATCACCTCTACACAAGGAAGGAGACTCTATCAGCCATGGTCCTTCGTTATAAGTGACAGAAACTAATCCTCACCACTTTTGAGAGCATATTATTTTCAAAGTAATTGGGCTTAGATGCAAATGGCTTCCCGATATCAGGAAAAAAAAAATCTATTGCCTTCATAGCTCATCTTTATCATGTTTTACACTCACTATTGTTTTATCTGAATCTTCTCTCCTTTTTTAAATAAACTCAAACTTGACAAAGGGCAATAGTCTTCATATAGCTCCCAATTAGGAGTTTGTCATTTCTCACTTGTTCCAGAATGTTCTGAAACACCTCTCCGAGTTGTAGTACTTTGGTGAACCTTTTTGAATGAATTTTGCATCCCATCTGGAAAAAAGACAAAGTATGTGGGGTGACTGACGGGCACTCAGGAGGGGACAGAGAGCCACTCTGAGGCTGTTGCAGCCAGAAGCGAAGCCCAAGTTCACTGCAGCCCGGGGCTGGCCTCACCCACACCGTCCACAGCCCCACACTCTCCACCCACCACCCGAGGGGACTGAGCAGTCCCTGCTTGCCATTCAGAGCCCTGAGAACCTCCTAACCTGTGAGGTCTAAGTCCCACGCCCAGCCCCAGTAGTGAAGGGGATGCGAAGCTTGAGAATCCCTTTCCAGCTTCGGTAATGGGAGGGGACCCGTAAGGAGGAGAATCTCCCAAACGTGGGCAGGAGCTAATCGATCTGATGGACCCAAGGTCACCTATCCACAGCTCACCCAAAGGCTCACATGGGACTGTCAGGGCAGTCCACACTTCAACCAGCTATGACCTGGAGGGGCCCTGGGCTGCCCCCAGATGGCCTTTCCTCAATCACATCTCACCTTCTTGGCACCCAGGACAGCAACTAGAACCAAATTATAGAGTGGTGGTGGTTTGTTTTGCCATGACCCTTTTCCCTTCCTCCTTCCTCCTGGATGAAGCCTTCCCTGACCCTGACCCTCTGAGCTCCTGACCCCCTGACCTCCAGCCACAGTAGTTGGATGCTACTCTCACTCTCCTCTGTGCATCCCTGGTACATACTTGGGCACATCTCACACTCCGTTTTAAGCATCCAAGGCATATATGTCTTGAAGCTTGATGAGAGCAGAAATTATAGTTTATCTCAAATGGCATATCTCCAGGGCATAACACTGTACCAAGAACATATGTGATCCCAGTATGTGAAATTCATTTCAAGGACTAATCCGTCAGAAGGTGACATGTGCCCACTGATTTCTCAGCACTTATTAAAGACCGAGAACTTGAATTCTTTCTGCCTAATATTTACTGATGTCTTGGCTGTAGATAACAATCTTTAGAAACACTTACCTCTAATTTCAATCCATTTATTTTTCTAGATTAGAACTCATAAACCTCATAAACGCAACCCAAAGCTCACACTGGTGGTCTTCGGGAGTATTTTGGTCTTTACGGTATTTCACATTTCTTTTAACATTTGGTTTTTTTTGAGAGAGAGGGGTAGCGTGCGTGCAAGTGGGGGAGGGGCAGTGAGAGGGGAAGACACAGAATCTGAAGCAGGCTCCAGGCTCAAGCTGTCATCACAGAGCCTGATGCGGGGCCCGAACCCACAAACCGTGAGATCACGACCTGAGCCAAAATCAGAAGCTTAACCAATTGATCCACCCGGATGCCCTGGATCTTTACAGTATTTTTTTAAGTATGACTGAAATGCCCTTACCAGATCTGGTACTCTCTCTCCCTCCCCTCCCCCCCCCTCCCCCCCCCCCCCCCCCCCGTTGTCCTACTCTAAGTTACTACCTGCCACACCCTGAAGATAATTTGGATTCAGATTCCTTCTGCTTCAGATAGGCTTGTATGCTACCTTCAGAGTAAGTTCAAGACCAGACTGCTCCATGACTGGGCATCATTGTTTCGGTATCATGTCAATGTGCCTTTACTCGACAGAGCTTAGATGGTGTACCTTCAGCCATGATGAAAGATGTGAGACCATGAGTCTCATAAAAGACACTGCTCTCTGTTCTCTTGTGAGATGGTTTTAATGATGTTCTTGGAGTGAAGACCCCACGAACTTAGAACAGAATCCATATCTGTGCCAGGAATATCTCTCTGTGCCTCCCCTGACCTCCTGGTTTCTGATTGTTCTTGTGGGACTCCATAAATCCTGTGAAGTTGACAATGTCAATGATCACGTTTTCTCTTGAGTTGGCGTCCAGAAAAACACACAGCTACAGTTTTGGTCCATCTCCGGGAAACTGAGCCCCCTGGGTGTATTTGGGGCAAGAACCGTTTCCTCTGGTTTCGTCCCACCTCAACACTCGACCGTTTCCTCACACTCTGCCCAGTTTGGGAGGTCCCACCGTACAGAACCGCTTTCCCTGGATTTGGCCAACAGTTTCTCTAGAATTTGCTAGGGAAGCAATGCAGAAGTTGCTACAACAATGGTATCAGTCCAGAGCTTCCCCAAAAGCTTCCAAACTCAACTGATACCAATGTTCACAAGGGTCTCCTGAGACATTTGATAATCCCCAAATTTCTGAACATGCATAGCACACAAGGTCCCCATTAAATGCACAAAGTATAGCTAAAACACTTGAGTAGATTTTTTTAAATGATTACTTATTTTTGAGAGAGAGAGACAGCACACACGCTCATGAGTAGGGGAGGGGCAGGGGAGAGAGGCAGACAGAGGATCCAAAGGAGGTCCAACACCGTCAGTGCAGAGCCCAACATGGGGCTTGAACTCATGAACTGTGAGATCATGTCCTGAGCCGAAGTCAGACACTCAGACACTCAACCGACTGAGCCACCCAGACCCCCCACTTAAGTAGCTTTTTATTTATTTTTTTTTTTTTTTTTTATTTTTGGGACAGAGAGAGAGACAGAGCATGAACGGGGGAGGGGCAGAGAGAGAGGGAGACACAGAATCGGAAACAGGCTCCAGGCTCTGAGCCGTCAGCACAGAGCCCGACGCGGGGCTTGAACTCACAGACCGCGAGATCATGACCTGAGCCGAAGTCGGCCACTTAACCGACTGAGCCACCCAGGCGCCCCTATTATTACTGTTTAAACCTTACACATGACTATATATTCTTCTGTGTGTATTATTTATTTGTAATTCTTTAAAAATTTTTTTTTTCAACGTTTTTTATTTATTTTTGGGACAGAGAGAGACAGAGCATGAACGGGGGAGGGGCAGAGAGAGAGGGAGACACAGAATCGGAAACAGGCTCCAGGCTCCGAGCCATCGGCCCAGAGCCTGACGCGGGGCTCGAACTCACGGAACGCGAGATCGTGACCTGAGCTGAAGTCGGACGCTTAACCGACTGCGCCACCCAGACCCCCCACTTAAGTAGCTTTTTAAACTCTTAGTGAAGATTATTATGTTCTCCAAAATGAACAAAACTCCAAGCCCAAAGAGAGCAGTGCTGTTGCAGGCATAGCTGGGTTCACTCCAAAATTAATTTACCACGCTCCTCCTCCTCTCTCTCTCTCTCTCTTCTCTCCCGTTCTCTCGCTCGCTCACTCTCCAGCCTCAGAAGAAAAACTATTAACGTGCAGACATTAAAATCCTGAGCAATAGCTTTAATAATGCCGGCAAGCACCTCAGCAAAGTACTAAAAACAGCATCAAGAAGAAATCAGAATACCAATCACAATCCTTTTGTCTCCAAATTATCGAAGTAACTCAACTCTCACTCCATATCATTTGTGTTTTCTTCATTAACTTTGAAGTTTACCCCATCTCATTTCCCTTTCTGCCCTCAAATAGATCTGTATTACTCCGTCAGGAAAGTTTGGCATGAAGGGAAAATTCAGACTTCAAATATTGAATCTGAGCTTCACAAATAAAGTAGTAATGGAAAAGTCAGACAGAAAACCTTTGTGATAATGGACTCGGACAAAAATAAAGCCCTGAAATCGGCCAGAATAGCGGAGGCTAAATTGTTTATGGAATCAGTTATGCTCTTAGAGCTGCAGGGCCTCCTGGCTTTTGATTTGGGCTCTCATGTGCGTGTGCGTGTGTGAGTGGGCACAGATCATCTGGCCTTTCGAAGCTACTGCCAACAGCTGTCTCCGGGACCACAACCAGAGCCATCATCAATTTCCCTGTGTCCCTGCCCACCCCAGTGCCTGGGGTCACTGCTGCTCTGATCGCCCCCCTAAGTTATTCTGCACTGGGTGCCATAGACCCCTGGCCTTGTACGAACTAGCCTGCTCTGGAGGAACCACATGAAATGGTGTTGTTCTGCTTAAAGTTCCCCGCCCTTCCCCCAACTCTGATGACCTGAGCACTAGCAAGGTCAACGAAGAGATGAAAAACTAAATGTTTTGGGAATCTGTTTTGTTACTATCTTGTTCTGCTTATAGCAATCCAGACAAGTTAACAAAGCTCATTCGTCTATTTAAAACCCACTTAAGGGGCGCCTGGGTGGCTCAGTTGGTTAAGCGTCTGACTCCGGTTCAGGTCATGATCTCAGGGTTTGTGAGTTCGAGCCCCACACCAGGCTCTCTGTTGTCAGCACAGATCCTGCTTCAGATCCTCTGTCTCCCTCCCTCCCTCCCTCTCTCTCTCTCTATCTCTCTCTCACACACAATTAAATAAATATTTTTAAAAAGCATTAAAACTCACTTAGAACAACGCTGTCTAATAGAAATAGAATTCAAGCCACATGTTTAATTTTTTTTTTTTTAAGTAAAATGTAGGCCACCGCAGGGCTCAAACCCATAACCCGAGATCAAGAGCCACATGGTCCACTGACTGAGCCAGCGAGGTACCGAGACATATTTAAATTTTCTAGGGGCGCCTGGGTGGCGCAGTCGGTTGAGCGTCCGACTTCAGCCAGGTCACGATCTCGCGGTCCGTGAGTTCGAGCCCCGCGTCAGGCTCTGGGCTGATGGCTCGGAGCCTGGAGCCTGTTTCCCATTCTGTGTCTCCCTCTCTCTCTGCCCCTCCCCCGTTCATGCTCTGTCTCTCTCTGTCCCAAAAAATAAATAAAAAACATTGAAAAAAAAAATTTTAAATTTTCTAATAGCCATATTGAAAAAGTGAAAAAGAAACAGTTGAAATTAATCTCTGAAATATTTTTTATTCAATCCAATGTAGCCAAAACATTATCACTTCAACATATAATTAATATGTCCCCAAACCGTGGGGTGTATTTTACACGTAGGGCACATCTCAATAGGGACGCTAAATCTGCATCAGAAATACCTCATCTGTATTCAGAGTTTGTCAAATTTACAATTGAAAGGGTGGATTCACACACCCAGGTTGTTTCAAACACGCATAAAAACACCCCAGTCACGGAATGGAGTATCCTTTTTTTAATTTTAAATTTAAATTAATTGAAATTCAAGTGAATTCACTTGAAATTCAAGTGATAATGTAATCCATTCACACTGGCCACATTCAAGTGCTCAGTGGCCACGTGGAGCTAGTGGTCACAGTCTCAGGCGGTGCAGGTTTAGAGAGGGGGCCACCTTGACAATGTACCTGAAGAGTTGGGCCATCAAGTCAGTCCAGCCTAGACTGAAATCCTGCTTGGCGTACTTATTAGCTGTGTGACCTGGGGCAAGTCACTCCACCTCTCTGAGTCTCCTGTTCCTCTTCTAGAAATCGGAGCTGACACTGCCTACCTAACAGAGCTGTTAGATGAGATCCTCGCTGCAAGAGTACCCCTGCCTTAGGTACTTAATAAATGCTGCCTCCCACTCACCCACTGAAACCTTCCCACCTCCTTTGCACAAAAACCTATTTTGTGAACAGATAAGGCAATTAACATATAAATTGAGTTTAATCAAGTAAAGCACTATGAGGACTCTGCTCGGTCTTGGGAGTACCACTAGAAGCCGGCTCAGGTTTGGCCCTCCAGCCCCTCCATTCTAGCGAGGACCACCGGCATTACAATTACCTGCTTTCACATCCGCTCTCCTACTGGACTGAGAAAAATATTTATGGGTTTCCGCTTTGCAAAGCCAACACACACAGGGCCTGGCACATCCCAGGAGCTATCAAAAACTGGTTTTTTGGGGGCGCCTGGGTGGCTCAGTCGGTTCAATGTCTGACTTCAGCTCAGGTCATGATCTCACGGTTTGGGAGTTCTAGCCCCACGTGGGGCTCCGTGCTGACAGCTCAGAGCCTGGAGGCTGCTTCGGATTCTGGGTCTCCCTCTCTCTCTCTCTCTGCCCCTCCCCTGCTCTCTCTCTCTCTCTCAAAAATTAATAACAACATTAAAAAAATTATTTTTAAAAACCCTGGTTTTTCAACAAAAGGTGAATCATCCTATGAGACTATCTGGAAAAGGGGATGGGGAAAAAGTCTTGCCAAATAGGTAAAACCTCATCTCAACATCATCACTGGAGATGGAAGTGGGGGGGGGGGCGGAATCAGAGGGGTGACCTCTAGTTTAGCAGCGACCCCTATTACCCAAGAAGCTTTCCCCAAACACTCTGGCCCACGGTGTTCTCAAACTGTCCTAAGTCGGGCGCATTTTGAAGAACAATCTAACAATTCTACATACAGCACTCTGCCTCGCGTCTTGCACTGTCGTTCCTGTGGCCCAAAAAAGCCTTTCCTACCTTCTTCCCTATCAGTCACACACCTATCCATCCCCCCAGATTCAACTTATTCGTTGCTGTCCCCAAGAAGCCTCACCGAGCCGCTTGCTTCTGCCCACCCTATTCCACTGTGGGGCCTCGCACCCAGCGATACCCTGCACTTAAAGGTCCTAACTAGGCTTCAGAGCGCCTGGGTGGCTCAGTGAGTTGCGTGTCTGACTCTTGATTCCAGCTCAGGTCATGATCCCAGGGTCGTGGGATCTTGCCTCTTGTCAGGCTCCACGCGGAGCATGAATCCTGCTTAAGATTCCCTCTCTCCCCCTCCGCCCCTCCCCAGCTTGCGTTCATCTCTCTCAAAAATAAATTAATAAACATTAAAAAAAAAAAAAAAACAGATGACCAAAGCTCAGAGAACCGAGTTTTATATAGTTTCATGTAAGATTTTTCTAGAATTTCATTTTTGTGGCATTTCATCTTTCGAGGAATCAGGGCATCCCAGCATGTACAGATGCCGGGGATAAAAAATGGGGGTGTCTGAGGGAAAGACTGTAGAAAGGTCCACTCTCTGGGCACCTGCTCTGGGCCCGGCACCACCACCTTCACCCAAGCTCTTCAGTTACTCTTATTAGTTGGGTGGGGAAACTGAGGCTCGAGGAGGTTAAATACTTTGATGGAGCTCTTGGCAGAGACAGGATTCAAATCCCTCTCTTTCTTTCCGTTCTTTCCATACTGGGCTGCTTCCAAGTCTGGAATGACAGCTCAAAACAGGGGAGAGGCACAGGGAGAGGAGCAGATGGGGTTTCCAACCTTGCCAACGGCCCGCCCTGCCTGCCAGCGTGAAACGGAAGGAAGATAAGTCACAGGTTAGCCATCGAGGTGCCGTAGACAGGAGAACGAAGACATCCTGCCGTCAGCTCCTTGGTTCCATACGCATCTAGTCAGCACTTTGTTTGACGTTGGGGTCAGAAATGGGGAGGCACTTGGGTAAATGAACAAGGTGCATGAGTTTGTTTGTTTTTAACATTTATTTATTTTTGAGACAGAGAGAGACAGAGCATGAACGGGGGAGGGTCAGAGAGAGAGGGAGACACAGAATCCGAAGCAGGCTCCAGGCTCTGAGCTGTCAGCACAGAGCCCGACGCGGGGCTCGAACTCACGGACCGTGAGATCATGACCTGAGCTGAAGCCGGCCGCTTAATCGACTGAGCCACCCAGGCGCCCCAAAGGTGCATGAGTTTGAATGCCACTTCTGCCGCACTCCACTGTCTACTTTCGGACAACGTCCTTAAGCTCTTGGAGCCTCGGTTTCCCTATCTTCCAAGCGTGGTGAGCTACCGTGCCGAATACAGATCATACGTAACACATGTAAAGTGTGTGCAATATATATAAAGAACCAGCATAGCACATGGCTGATAGTAGGTGAGCAACAAAGCCATTATTGTTCTTATTGTCGTTACTGACATTGCCAAGTCAGACAAGGCTCTTTCCCTCCGTGAACTGATAGTTTCGTAGGGGAGGCAGCAAGGAAGCGAAAGCCGGCGCCCGTGAGGCCCCCCAGCAGGGGATGTGTTCTCGAGCCCCTCCATTCCTCTGCTAACCTCCTCCTTCTCTTTCTCATTCTTGACCTAGAGATGTCCTAGCAGCAAGTCAGGGCCCTTTCTGCATCTCTGCCTGCAGTCACGCTGCGCCGACCTCAAAGCTTCCAGCACGATGGTCCCGACAGGCAGGTGCCAACCCACTCCGAGAAAGCCCCGGCACCTCCCCACAGAGGAGATGGAAGCCAACCTCCCCGCGCCTGGGCACAGGCCCTTCACCGACACTTGGGTGCGCTGGTTGTGTGCCTGACTTAATACCGTGCAAGGCAAACAATAATTAAACCAGCCAGCTTGGCCCAGGCACTCAGGCGTGCCGAATGGGCACTTGTGTGGAACTGGTTCCAAGATGATACGCACGGCTTTTTCTTTCTTTCTCTTTCACCCTGACAACATTGTGACTGATGGCTTTACTTTTGGAGTTTGGGGATCATTGAGTACATTTTAGGGTCATTAGTGAGGGGGAAAACAGCCCTCTCTTTCCTGATCTGTTTGTCCTCACAATATTTTTCCATCCAGTTCTTTCCACCGCTCTCACCAACATCAGAGCGAGCACCCTTGACGCGGGTGTGGTGCCAGCTGGTTTGCACAGTCTCCACGGGCCAAACAAACACACAGCGGCAATGTCAAGATGTGGGTCATTCCAGCATGAAAGCCTAGACCTGTGACGGATGTGCCAGTCAATTTGTCTGCCCTGCACGGTGGCCCCCACCTCCTCCTCTCCTCCGGCCCCTGCAGGAACAGGCTCCCACGTCATCTACTGGGAAGGAAGCAAGCCAAAAGGCATCTACTGCCCAGCCATAGCTGATCAAACCCGGAGTCAGTACCTGACGCGACTCCAACCAACCCGCTGGCTGGCCAGGGATCAAGCACACTCTCTCCCCAGAATCTGAATTAAGGGAGGCAGCCATGCTAATCGGTGATCGGCATGGGACGCACATGTCATGCCCACTCAGGGCTTCTGGCCCCTTTGGCCATGTGCATGGCAGTATGCAAAGAGGAGCATGAGAATGAGGTAGACACTGACAGAGGGAGGGATGGGAGCTGATCAGCCCAAGAGAGAAGGTTTGGAGAGGAGAAGCCAGAATACTTCCCACTGCCTGTGACTCGGGCCATAAGGTCTTCTGGGTGAGGCAAGGATATCTTATCTGGAAGGCCCTGGAAATTTCCCCAGCTTACCACTCCTCTTACGGATGGGAACATGGAGACCAGACAGGGAAACCGTTGACCAGAGCTACCCAAGACTGGACGGTGATATGATTTGTCAACTTGGCTAGGCCATGGTGGCCAGTTGTTTGGACAAACGCCGGTCTAGATGTGCTGCGGAGATATCTGTAAGGTGTGATTAACATTGAAATCAGTAGACTCTAAGTAAAGGAGACTACTGTCATGTGGTTGGGGATCGCGTGGAAGGCCAACCGGTTGAAGGCCTTGAGAAAGAATTCAGACTGACAACTGCAACACAGAAACCCTGCCTGAGTTTCCAGCTTGCTGGCCTGCCCTGTGGCTTTCAGACGCACCAGCACCTCGCAATCATGTGGACCAGTTCCTTAAAATCGATCTCTCTCTCTCTCTCTCTCTCTCTCTGATCTATCTCTCCCTCTCTCTTTCTCTCTCTGATCTATCTCTCCCTCTCTGTCTCTCTCTCTGATCTCTCTATCTCTCCCCCCTCTCTCTCTCTGATCTATCTCTCCCTCTCTGTCTTTCTTTCTCTCTGATCTCTCTATCTCTCCCCCCCCCCTCTGATCTATCTCTCCCTCTACTGACTAATACAATACTTTTATATCTCTCCAAACTCTGGGCCTCCTGGTAGTTTTTTCTTTTTCTTCGGGAAAGGAGTTTTCCAGGGAAAAGAAATAGATTCCTTCACATCCATAAATAAAAACATTATCTTGTACAACTTCCGAATCATATCTTACGTTGCACAGTTTATAGGCCCAGGGGTCAGGGGTGTGGCCTCCGGATCCAGACTGTTCCCACACTGGCTCTGCCACCTGAGAAAACCCAGGTCGGGCACATACCTCTATAGCGGATGAGATACCTTTCCCATCTGCTCGATGAATATAGTGGGAGCACCTGTCTCTAGGGAGACTTCGAGGATTAAATACACCAGGCACGTAAAACGGTTTGGAGAGGGCCTGACGGTGTGCATGCTGGATAACTGGTAGGTGCTGTCGATGTTATTGTTGCTAATAATAATAACTGAGAGCACTTCGACCTTTCGACAGTGTGTACCGAGCCCGAAATGAATCGAGACGCTTCCCACCGCACATGACTGACCTAGTAAATGAGAGCTTCTTGGCTCTCCTCCTGGGAAACACCGCACAGCTGGATCCCGGGCCCCAAGACCCCCATCAGGCCCCGTTGTTTCTCTTTCTTGCCGCGTGTCAGCTTTGTCCTTAACTGAGCCCTACCCATGTGGGTCCGCGACAGCGCCACAGCAGCTCCGAACCCTGTCTTCCCTGCCCAGCTTTTTCCAGCAGAAGTCCCAGAATTGAGACGGGTTTGCCCTGGATTGGGTCACACGGCCAGCCCGGAACCAGACTCCACAATTCTGATTGGCCCAGCTGAGGTCATGTGGCCACCTCAGCAAGGGGGCTGGGGGGGCATGGGCATTCCAAAAGAGGATTCGCATGGTGTGTAGGAAGGGAGAGTGGAGGCTGGGCAGGCAGATACAGCAGGTGTCCAAGGTGGGCACTTTCCCTGCACCCCGCACTGTGCTGTGAGCTTTCCATCACAAATCAGCCAGTCTTCCAAGGATCCCTAGGCTGCTTTCATCACCATTTTACAGATAAGAAAACTAAGCTTCCAGGGCTTGAACCCCCTGTCAGTGTTCCCACACTAAATACGAGGTGGGGCAGGATTCATTCCCAAAGCAGACAGCAGTTCCTCGGGGGGGCTGGTACCTCTGAGCTACTCCACAGCCTGGGGCAGAGTGTGGCTCTCTCAACCCAAAGCAGCTCATCCCCTGTGTCTGCTCCTGGAAAGCGTTACTGCGCCCGCGAGTGTGGGCGCGCGCACCCGAGCCATCAACCCAGGTTGATTCCAACTCGAGCCATAAAACAAAGCCTCCTCTATGGTTTCCATTTGTGACTGCAAGGGTTTCCTACACAGAAATTAAGGAATCACTGTCGCCCGATCTCTCTTTCCCTACAGAGCCGAGGGACCATTTGCTGATTTCCACTGCCCTTCTTCACCCCACTTCAGCTCATTTGGTCTAAAGGCAGATCCCTGGTGCCCATAAAGGGAGGCAGAGCGCAAAGCAGGGTTGAGAAGGAGCAGGAGAAGCTGAGCCACAGGAGCCAGGAGCCTCTGCTGCATCTCCCATCGGTCTGTCCCAAGGGTGTGACTGCATGACTGTCCCAAGCTTCTCCTGGATGCAAAGGTGGTGGTAACAGGTGCCGTCTCACGACTGAACACAAGGATTGCATGTGCCATTACATGTAGCATGCCTAGAACATGGGAAGCATGCAACAGGTCAGGTATACGGGATCTTCACAGGCGGGACCAGGAACAGAAGCAGAAGGGTGGCCTGGAAACACACACAGGAGAATCCCAGAGCAGGCTGGACCCCATCACTGGGCACAGACACTCCAGACGGAGGAAGCCACTCAGTCTCTGGGGAGGAGATGGACTGGGGCCCACAGGTGTGTACCCAGGCACCCTCACAGTGCTGCCCCCATCCCAGACTTTCAGGGGAACAGCCAACCAGGGCGCCAGCTCTTCGAATACAAGGTTCACCAGCTCCCCTTTGAGACGTAAGAGACCCCCAGCTCTGGACATCCCAACAGGTTGCTATGAGTCAGAGTCTATCTCCCGTATGAGAACGAGTCCGGGGACCCGATTCTCCCGTCAGCCAGACCGGAGGCCACGTTGTGGGGAAGTTCATGCGAGAACCACAGGTGGCCTGGCTGGAGATCCCAGCTGGAGCCAGGTAGGCGTGGCCCAACATTCAGTTGATGACATGAGTCATCCCCTGCTGTCATTTGCTTATTTAAAAAAAATTTTTTTATTTGACGTTTATTTATTTTTGAGACAGAGAGAGACAGAGCATGAACAGGGGAGGGTCAGAGAGAGAGGGAGACACAGAATCTGAAACAGGCTCCAGGCTCCGAGCTGTCAGCACAGAGCCCGACGTGGGGCTCGAACTCACGGACTGTAAGATCATGACCTGAGCCGAAGTCGGTCGCCCAACCGACTGAGCCACCCAGGCGCCCCTGCCATTTGCTTATTTAATATTGAGTGCCCACTAAGTGCCACTCCCTATCCCAGATGCAGGAGGCAGTGGTGGACAAAGCAGATAAAATCAGTCTAGAGGGGAAGACAGAAAGTAAGCCTATGCGGTTGTGGGTGTGGAGGTGTGTGCATATATATGTGTATATATTGTATAGTGCCATATTCTACATAGATACATATATTCGGACATGGCATATTATCAAAGAGTGTATATTATCAGGGCAGGGCAAATGGATTTGGAGAATCGGAAAGGGCTGTGTCCATTTTAGACATGGTGGTCGGGACAAGCCTATGAGGAAGAGATATTTGAACAAAAAGCTGAATGAAGGGAAGGGTTTGTTTTTCTCATGCCCCTTCTGGTACATGCTTCGCTGATCTACAGGCAAAGATTTTGGCTGTCAGACCTCGCTCGCCACCACCCCCCCACCTCTGTACCCGATTCCCCCTTTATCTGGGTCCACTTCACCCTCCCTTTCCCACCCACTCAGGCTCAGCTACACCCAACAGCTGGTCGGACCCTACAGTTCACGTTTAAAGAGCTGTGACCAGCCTTGGTGAGTGACCCAAGTTTCCGCTACTCTTGTGCCACTCAGATCTTCGGTCCCAGCACGGATACCTGGGTTCTGTTGGGGAGAGCTTTTGTTTTGCCTTTAATGGTCTCCCAGATCTCTTCATTGCTGGGACCCCATTTTCCTTTTCTAAATTTTCTTCTTGGGAATACGAGTCTCGGCTGGAGCTCTGTAATCGCTTTCCCTCACATTCCTACTCATCCTCTGGCCGAGATGTCTGACCACACCATGGCCCTGCGCTCCTGCTCTGGGCACCCTGGGCCAGCCCTCCTGATCCTACAGCTCGTGCTAGACCCCTCCACCATGAGGCCTTGCCCCACTTTGCCTGCGTCCTCCAGCCCACTCCTCAGGGAATGAGAAGTTCAAAAATTAAACTCCTGACAACTTTCTTTGTCTGTGAAAATATTCACTCTCTCCAGAACCAGAATTTGTTCTGGAACGTTGCTTTCAAAAGCTTAATTTCCTTCCGTTCAAGAGGATGTTAACTGGTCCTCATTCAGGACATTACCTTTTTGAGATGACCAGCCTAATTGTGAAAATTAAGGTGTTTCCAAATTTTGGCCATCATAAAGCCATCATTGAGATTTAGAGAAATTTTTGTTGGCAGAAACCTGTGGGCCAAGGCTTTCCTGATACACTTGTATGTCCTCGTTGGTTGGGACTCCAACGCCCCTGGTCTGTCACCTTACAGGAGCTGCAAATCCTCAAAAAAATAAGTTCAGGGTGAGTCACACACATCCTGTGAACTTGACTTCATGCCAGCAGTAAAAGAAAGCTAACTGACCATGCAGCCTAGGAGTAAAGTCAGGAGTACTACATTTATGGAATCCTGGCCCCTGGAGGATTCTAACTCTCTCAGGTGACTCAGACACAGAATTCCAAATAAAGATCCAGACCCGTGCTGTGCAACACGATCACCGTCGCCATTCGTGTCTACGGAGAACTCACAAGGTGGCTAGTCTGCATGGAGATGTAAAATACCAGTATAAAATACTCACCAAATTTCTAGACTAAGGATGAAAAACTAAATACCTCATTTGTAATTTTGTTAGTAATTACTTGATAGATTAAATAAAATATATTAATAGAAATAATTTTTACTAATTTCTCTTTACTTATTTCATGCAGTTACTAAAAAATTTTGAATGAGATATGTGGCTTGCATTGGATCTCTACTAGACATCGCTGTTTTGTTTTTTGGTTTTTTTTCATTTTTTTGTTAACGTTTATTTACTTTTGAGAGACAAATAGAGACAGAGCGTGAGCCAGAGAGGGACAGAAAGAGAGGGAGACACAGAATCTGAAGCAGGCTCGAGGCTCTGAGCTGTCAGCACAGAGCCCGACGCGGGGCTCGAACCCACAAACCGTGAGATCGTGACCTGAGCTGAAGTCAGACACTTAACCGACTGAGCCACTCAGACACCCTTTAACTTTTATTTTTTAAAGCTTACTTATTTATTCTGAGCGGGGGGAGGGGCAGAGAGAGAGGGAGAGAGAGTATCTGCTTTAGATACTCAGACCCAAAAAGGGTCCCGGAACTTATTAAGACCTCAACAAATCCGTGTGTGGTTGCCATCTCTCCAGATTACTCTTGTTGGTTGAACATGCAAAGCCCGCACTCCTCATTAACCCCCACCACTGCCTCTTCCTACTCCTCTAACCCTCTTCACTTGATTTCATTAAAATCATTATGTTAAAGGTGTCCACAGAATATGTGCTCTGTTGTCAGGATCGGAGGAATTTACGTTTCATATGTGCAAAATTTTAATCTCTTTTCTTCAAAAGTGTCAGTGAAAAACCAAAATTGTTGCTAATTTTTCTAAGAAGTTATTTTTGTTCAAAAACAGGCAAAATTACCTGCTAAACTTAAGGCAGTAAATAATTAATTATAAGTAACAAAGTTCAACTTTAAGAATCAAGTGTGGTAGGAGCCCCTGGGTGGCTCTGTCGGTTAAGCAGCCGATTCCTGATTTCAGCTCAGGTCACCATCTCACGGTGTCGTGAGTTCAAGCCCCACGGGGGGGGCTCTGTGCTGACAGCACTGAGCGCCTGCGTGGGATTCTCTCCCTCTCCCTCTCTCTGCCCCTCCTCAAAATAAATAAACTTCGAAAACATAAACAAATAAATCATAAAAAACCACACATTTAACCAAGTGTGGTTAAATAAAACTCTCTTTTTTAATTCTTTGAAAATTAAATTCTCTTGTTATTTATCTGAAAATAAAGCCATTTATGATTCTGACATTCACTGCCTATCCAAATGCCAGTGTAGAGAATAGGTATATTTTACAGCATTAACGTGTTAACGTCTAGACCTCCCTACGTACATTGTCACAAAATGTTCCCCCCACGGTGTGCGGTGCCTGTGAATATGGGCCTCACTGGTGAGTTCTCCCAAATGGAACAGGAAGAAGAGGAGAAAGGAAACAGATGTTGGCACCAGTAGAAAATGACCCTTTATTTTGCAAGACTCTACCATAACCACGCATTCTGAAAGTTGGACGGTTTACGTAGTCTGTCTCCAAGGGACATTTGGACCACCTAATTGGCTTGTCTCTTCCTTTTCTTAAGTGCTTCTGCAATTCAAATCTTCCTGGTCTCCCAAGCAATGATCTCCCACAAAGTCGGTGCCAACACAGCTTACTATCCGTGTTATCTTCCAACACGGTTGCCCGCGACCTTGACGACACAAGGCAAGACTCGTGAAGAGTTGCTTCCTTGGGGCCTGCTGGTGTTAGTCACCAGGGTGACGTTCAAGGACACAAGTCACTCTATGCCAGTATGGAGCTCCAAGACACAGGGCGCCATGTGTCCTCAAAGAGACGTGTTTGGTGTGTCTAATATGCAAGGCTCTCTAAAGCTTTGGGTCCAGGGAATAGTGACTCTGGCCAGTGCCTTAGGGCAGCATCGGGATGCAAAGACAATCAATCATCCCGGACCCAAGTGCATCCACCGAATACGGCCATTTTTCAGTGAGTACACGTCCATGAAACGGGACGCCCACCCCCACACCACCAGACTGTGGGTTCCCCTACTAGCCTCTAAATTCCAGATAGCCAACGACTGTGTCAGTCTTTTCCACTACTGTTCCTCAGCATCTAGGACAACTTGGCACAAAACGTGAGCTCAGTAACTACTTAGTCAACTAAGTTACAAAGCTCGCGGAGAGCTAGCTTAGTTACAAAGCTAAGTTACAAGTTAAAAGCTTACTTTTCAGGTCTTAGTTACAAAGTTAAGTTACAAAGCTTACTTTTCATGTCTGCAAAATAGGGAGAATGATAACCTGACCTCACTGAGATTGTTTTGAGAATTACATGTGATAATATTTGTAGAACCTCAGAATACCCTCTGACACACAGTAGGGGCTCTATTAGCTATTTGATGGGTTAATTATAATAAGGAAAGTTAGGAAACTCTCAACTTCTTAATTACAAGGCAGAAGAAGCAATGCCTATGACACGAAGCCTATTTTGAGAACTAAATAAGATCGTGTATATGGCACATAGTAAGCATTCAATACCTGAGTGGTAGCGGTCTTGATCAGTGGATGATGACAGTGACCATAAGGTTAATGCCAAACACACCTCTCGTTTCACTCATGTCGTGAGACCAGGAAGCCCTTAGAAAGGACATAACAGAAAAACGCAAGAGCCAGAAAGCAAAGCTCTGCCCTCCACACTGTCTAGACACAATGCTCTAGAATAACCATTATTGTTGTTCTCCTAAGTCGGGCGTGAAATACCAAGTGAACATTCACTAACGCAGGAGTGTAGGCACAGAGAAGAAAAACCCTAGAGTCTCTCCCACAGAAGCGTGTATTATCCCATTGAGATGATGACTTTGAAATACAAGAAATAATTTTTTAAATTAAACAAGACAGTACAGAGCATCATTAAGTCAAATGCTAAATTGTATAGAACTGACTGCGCAGAAGGGGATCGCGGAAGGAAAGGTGATCAGTGGGGCTGGAGCAGTTGGCGGGGGGCAGGGGGGTTGCAAGTGAATGACAGAAGAAAGGAGTGGGGAGGGATGTTGTAAATGAATAACAGAGGAAAAGAGGGAAGGAGAAAGGGAAAGAAGGAGGGAGGAGGGAGGGAGGAAGAAAGGGAGGAAGGAAGGAAGAAAGGAGGGAGGAGGGAAGGAGGGAGGAAAGGAGGGGAGGGAAGTGAGGAGGGAAGGAAGGGAGGTGGGAGGGAGGAGGGAAGAAAGGAGGGAGAGACGGAAAGAAGGGAGGGAGGGAGGGAGGGAGGGAGGGAGGGAGGAAAGGAAGGGAGGGAAGGGAGGAGGAAAGGAAGGGAGGAAGGAGGGAGGAGGGAAGGAGGGAAGGAGGGAGGGAGGAGGAAGGAAGGAAGGAAGGAAGGAAGGAAGGAAGGAAGGAAGGAAGAAGGAAGAGAGGGAGGGAAGGAAGGAGGGAGGGAGGAGGGAGGGAAGGAGGAAGAAGGGAAGGGAAGAGAGGACAGAAGGAAGGAAGGAGGGAGGGAGAATGGAAGGAAGGAAGAGAGGGAGGGACAATGGAAGGAAGGAAGAGAGGGAGGGACAACGGAAGGAAGGAAGAGAGGAGGGAAGGAAGGAAGGAAGGAAGGAAGGAAGGAAGGAAGGAAGGAGGGGAGGGAAGAGGGAAGGAAGGAGGGAGGGAGAATGGAAGGAAGGAATAGAGGGAGAGAGGGAGGAAGGAGAGGGAGGAGGGAAGGAAGGAGGGAGGAGGGAAGGAAGGAGGGAGGAAGGGAAGGAAGGAAGGAAGGAGGGAGGGAGGGAGGGAGGGAGAACGGAAGGAAGAGAGGGAGAGAGGGAGGGAGGAAGGAAGGAAGGAAAAAGGAAGGAAGGAAGGAGAACAGAAGGAAGAGAGGAGAGAGGGAGGAAGGAAGAAAGGAGGGAGGGAGGGAGGAAGGAAGGAGGGAAGAGGGGAAGGAAGGAAGGAAGGAAGGAAGGAAGGAAGGAAGGAAGGAAAAGAAAGAGGAAAGGAAGTGAGGGAGGGAAGGAGGAAGGAAGGAAGGTAGGTAGGAAGGAAGGAAGGAGGGAAGAGGGAAGGAAGAAAGGAGGGAGGGGGGAAGGAAGGAAGGAAGGAAGGAAGGAAGGAAGGAAGGAAGGAAGGAACAGAAAGAGGAAATGAAAGAATGAAGGAGGAAAGGAAAGAAGGAAGGAAGGAAAAGAAAGAAGAAAGGAAGGGAGGGAGGGAGGAAGAAAGGGAGGAAGGAAGGAAGAAAGGAGGGAGGGAGGGAGGAAAGGAGGGGAGGGAAGGGAGAAGGGAAGGAAGGGAGGAGGGAGGGAGGAGGGAAGGAGGGAGGGAGAGAAGGAAGGAAGGAGGAAGGGAGGGAGGGAGGGAAGAAGGAAAGAAGAGAGGGAGGGAGGGAGGGAGGAAAGGAGGGGAGGGAAGGGAGGAGGAAAGGAAGGGAGGAGGGAGGGAGGAGGGAAGGAGGGAAGGAGGGAGGGAGGGAGGAGGGAAGGGAAGAGAGGACAGAAGGAAGGAAGGAGGGAGGGAGAACAGAAGGAAGGAAGAGAGGGAGAGAGGGAGGAAGGAAGGAGGGAGGGAGGGAGGAAGGAGGGAGGGAGGGAAGGAAGGAAAAGAAAGAGGAAAGGAAGGGAGGGAGGGAAGGAGGAAGGAAGGGAAGGAAGGAAGGAAGAAAGGAAGGAAGGAAGGAAGGAAGGAAGGAAGGAAGGAAGGAAGGAAGAGAGGGAGGGAGGGAGGAAGGAGGGAGAAAAGGAGGGAGGAAGAGAGGGAGGAAAGAGAAAGCAGGAAGAAGGTACAAGTTGGATGGACAAAGGTGAGTTAGGAAGGTTGGAGTACCTTTGGGCCTATTTCAGCAGCAGGTAAATGGAAAATAACATCTGAAAACCAACACTTTCCTTTGCATTAGGTTCTGTGACTCTCATTTTTTAGAATTTAAGGCTGTGGTCCTGTCCTTGTGCTGTGAAATGACGCCAGTGTGAGGAACCAGATGGTTCTCGTGTCGCAGAAATAATCACTGCTGCAGTCTCGGACCCATTTGGGAACCTCGGTGAACACAAACCTTGACGTACCTCTTGTTCTTTCTTTTCCGATCATGACCGAGTTTGTTCACTGCAGTGCCTGCTGTTAGAGGCACCATCCGTCAGCATTCTGATCGTTATTCCCCATTCATTCCCGAGCACTCCATCGCCATGGCAGTCATTAACCAGCTCCTTCCACTGTCCGCGTTACTTACACGTGGCACTCATCCAAGTTCATGTGGCCATTTAGGCCGCCAGGTTTTCACTCAGTTCCGACACACAGATACAGACAGGGATGATGTTTTGCCCAAAGTAAATCAAGGCGTCTTAACCCCAACTCCCCGTTTGCCATTTGAAACCTCCCACCTCCCAGACCGTGGCCCATCGCACCAGAGCGGTCGGTTCCCCGGGCCCTGACCTCTTTAACCAGACACTAAGCTTAAAATCAGGCATTGCTGAAACAAGGGAAGATTTGCTGTTTCTGTAGAATCTGTTTGACACATCAGGGTCCAGGCCCAGGAGACTTCAGACTCCAGCACTTTTCTGCCAGGGAAGGACATCCCATCGGACGTGGAAGGGAAAGTCACCCCTTCCAGCCCAGGGAACTGGGGCAGGAGGGGGCTCCAGGTGAAGGTGGAAACATAAGGGGAACAGTGTTGGATGAGGGCGGGGAATCCCCAGGTTGGAGCGTCCCACCCACTTGGTCAGGAGACACTCTGGAAGGAGCCTCCTTGCACACCCTTCCAAGAGCCCCCCGCCTTCTTCCTTCACCCCAAGGACACCAGACGCCACTTTGGAGTGGAGGTGGGTAGGGGAGAGACGTGGGGGTAAAGAAGACAGCATTTTGTTTCCTAAAAGACTTGAAGGTATTCCCTAATGAATGAATCAGGTCAAACTGCTTTAAACGTTGAAGGACTTAAAAGTTAATTTAGAGGAAAAGTGTATTTATGGACAACATAAAGACACTACACTTTATCTACGCTCCTGAGTAATTTGCAGCCTGCAACATGCAGGAGCCCCCGTCAACTCGGATTTCCTTCACTAATGTTGAATCCATATGAATTTAGGTATATAAAATTGATGCCTCCATCTAGGGGCAAAAAAAAAAAAAAAAACTTACTGTGCTCATCTTTATAGAGTAAATCAAATTACGGGAGAAATATTTACCTACTTAAGAGGACAAAAACCACTGAACATCTCAGAAGCATAATTTTGCCTCCAAAGAATGTGATTTCAGCTAAAGAAGGAGGGTGTGATGCTCAGGCTGGTGTTTGATATGCTAATCATGTCAGTCATCCGATATGAATTAATTATTAATGTCAACTAACATTTACTGAGCCTTTATTACGGGCCAGCCTATGTGCTAAGCACGCACATTAGCTCCAACCCTGGGAGGGATGCTATCATCCCCCTTCATAAGGAAGGACCAAGACGAGAGAGAGAACGTCTGTTACATTTACTGAACTGACTGTACGAAATTCTTTTACTCTGTAGGGAGGTTACAGGCTGGCAAAACAGTCAAGTGTACGTAATAACGAAGGGCATATTACAGTTGACCCTTGAACAACATGGGTTGGAAGTGGATTATTTCAATATGTGGATTTTTCCAATAAATACGGAACATATGTTCTCTTCCTTAGGATTTTCTTAACAACATTTTCTTTACTCTAGCTTACTTTTGTAAGAATACAGTACAGAATACACACAACATACAGAACATGTGTTACTAAACTGGCTATGTTCTCAGTAAGGCTTCCAGCCAACAGTAGGCTGTTAGTAGTTAAGTTTTGGGAGAGTCAGATCTTCGACTGTGAGGGAGGTGCCCCTACCCCCCACATCGTCCACAGGCCAGCTGTATAAGTGAAGTCAGCAGTGTAAGAAGTCCTGGACTTTTCCGATCACAATCACCAAACCTGGCCACTTTTGTGGACAAGTTATTTAATGCCCTTTGGCCTCAGTTTCCCCCATCTACTTCACAGCATTGCCGTGAGGATTAGATAATACGTGTAAGTACTTGGAATGGCTCCCAGCACAGAATGAGCATGACATACGGCATAGCTATGGGCTTCCTACGAATCTCTGTCCTCACCTTTATCATTTTCCACCTACGTGTCCACATTTCAATGGGGATGCTGGACAGAGGTGAAAAATCTCATACTTTTTTTTTTTTAAGTTTTTATTTGATTTTTAGTAATCTCTACCCCCAATGTGGGTCTCGAAGCCACGCCCTCGAGATCAAGGGTCACGTGCTCCTCCAACTGAAGCACCCCAAAAATATCTTACTCTTTTTGTGTATAAAGTGCATATATATATACAGTACATAAGTATAACTATGATAGTAAAATTTTACGGGGGGCAGGGGGGTGGCGCCTGGGTGACTCGGTCCATGAAGCATCCAGCTCTTGATTTCAGCTCAGGTCATGATCTCAGGCTTGGTGGGTCCGAGCCCCGCATCGAGCTCTGTGCTCGCAGCTCAGAGCCTGGAGCCCACTTTGGACTCTGTGTCTCCCTCTCTCTCTCTCTCTCTCTCTGTCCCTCCCCCTCTCACGCTCTGTCTCCCTCTCTCAAAAATAAACACTTAAAAAAATATTTTAAGTAAACAAAAATTAAAATTCTATGGGGGAGGGACCGTTTTTTTAGAAGGCAAACAAAAGAAGTCTCCTTGAGGAAGCAATAATGAAGAGAAGCTTAAGAAACACTGCCCTAAACCATGAGAACAGAGAGCCGATCTGCTGGCCCCTGCAAGGCCCAGCCCCTGGCAGAACGTCTGCAGAAAGTATTGAGTCCCCAAGTCGCAGATGACTCCTTAGAAATCCCCACTTTGCCCTCAGGATACTCTGAGACATCCCAGCCTCCGTGGTCTCAGGATTCAGGATTCTGCAGAACACGCTGCCAGGGGCAAGAAAGGAAAGTGAAGGGGTCTCCTTGAAATGCAGTTTCTTAGCGACTGGTACATGGGAGCCGCCCCGTCTCCACCGCCCGCCTCTCACAGCGAGGGGGCGCCCGTCACGCCAGGTCTCAGGAAAATGCTAGCAGGCAAAGGGGGGCTGCGGGGCTGCCTCCTCTTCCCTTTCAACCCCCAGCAGTTCCTGGGAAGTCAGCCCCACCTTCGCAAACCCCCAACCCGCACAACCTGGGGCCCGCCCCCCACCAAGGGTTACTGACCAGGTAAGAAACATATACCCAGAGGACTGTCCTGATTTCATGATTCCACATCCCAGATTTGAGCAGATCATATGTAACCCCTTCAGTAGGAAGCAGAATGGTGGGATTTCAGGCATCCACCACTAGTCATTAATGGGGTTTTGTTTGGGGTTTTGGTTAGTCTCGCTTTACAATGTTTTGTTATTGGGGGGGGCTCTTTTCGATAACAGAAGGGACTCCAAGAGCCTTGAATCACACCATACAGCTCAGTTACTGAGTTGTGTGGGCACAGAGCTGGCCTCAGTATTACCACTTGGTTAGGAAAGAGCTAAGAACGAAGAAGAACGTCCCAAAACAGAGCCTGGCTTGGAACAATCGCTCAACGACGTTTATTGACTCTATGTTAGCACATTGTTTTCAATCATGGCTGTCACTTACCTTTAACTTCACAATAGGGTGATCGAGCTGAGAGAGCTCCCTGCAGCCTGCCCACTCCTTCAGGACACGCTCAGGAGGCCCCGGGGACAGGCCACGGCTGTGATCCCCTGGGCCCATGCCAAATGCCAACGACAGCCCACGTGAGGGGTACTGCCCCTCGCAGCCTCTCTGTAAGCTATGTCCCCAGCCTGGCTGCAGCTCAGTGGAGACGGGACGCTCTGCGAAACCACATAAATAAGAGTGCAGAGAGCAGGCAGGCCAGGAGGCAGCCCCCAGCACAGGGACACCTTTGCCGCTGAACTCTGGAAGGAAGCGGCTCCGTGCACAGTTGTGACTACAGAGAGCAGGATTCTTTATTGATACTTTCTCTTCGCTCGTGTCATTAACGAGCTCCCGCTAATGGCACATGTGAATTGAAAAGGCCTTAACTGCACTTTCTACACCTTGTCATTCTTATGAGCCAATTGCAAGGAACTGCTCATTGCTGATTGCCGCGAACTGCACGCTCATTACGCAGAACGGGTGTCTCACCAATAATAATGATCATTATAATCTCCTACAGACAAGACAGAAGGACGCAGCTTAAAGACAATGGAAGGACAGCCTCGTGCCCCACTAGGTAACAGCTGCTGGTTGTGTGCTGCCCTGTCATGCAAAATACCCTCATCCCACGCGAATGGCCCTCCTCTTCTCTCCAACCTTCATCCGCTACATTCCAGATACTGAGCTGGCTAAAAAATCAGAATATTTCCATGTCCTCAGGGGACACAGCAGGAAGAAAAATACTATTTTCTTTTCTCCCCGCTACGAGCCGGGTACTGAGCCGGATGCTTTCTGTGTGTTATCTTCTGTAATCCTTACCACAACATTGTCAGGTGGGAATAATAGTCCCATTTTACAGGTAAGAAACGGAGACCATTGGTCTTGTGTGATGATTCTCAAATGTAAGGTACACCAGAACCACCTGGAAGGCTTCTTTTTTTTAATAACGCTTATTTATTTTTGAGAGAGAGCACGCACGTGCACATGGGTGGGGAAGGTGTGCGGGCGGAGGGGGGGTTGGGGGGAGGACACAGAGGCTCCCAAGAGGACTGTGCCCTGACAGCAGTAGGTCCCATGCGGGGCTGGAACTCGTGAACCATGATATCATGACCTAAGCCGAAGTCCGACGCTCCACAGACTAAGCCACCCAGGTGCCCCACCTGGTAAGGCTTCTTAAAACATAGATTGCTGGGCCCACCCCCAGAGTTTCTTATTCAGTAGGTCAGGGGTCTGGGGTGGGAGCGAGAGTGTGTATTTCTAACAGGAAACGAGTCTGATGTTGCTGGTCCCGGTTCAGAGGACCACTGGGATAGTGGAATATGTATGAGCTGGGTTCAAATATAAGCCCCACTGACTACCTTCAGTATGTTCATTGCCAGGGCACTAAGTCTCCCTGAGCTTCAACTAGAAAACGAAGGTAATGGCATCTGCTTTGCAAGGTTGCTCAGAGGACTGGCAGTCGTATGTGCCCAGGGGCAAACTAGGACCCACATGGCAGGCAGTCACAGGGTGTCCTGCTGTTGGAGAGCCCAGGCATCTCGCTGTGCTGCACTGAGTCCGGCATGATGGCCACAGCTGGGGCCCAAGTACATCTCCAAAGTTTGGCTCGTGTCCTCTTGAGCCCTTGCTGAACTCTCTTATCCCCTGCCCCTCGCCCCCTAAGACCTCATGCACTTAAGGGCATCACACAAGATGGCACCCATAATTCAAAATGGTGCAGATCAACTAGTATTGTTTCCACATGCATCTACCTCCCCAGTCGACTGTAAGTCCCTTGGGAAGGGAACCGTGTAGTACATGTCTTCTACATGCTCCTCCACGCAAAAGCTAACATACAAGTGCCTTGAGAGTCTTGGGGTAAGGAGGCCTTCTTGTCCTGCCCTAGCCCACTCGGTCCCCAACGAGCTGCCCCTCCTTTGTCTCCAGTTGCACTTGTGTTTGTCAAAGCACTTAACACATGACATGGTCTTCACTTATCCATCAGACACCACACACACACACACACACACACACACACACAATTAGACTGTAAGCACCCCAAGAGCAAGGACCATGACCGTGGCAGCAAGGACTGCCATATGCCTAGAGAAGGTCATCAATTAGTGTGTCAGAAAAAACAAAGTCCTGAGGTGAGCCCGTAGGAGAGTTTTTCTTTTTTCCAGTATTGGCTGATGGAAAACTCTGGAAGTAGGGAGATGGCCTGATGCTTTCCTTGCTGGTATTGATGTTACCAGTCACTGGCTAGGGTATCCGTACATCCCAGTTTGCCCAAGACAGTCCTGGCTTTCACTTGCATTGTCCTCTTCACCTGAGAAGTCTGGGTTGTCCAATTAATGCTCCATTTCATTTTTGAAAGCGTCCACATTTGGAGATAAGTTATATGGCCGCTCTATCACTGGTCTACATGAGAATCGGTGACCGCACAGTTTGTGGACCCAAAAGCAAGTCTTTAAGACTCTCAAGGTCCCATGTTAAGAAATAGAGGGTTCTCTGAGACCATTGGCAGCGGGAGAGAAGTTTAGAGGTGCAAATAATCTCTCATGCCACCCACTAACCCTCTGCCCTCTGCTTTAATTTTTTTTTTAACGTTTATTTATTTTTGAGACAGAGAGAGACAGAGCATGAACAGGGGAGGGGCAGAGAGAGAGGGAGACACAGAATCTGAAACAGGCTCCAGGCTCTGAGCTGTCAGCACAGAGCCCGACGCGGGGCTCGAACTCACGGACCGCGAGATCATGACCTGAGCTGGTCAGACGCTTAACCGACCAAGCCACCCAGGCGCCCCTTCCTTTTGCTTTAAAAGCAAGTGCACCACATTCACTCGACCTCACTTGTCATCTCTGAGCCAGAAAAGTCATCACGTGAAGTTATGGGCTACTTCTAACATGTTGGCATGGGCCACGGACTGAAGACAGAGCCTTTCCTATCACATTTTCTGACACCTCAAGGAAGTAAGGCGCATTCATCAGTGGTTTTGCCTCCCCCACCCTCTCTCCCCATTGCACAGGCTATAAATTAAAGAATGGGGGTGGGGGGAGGTGGAGGAAAGGAAGCAGACTTGGAACAAGGTCACCCCATCCCCACCCTGCCCCGGCCTTCTTCCAGTGGAGCCGGGAACACGGGAGCCACACACGCACTTCAGCTCTGCCAGCCTGCCTGGATGTTGCTGATGGCCAACACGTTCTCCGAGTGCTCAGCGTGTGTATCCAAAATAAGGGTGAAGCTGGGAG
Organism: Neofelis nebulosa; assembly: GCF_028018385.1. Taxonomy (NCBI): domain Eukaryota; kingdom Metazoa; phylum Chordata; class Mammalia; order Carnivora; family Felidae; genus Neofelis; species Neofelis nebulosa. The sequence continues at coordinate 105,565,151 of NC_080783.1, read as the reverse complement.
AATCCTGGAGAGGTCTACAGCCTGCACTTGAGACGTCCGAAGTCTAGTACGGATGACAAGATTAACACACACGGCTAGAGCAAAAGTCCGCTCCCTGTGGGCTTTTCCTGGGTTGGATGGAAACATTCTGATATTAAAGACATATCTTAGCATGGACTGCTATTTAAAAAGAAAAAAAAAATACCATAGATTGACCGATGTAAGCAACACACATTTCTCTCAGTTCTACAGACTGGGAGTCCAAGATCAGGATGCTGGCAGATTCTGTGTCTGGTGAGAACCTGCTTCCTGGGTTGCAAGTATAATTTTCACTATATCCTCACATGGCCTTTCCTTGGTGCATAAGCACACAGAATGAAAGACAGAGCTCTCTTGTCGCTCCTTCTTCTTACCAGGGGACCGATCCCATCAGGAGAGTCCCAACCTCATGACCTCATCTAAACTTAACTAATTCTCGAAGACCCCATGTGCCATCACGCGGGGGATGAGAACTTCCACATATGAACTTGGGAAGGAAATATTCAGCCAGTAACGAAATACCTATATGAGAAGACAAGTCAGTCATTCAACAAATATTTATTGTGCACCTGCCCCATGACAGACTGCAACCTGAGATGATAGTATGCACCGACTATAAACATCTGCCCCCATAGAATGTACATGCCGGAGGAAGGGACTGGAAACCGGCCAGTAGCAGATGCCAATCTGTCCGTGGACTTACCTGCGAAGCCAATCCCCCAGAATCCCAGCGGTGGACACCATGCCCGGGAAAGCACTGTGCAGAATGCTTCGCCTCTACTCCTTTATCACCTCCTTTTTTCCCGTCCGTGCCAGGAATTAGTCAGGCGTGGGAAAAGAAGCTGTCAAGGTCAAAGGTGCTGGCAAAGAAACCTTTGGTTGTCTCACCTGTCATTCCAACTGTTCTAGCTTTACTACCTAATGGTGCTGATCTCAATGCTCAAAATTCTGCATGAAATTTCCACGTAGATAAGCCCACGGTCCCCCTGGGCTTGGCAGGATGATGTTGCTTAGCATATGACCATCACTTTGAACTTACGAATCACAGATCTGAAACCGTTATTAGTCATATCGCCCCTCCTGGAGGAGAGGTAAACTGAGGAATGATGCACTCAGATGACTCACCGCCGCGGTAATAACACTACTGAGAGAACCTACGTTCTCATTCACCTTCGTCCTCTGTGTCAACATGAGGGGCAGCCCAGTGTTGAAACAGATCCCAAGGCTTTGGGTACCACAGACTTGAGGTCACACACTGAGGTTACCTTGGGCGAGTTACATAACCGCTCTAGAGCTTAGCGTCTTCATCTGTAAAATGAGAACAGAGACCTACAAGTTTATTGAACTATGGTGAATATATGTGAAGTGTCCAGCTCAGAACAGTCACGAAATAAGTGGTGCTCACTGCTAATGCTAAAGCCATCGTTAGTGTTGCCAAGGGCCACCACTGGTGATCCTAAGAGACATAATTGTGTATGTTAAAATATCTCAGTATGAACAGCAGGATGTGTATATGTAGACAAGTTAACTGTAATCTACACTCAGGGGTGGTTGAATAACATTTGAGTCATCTGATCGTAAACCCACACTCCAGATGGTGAGTGAGGTCTTGCCTTTCAGATGTTTGGTTTTTTTTGTTTTTTTTGTTTTTTTTCTATATCTAGACCAGAGAATGCATTAGTTAACATAGGGGATGGGAACTAGCACAGGGTGTCAGGGTGTGAAATAAAACTCGGAGTTCTTACCCAGTATCAAGACTTATTAATAATGCCAACGATAGGGGCGCCTGGGTGGCTTGGTCGGTTAAGTGTCCGACTTCGGCTCAGGTCATGATCTCACAGTCTGTGAGTTCGAGCCCCGCTTCGGGCTCTGTGCTGACCGCTCAGAGCCTGGAGCCTGTTTCAGATTCTGTGTCTCCCTCTCTCTTTGCCCCTCCCCTGTTCATGCTCTGTCTCTCTCTGTCTCAAAAATAAATAAACGTTAAAAAAAAAAAATTTAAAAAAAAAATGCCAACGATATGAGTAACTGTGAGGCACAGGTAAAGAAAAGCAAAGACTGTGACCCCCACCTTAGATCCCCAGGTCCTTCCTCGATACGTGAGCACACGCTCGGAGGTCTCAAGTATCTCCCCTAAAAGGGAGATGTTTGGGTTACGAAACATCGTTATTTTCATATTCAGTCACGTAGCCTACCTGACACTTTCTGGGGAGTCTCATGCCACAAATCCATAGATTCCAAGTCTCCTTAACATAAGCAATCCTACACAGACTGCATACATTCTGCTAAAACCATTCCGCAGCTCAGGAGTCTCCGGTTAGCTAGCATTAATGCTATTATTGGTGATATGCCAGAAGGTCTGTAATTAGCATATTTACAAAAACTTCTACCTTCTTTCTTCCTTCCCAGAGGCATCCCAGCCTCCCTGCCCAAAGGAAAGAACCAGATTTCAGGCCTGATGTTAATCATCCTTTCCTCAATGTTAGAAATACATTTTCACTGGTTAAATGAACGGTGTTCAAGAACTATGGTTGGCTGGAAAGACTGAGAGGTATTACTGCCCTTGCAAAAATGAGGTACAAGAAATAATCTGTCAAACCCAATGGGCTTCCAGGTCAAGAGTGTGTTCTCCTTCCGTCCTTGACTTCACGTAGGATTTTGTCACCCAACCTGCCCAGAAGGTTGTCTAATCCTACAGTCAGGACGCTGTTGCCTCTGCCTCCAAGTGGGCATTTAATGCAAGGTGCTCGCCAAAGAGGGACGCCCGGCTGGCTGGCTCAGTGAGTTCAAATCCCACGTTGGCCGTGGCACCTACTTAAAAAAAAAAAAAAATGTTCGTCAAAGAGCCTAAGTATTAGGTGTGGATTGATCTGAGCTTAAAGACATTGTGGAGTTCTTGTTTGCCTGCTTCTAATAAACATAGCTTGGTTATAGATGTAATACATGTGTAGTAGGACTAGGTGTGAGACTTGCTTTCATTCCACTCTATTACTTGAGGGCAAAAAGTGGGGGAAGGGAGGCAAAACATCACATTTGCCAAAGGCCATGGCAATTATTACCAGGCCTAAGCAGCCGAGATCAGCTGCCAGAGCAATCTGAAGATCCGGTTCCTTGTCCTGCTCGGCCACTAACCAGCTGTATTGCCTGGGCCCAGACAACGCCTCTTCTGGCTTCAGTTTCCTCAACTGGACTAAACCCTACTCAAAGCTCTGTTACACAGTGACTTTCTCCCTGTTGCGACAGCTTCCTGTCCTACCGGAGGGCACTATCGTGCAAATAGGGGAGGGGACGGGAGGGGCAAGAGTAGCAATTTGCTTAAATGAAAAAGGAGCAAGAAAAGGAGGAAAGGAACTATGGCCATGTGATTGTGGGGAGAGGGAAGGTCTGGATGCACAGGGAAGAAGCTGATTGTTCAATGTCTCTCTCTTGTCTTTGAGGAATTGAAATAAGGGACATGAGGGAATCTGAGTAAGTAGGAAGAAACAAAACTATTAATACCTAGGGTGATTATATACTTCCCTGTCTAACCCTGGACTCTTTTGAGAGTGATAGGGGACATTATGAAGAATTACTTCAGAACAGGCAAAAAGTATCCCCAGGTGGATGGATGGATGGTCACCCGACTCAGAGCTGGCCCGTCTGCACCCGGATACGCGAAAGCGAGTCATGCACTTGATGGTTCTTACCACTGAGAAGGATTAACAAAGGTAACAGTTGTGTCTTTCAGAACAAGAACAATTTGAAAGATGAAAACACTCGAGCAGATATGCAAATAACTAAACGTACCTTGCCACTGACATTTCTCTTTTACTTTTAATTATTATTTTAGCTTAATTGACAGTCTTATTTTTTCTTTTGTCCTTGATGAAAAAGTTCAACCCTTCAGAAAAAGAAGCTATTTCCCCTCACCAGTGGTATAAATATTTTAAATAGGCACACTAGAAAATATCTTTCAGGCTTCAATAAAAAGACTGCTCAACTAACCAGACTCCCTCTCATATCATGGTCATCATTAAAAATTAATCCACTAATTTCACCCTTTCAAATAAATTAGGAAAAGTACTACTTCGCTTCAGGAAAACAATATTTGTGAGAGCAAGACTGAACTACCATTGGAAAAAAAGAGAAAAAGACTGAACTGAACTACAGTGGAAACACTACATCAAAAGGGGTGTAGTATACATGTCCAACAATAAGAAAGTATTAAATAACTTCTAATGCATTCATGTAAGGGGAAATTGTGCAACCATGGAAACTAATAATTTAGAATAATATTGGCCTAGGAAGACATTTTTTGAGGTTTTGGTCAAGAAAAGTATATTGAGGGGCGCCTGGGTGGCTCAGTCGGTTAAGCCGCCGACTTCAGCTCAGGTCATGATCTCGCGGACCGTGAGTTCGAGCCCCGCGTCGGGCTCTGTGCTGACCGCTCGGAGCCTGGAGCCTGTTTCAGATTCTGTGTCTCCCTCTCTCTCTCTGACCCTCCCCCGTTCATGCTCTGTCTCTCTCTCTGCCTCAAAAATAAATAAACGTAAAAAAAAAGAAAAGTATATTGAAACACATCAAATATGTTTAAATCTGTGAGTTCACAATGACACTAAACACTGAGAAAAAAGCTCGTGGTTCACTCTTGGGGAATGATGAGGAAACCACCCATTATTTTGTAAACAGGTGCCCAGAGGGAAAGAATCAAGCGTTACCTTGCCCTTCCAGTGCTAATTACACCTGTGGGTAAAAAATAGTTGGTGAGGGGAAATTTATCTTCCTGGAAGTATTTTAGCTGGTAAACAAAAAAGATAGGTTAGGATTAGAGGCTTCACCATTTTATACCATCTAATAAATTTATAGATGTAGTAGCTGGCTGAGGCTACCCTGAAAAAGGGCCACAGACTGACTGGCTTAAAGAACAGGAATGTATCTCCTCACAGTCCTGGAGGCTGGACCAAGATGAAGGTGTTAGCCATCTTCTTGTGTCTTCGAACGGTCATCCCTCCGTGTGCGTCTGTGTCTGTATCTCCTCTAATTATAAGGATTCCTAATAACCTCATTTCAACTTAGCCACCCCTTTAAACACCTTATCTCCACATTCAGTTACATTCTGAAGGTACTGAGGGATTAGGACTTCACTATGTAAACTGGTGGCAGGGAGAGGGCTGGGGGGAGGCACAATTCCGCCTATAACGATAGATCTAGAAAACATTATAAAACGAGAGATACCAAAAATTACATGCCTCCTGAGGGATGGGCGCAGTACCGTTTACGAAGCAGAGTTGACTAATAAGAAATAGAATCGGAATCTGATCAAGCTTTGAGATCTAACAAGCAACTTAGAGGAACGTTACAAATGACACCACAGGGAAGCAATCAGCAAAATCCAGACTGGGAAACTCCATAAACAGATGACCAAGTTTCTTCAACAAATAAACCATAAGGGGGAAAAGAAGAGGAGAAATCTATGGGTTTTAAAGATTTAAGAAGCACATCAACTGGAGGAAGCAATTGCAAGAATACTTTGATCCTGATTCAAGCAAATCGTTACAAGACAACCAAAGAAATGTTAACGGTGACCGGATGGTTGAGGATTTGAAAATATTGTTGTTAATGACTGAAGTTTGACAACGGTATTGTTGCTTGTTAAGGGTCAATATCTTTTAAAGATGCATACTCAGGGGCGCCTGGGTGGCTCAGTTGGTTAAGTGGCCGACTTCAGCTCAGGTCATGATCTCGCGGTCTGTGAGTTCGAGCCCCGCGTCGGGCTCTGTGCTGACAGCTCAGAGCCTGGAGCCTGTTTCAGATTCTGTGTCTCCCTCTCTCTCTGATCCTCCCCGGTTCATGCTCTGTCTCTCTCTGTCTCAAAAATAAATCAACGTTAAAAAAAAAATTTAAAGATGCCTACTCAAATATTTAGTGATTAAACGTTATGATGGCTAGGGTTCTACTGACACAAGAAAAATCTGGAATGGGAGTATATTGAAGTACAGACAAAACAAGATTAACCATGAATGGAGATTCAGCATATTATTCAGTACCTTCTAATATAGGTTAGAAACTTTTCATAATAAAAAAGGTTGTTGTTGTTGTTTTTTAAGTAAGCGAAGGAAAGCAGGTCAGAGCATGTTCGATACAGTTCATTCATGGAAACATGGAGGGGACACACCCACACGTGTGCACAAGCTTAAGAAGAAAATCAAACCATAACACATTAAAACTTCTAGAGGCTATCCCTGGGTGGCTGAATTATAAGTGATCTCACTGTGTTTACTCCCTCCCTCATTGTTTACAATTTTTGATGAGTATTTCTTAGTTTTACCATAAGGAAAAACAAGCTACTTTCATTATATATATCTTTGAATAACTAACAGGTCTGCTGCCTTAAGTCCCTCCTGTGAGCAGCAATTCTAGAGTTAAGCTGATGAATGAGAGCTTATTGCTTGACTAATCTTTCTTGTTACTGGAGTTTGCGGGCTATTAAAGCACATTACCCTATGCAGTAATATAACATCTGAGATCATGTCAAATGCACGTTCGAATGTTGAAAATGGCATGTTTCACAGGCATGCCATAAAGAGCGTAATTGGACCCATTAACTATGACGCATGTGATTTCCAAAGGTTACTGAATAAATAATGTTATTTAACAAAGTGAAATTGGAATGTGAATTGACTGAAATTAGAGTCCATTTCCCTTCTGAAAATTCCATCCCTTTCTTCAGACAGTGAACCGACAGGAGCATTCTCTCCAGCCGACTGACAAGTCACGGGTGAGCGGGAACAGTTGGCCTTGACAACGCCTGACTTCCCCTGCCCCCACCACATTGGTGCACCAAGAGGCTTCATGGGGGGATGGCTCACTGTATTAGAAAAACTCAGTTCGATCTACCTCCTGTGTTTCTCTTTGGGGTGTCACCTTTACTCCCACACAGCTCGCAGCTCTGGTCACAAAAGGTGTGGTTCCCACACCCCCCCCCCCCACACACACACACACACACAAGCAATTCTCTGTAACACCAGCTGGGTGTCCCATGATTTAACTCAACTGTAGCACTGCCTCCCCGGAGACAGTGTCAGATCCCACAGGGGAAGGACTCAGTCTCCTGACACTGCCCGCCCCCATTTCAGAGGCCAGCCACAAGCCCAGGCCATCATCTATGACAAAGAGCTCCAGATCACAGGGTCTGACAGCCCTGTCCTCGGGTTGGATTAATTCGCTAGAGCAGCTCACAGAGCTCAGGGAAATACTTAGCTTACATTTGCCCGTGTGTTTAAGGACATGATGAAGGACGCGGACGAACAACCAGATAAAGAGATTCGAAGGGCAAGGTCTGGGAGGGTCCCACGTGCAGAAGCTTCTGTCCCTGTGCAGTTGGGGTCCATGATCCTCCAGATGTGGATGTGTTCACCAGCCTGGAGCGCTCCAAGCCCCATGCTATTGGGGCTTTCTGGAGGCTTCCTCGCCTAGGCATGCTAGTTATTAACTCCAACCCCAGCCGCTCTCCCCTCTCTGGAGGATGACGGGTGGGGCTGAAAATCCCAAGCTTTTCATCTTTCTGGTGACCAGCCCCCATCCAGGAGCCATCCAGGAGCTTGACCCAGACTCACCTCGACAGAACAAAAGATGCCCCTAGTGCTCTTATCGTTTTGGAACTTACAGGGGTCTCAGGAGCCACACAACAGGGGTCAAAGACTAAATATTAGAACAAAAGATGGTCAGCACGCCTGGGTGGCTCAGTCCGTTAGGTGTCTGACTCTTGATTTGGGCTCAGGTCGTGATCTCACGGTTCCTGGGTTTGAGCCCTGCGTCACTCTCTGCTCTGACAGTGCGAAGCCTGCTTGAGATTCTCTCTCTCTGTCTGTCCCTCCCCTGCCTGTGTTCTCTCTTTCTCTCTCTTGAAATAAATGAATATTTTTGTTTAAAGAACAAAAAATGATCCTACCGTTCTAATTATTTAGGAAACTAGGAGGGTCTTAGGAGCTCTGTGCCAGGAACTAGGGGAAGAGACGAATGTGCCTATTTTCCATTAACTCACATTCACGTGCTAGGCACATGTGTTTAGTGCCTACCATGCCGAAGGTCCTATGTTTGGAACTTTGGGGAAAGGTTGGGGGGAACTAGAAGGATGAGGGTTTTAAAAATGACTTTTGGGGGCACCCAGGTGGCTCAGTCCGGATAAGCGCCTGACTTTGGCTCAGGTCATGATCTCGTGGTTTGTGGGTTCAAGCCCTGCATGGGGCTCGGAGCCTGGAGCCTGTTTCAGATTCTGTGTCTCCTTCCCTCTCTGCCCCTCCCCCACTCACGCTCTCTCGCGCGCTCTCTTTCTCTCGCTCTCAAAAATAAATAAACTTTTTAAAAAACATTAAAAAGAAAAATAAAAGTGACTTGTTAAATACACACCTTGCTGCAGAAGACTGCAGTCTAGTTGGGATCATACACAAACACACACACACACACACACACACACACAACTGATACTAGAAAAACAATTGCAGAACGGCAGATGTTCTCTACTCTTACAGACTAAGCTGTGTCTCCCCCACTCCCTAACCCCTGTGTAATTGTATTTGGACGCAGGACCTTTGTGAAGGTAATTACGGTTAAATGAGGTCATGAGAATGGGGCCTCAGCGTCCTTACAAGAAGAGAGAGAGAGAGACACCAGGAGTGTGTGTGCACAGAGGAAGGGTCCCGTGAGGATCCCATGGGAGACAGCTGTCTGCAAGCCGAGGAGAGAGGTCTCACCAGAAACCAGATGTGCCAGCACCACAGGCATCCAGCCTCCAAAACTGGGAGCACGTACATTTCTGTTGGTTCGGGCCACCAGTCTATGGTGTTCTGTTATGGCGGCCCTAGCGGACTAAGACCCCCGCGGCTCACATTTCTTCACTTTACAGAAAGCGCTTCACATTCTTCACTTCCAGACACACCGACTTTACTCTTCAGGAATGGCCACTCCAACCAGGAGCCAATGGTAGCCATGGAAAGTCCCCCTGCCTGCCTCTCCCCCCGCCCCACTTCTTGGAATCCCCTCCCAAACATAGGATGTCTGGGATACCCAAGCCCGGGAGCAGAGCTGGCCCGGGAAGAGCCTTCGGGTGCATGAGAATAAGGCCCCTTCTCGGAGGCAGTACAGCCCTGGGTGCGTAGACAGTATCTGCTGAGTGATCAGAAAATGGCACCCCTTCCTCTGTGCAGGCTCAGCCCCAGGCCAGGAGGCACAGCCGGGCCAACAGAGTCCCACTGTGCTGCTCGGCTGATGTCCCCGGAGGCACTCAGGAGGGAACGCCCTACTTACCTGCCTCCTAATTATTGCTGTAGAAAATCCCCCTGAGGGAGAAATACAAATGAAATGAGATACCACCTCCCACCTGTCAGAATGGCTAACATTAACAACTCAGGCAACAACAAAAGTTGGCGAGGACGCGGAGAAAGAGGATCCCTTTTGCATTGTTGGTGGGAATGCAAGCTGGTGCAGCTGCTCTGCAAAACAGTGTGGAGGTTCCTCAAAAAACTAAACATAGAACTACCCTACGACCCAGCAATTGCACTACAAGGTATTTACCCAAGGAATACAGGTGTGCTGGTTTGAATGGGCACATGCACCCCCATGTTTATAGCAGCACTATCAACAACAGCCAAAGTATGGAAAGAGCCCAAATGTCCCTCAATGGATGAATGGATAAAGAAGATGTGGTATATATATACAATGGAGTAGTACTCGGCAATCAAAAAGAATGAAATCTTGCCATTTACAACTATGTAAATGGAACTTGCCATTTACAACTATGTGGGTGGTATTATGCTAAGCAAAATTAGTCAGATTAGACAAATATCCTATGACTTCACTCATATGAGGAATTTAAGAGACAAAACGGATGAACATAAAGGAAGGGAAGCAAAAATAATATAAAAACATGGAGGGGGACATAACATAAGAGACTCTTAAATACAGAGAACAAACTGAGGGTTGCTGGAGGGGCTGTGGGTGGGGGGATGGGCTAAGTGGGTAAGGGGCATTAAGGAAGACACTTGTTGGGGATGAGCACTGGGTGTTACACACAGGGGATGAATCACTCAATCTACTCCTGAACTCATTATTGCACTATATGCTAGCTAACTTGGATGTAAACAAATAAATAAATGAATACTTATAATGGTGAAAGAAAAAAAGGAAGAAAGGAATGAAGAAAGAAAGAAAGAAAGAAAGAGAAAGAGAGAGAAAGAAAGAAAGAAAGAAAGAAAGGAAAGAAAGAGAAAGGAAAGAAAGAGGAAAGAAAGAAAGAAAGAAAGAAAGAAAGAAAGAAAGAAAGAAAGAAAGAAAGAGAAGGAAAGAAAGAAAGAAAGAAAGAAAGAAAGAAAGAAAGAAAGAAAGAAAGAAAGAAAGAAAGAAAGAAAGAAAGAAAGAAAGAAAGAAAGAAAATCCCCCTGAGGGTCTGCCAGTGTGGTTGGGAAGGGCGTGAGCCATGACCCCCATGACCCCTCAGCTCTCCAGTGGTCCCTACTCCCTGAGGCTCTCTGCCCCAGGGCGGCTGTAGAAGCTCTTACAGAAAGGCCCATCTGTGCAAAACGAACATCCCAACCCTTGGGTAACACTTGCTACCCAAGCGGTAACTTCCATGCAAAAGTATGTCCAACATGAGCTCAGACTGAAGAATCAGACTGAATTTTTAAAGCAATGAAAACGTGGGGTGCCTGCGTGGCTCAGTCGGTTAAGCATCCAACTCTTGATTTCAGCTCAGGTCATGATCTCACAGTTTGTGGGTTTGAGCCACAAGTCGGGCTCTGCACTGACAGCATATAGCCTGCTTCGGATACTCTTTCTTCTCTCTCTATCCCTTCTCCCCCACTCAGGCACACTCATGCTCTCTCTCTCTCTCTCTCTCTCTCTCTCAAAAATAAGTAAATAGGGCACCTGGATGGCTCAGTCAGTTAGGCATCTGACTTCGGCTCAGGTCATGATCTCACGGTTCGTGGGTTCGAGCCCTGTGTTGGGCTCTGTGCTGGCAGCTCAGAGCCTGGAGCCTGCTTTGGGGTCTGTGTCTCCCTCTCTGCCCCTCCCCCTCTCTCTCCCTCTCAAAAATAAATAAACGTTAAAAAATTTTTTTTAAATAATAAGTAAATAAACATTTGAAAAAAGAGAGAATGAAAATGTACCAACACCATTATGGAAACGCAGATTCAGAAGGGGCTTCTCTTCTTCTACCCCACTCCACTGATACCATATCTGAGGATCAAGAATAAGAATGACACGCTTCGTCTTGGATGTGATTGTGAACCAGGCTAATCAACAGCGAATCAACAGAGAACACCCTCCACCAAAAGCTCAGTGTGGTGCGAAAGACAGCTTTGGAAAGACCTCCCAGCTGAAAACACCTTCCTCACATGCCTTCACAGGGCCGCCATTACTGCTTTATTCCTTTGGCCCAGTTCTCAGCCCTTTTTAAAAATACAACCATTTCTGGGGGGAGGGACCTACAGAGCTCTTGGTATTGTACCGTATGCAGCGGCAGTTAAGGGAAAGGGCTCTAGAACCAGGCTTAGGGATTGGGATCCTGGCTCTGCTACTCGCTGGCACATGACCTTGGGAAGGTCATTTTTCGTCCCCTTGAGTCCATTCCTAGAATGAAGGTCACCCTAGTACTTGCCTCCCAGGCTTGCCGCAAGCATTAACTGAAGTGATATTGAGCTGGTCAGCGTAGGGACTGTCAGGTAGAAAGCAATCACCAAACGTTAACACCGTCGGTCTTTAATACGCAAGTATAAATAGTCTATCAGTTTTTGATTCTCAGGGGATGAGAGACATTGAAACATGGTTGGTTTTCAATTAACTGACCAAGGAGTCAGTGATTCCAGCATCTCCCAGTTGTCACCTGCCTTTTCTGTAATGTCACCCAATCTCTCGCTGCCGTCATTTTCCCTCCCTACATAAGACCAGCCATATCACTGCAATGCCATCTCTTCCCTCCTGTTCTTTAGGACCCGGGTCCCTCCCACACACCTCGGTCCGAAGGTTAGCCAACCGCCTGCCCTTGGCCTTGCCCAGAAACTGATACGGAAGGCAGAAACTACCGAGAGCTGTTTAAAAACCAAGCCCAGGGCGCTTTGCTGAGGGCGAGGTGAATATGGCTGAAATCCTGTCCCTCTCCAGTGTCCATAAATTTGATTTCATCAAAAAAGCATGGGTTAAGGATTTAATGGAAGCCCGTCTCCAGCTTGGAAAGAAGAAGAGTAAAAGGGGAGTGGTTATTGACATTTTTACTGCCTAGCAGGAGATGCATGTCTGGCCCAAGTGAGTGAATCAGGGAATCCATCAGCATGGGAAAATGCATGAGGCGCCAATCAATCTCTCTCCCACTAAAGTGGAGCTGGGCAACATCACCCGCCAAGCTGTGCACCAGGTGAGCGCCAGCTCTGCTCCCAGACTTACGGAGCCAGTAAGGGCACAGCTGGACTGGAATTTGGCTGAAAATCTCTGAAAGGGATGTACTCTCTCCCCTCTCTGATATCCTCAGCCTTTGAGATCTGAATCTCCCTAGTATGGGTGGGGGGGGAGTTGGGGGGTGGGGGGGGGGGGAAGGGTGTTGCTCTGTAAATTACCTGAGGGTAACAGTAGTTCCCCGACCCAGCCCTAATTCCAAAATACCTCCTCTACCATTGGAGTCACTGCTTTGAGTTTATTTTCAGGCAGGCTATGTTCCCATTCCTCTTTTTTTTTTTTTTTCATTTTTTTAAATATGAAATTTATTGTCAGATCGGTTTCCATACAACACCCAGGGCTCATCCTAACAGGTGTCCTCCTCGATGCCCATCACCCACTTTCCCCTCCCTCCCACCCCCAGCAACCCTCAGTTTATTCTCAGTTTTTAAGAGTCTCTTATGGTTCCCATTCCTCTTTTAAAAGTTATATTGGGGTGCCTGGGTGGCTCAGTCGGTTAAGCGTCTGACTTCGGCTCAGGTCATGATCTCACGGTTTGTGAGTTTGAGCCCCACGTCAGGCTCTGTGCTGACGGCTCAGAGCCTGGAGCCGGCTTCGGATTCTGTGTCTCCTCCTTTCTCCCATGCCTCCCATGCTCACGCTCTATCTCTCTCTGTCTCTCAATAATAAATAAATGTTAAAAAAATTTTTTTAATTATAAATATTTTAAAAATAAAAAATAAAAGTCATAAACATCCTGGAGTGATAATGACGTACAAATATTATCAGATATTAATGGCAGAGGCTGACTTGGTTTGTAGTTCCTTCTCCCGATGGGGTGAGCCACAAGTCGGCTGCTGGGGGAGGGATTTGGTATTGGGTAGAACATCAGAGATGGTCACAGACCCACAAAGGCCTGTGCTCCCCCTCCATAGGGTCAAGCTCTTGCTGCGGAGACAGCCAGAAACTACATTTCCCAGCTCCCCTCGCATTTGGATGCAACTCCGTGTTCCACCATTCCTTGTCAATGGAATGTGGGTGAAAGTGATACATGTCACTTCTGGACTGACATGGTTAAGTATCAGCTATGTGATTCTCCACACCGTTCCCTCCATCTGCCGGCTAGCACAGGCCTTTGTTGGTGACACCAGGCTTGCCTTACTGTAGCACGAGGTGGCAAAGCCAGCAGACAGAAGCCACTTAAGTCCCTGACTCGCCCTCAGAAGAGAATCACCTGACTCAGGATGGACTGCGATGGTGATTTGGGGGTGGTTTGCACAGACATTGGTTTGTATAGACCTCAAGGGAGGGGCATTGGCAGAAAATGGGCTCTCACAGATGGGGCTGTGGGGTATGAAGGCAATGGGCAGTTTAGGGGAAAGAGAAACGTGGGCTCATGCTGCGGTCAGGGATTCCCAGATGCCGGCCGCCCTGATTAAGCCGTGTGAGATCACCTGACGAGCAGGAGGAACCAAGGTTCCAAACAGCAGTTGTTTTGTCAGAAGAAACTGAGTGATGGGTTGTTTTAAATTTTTGTTTTGGTTTTGATTTGACTTTCATGAGGCCTGAAAACCATTCCAAATAAGATGCAGTCTGTCCTTGAGCTTCCCCACATACCTGGAAATCAAACTCCATAGAAATCTCTCCGAAGTCCACATACAACGCTAATGCACTCATGTCAGTAGTTTTCAGAACCTCCAAACTGAGATTTAGACCAGCTGGCAATGTGAGGTAAACCAGGTGAACTTACGGATGGTAAATATTTTACCCATTAGTCTCCTGCTCTTGGAGTCTGTCACACGGTTCCCTTCCTATGTGCCAAGGACTGTTCTAGGAACCTGGTATATATCAGTAAATGTCTGTTGAATAATAAATAAAACACTATTCAAAATCATCTTGTCAATCAGTTAAAGTAGCTCCTAAGTGGCTTCTATGCAAGCAAGATCCCCCCAGCCTGCTTTCTCTATAAATGGGAGGGGTGGGGGGAATAGAGTGTGGAAAGTGGAAACCATCTCAGACAAAGCTCTCCCACACCATACCGTGGGTTAAGGATTGGCCCAGATCTGAAGTAGACCATTCATCCCCTTGACAATTTTTGCACCTAGTTTTCTTAGGATGACGTCGACAGGTGAATTAACTTGCTTCTTTCTCTAATTAAGGCTTTTGAAAGTCCCCATTGAAGTCCTAACACACACACACACACACACACACACACACACAGTGAGATAGATAGTATTGAACACTCTAACGATCACTGTTCTGAGAGGCAAACAACAGAAAACAACTCCAGCTAAACTAAGCAGAAGAGGAATGTATCTGCAGTCCATTGGCTAGTTCACAGAATCGCTGGAAGTTTGGAGAATCAGGATCAAAAGAGAAAGACGAAGAGAAATAAGGCACTGAGAAGATCACACCCTGAGAACAGTCTTCTTAACACACCATCACTGACGCCACTGTCACTGGACTCTTGTCTGTATCACATCCTGTGCGACTCTGTCACTCAAGTTTCAAAGTCCTAGGACGGGAACATCCAATTGACTCAGGCTGTGTCACATGCCTACACCCTAGCTGCCAGGAAGCTGGGAAAGGTGGTAACTGCCACCACCTTCATTTTCTCAGATGGGTTATTTGGAGACTAATATGTCAAAAATAATATGTTCCATCCCTTTGGCTCCCCACGTTTCCTCACCCTACGAACTTAACATGACTACCTTCAAAATACTGCAAGTACTTTCAGGGCAGTTGGTTAAGCGTCCAACTCTTGATTTCAGCCCAGGTCATGCTCTTACGGTTTGTGAGATGGAACCCCCACATCAGGCTCTGTACTGACAGCACAGAGCCTGCTTGGGATTCTCTCCCTCCCTCTCTCTGCCCTTCCCCTGGTCTCTCTCTCTCTCAAAATAAAGAAACTTTATAAATGAATGAATGAATGAATGAATGAATAAAATACTGAAAGTACTTTCTTTTTTAAAATTTTTTAATGTTTTTTATTTATTTTTTTTTGAGAGAGACAGAGCATGAATGGGGGAAGGCATAGACAGAGGAAGACACAGAATCTGAAGCAGGCTCCAGGCTCTGAGCTGTCCTCACAGAGTCCAACATGGGGCTCGAACCCACAAACCATGAGATCATGACCTGAGCCAAAGTTGGACGCTTAACTGACTGAGACACCCAGGCACCCCTGAAAGTACTTCCAATTCACCCGAAGGTGAGGCACCCACATGACACTAATTATCCAGCTCAAAGTCTATGATCTCTAGACCATATATATTCCATATCTAATTCTGTTGCCATCCTGTCTTGGTGTTCTAGGTATCATCAATATTCTGTCTTGATACTCTAGGTACTTTATTACCTAGGTGTCTTAAGTGATACATCAAAAAATAATTATCATCAAGACTATAGGAATAATGAGAGACAGGCAAACGAAAGGAAATTAATCAAAATTATAAAAGTACATATTAAAAGATAACAAAAAGCAACAGTAAAGAATAGAGTCCATGCGTCAAAAACAGGGTATTTACGTCTCCCAACCTTCACTGCTTATTCCAACTTCTCTTGCATCGTCCCTGGCATCTGCTAGGCAGCTCTTGACCTGGAAAATGCCTTTTCCTCTATTTCAATAAGCAAGAAAGCAAACTAAAACAAAAACGTAAGACCCAAAGGAGAGTGTTTTCATCTGATAGGGACAATAGTACACCTTCCCTGTCCTTTGGGGATATATTGTACCGTCAGCTCCATGCCATACTCCAGCATATAGGATATTTTCCATCCCACCATCCTGCAGGATTTTACACTCGTCCACAGCACTGACCCCCTTAAACTCCCAATAAAACCAGCAGACAACCCCGACATTCTGGTCCCACAGAAACCAGCCTTATCTCAGATTATCTCAGAACTAGTATTGAATAACCCCCCAAAAGACTGAGTTTTTCCTGCCCCCACTACACAGCTACTTTAGTAAACAGATGCAGTCCTTTTGCAAAAGATTGGAAGAAAAGATTCATAGAATGTGCTTGTGGCAATACTGCAGTATCTTCCCTGGAGGAACCCTGTCACCCCTTTGTTCAAAGAGCTCTGTGCCTGGCAGCTGACTCGGATTTAGGATGAGGTAAGGGCCGTGACTTTGACCGCCACATCTTTAAGGGGATTTTTGGTCTGTTTCTTTTATAGATCAAGTAAGACCTTAGTGGGTACCCGTTTATTTCAATTCTACAGTCCCTGGAATTAACTAGCCCCCAAAGATACAGGTGGGTCGAAACATTCTGATTACTAATCTAACTAGACACAGGTCATAATTTGGTAACCATCTTGATTCTCACTTCAGCC
Organism: Neofelis nebulosa; assembly: GCF_028018385.1. Classification (NCBI taxonomy): domain Eukaryota; kingdom Metazoa; phylum Chordata; class Mammalia; order Carnivora; family Felidae; genus Neofelis; species Neofelis nebulosa. The sequence goes on along the minus strand of NC_080783.1, from coordinate 105,548,402 downwards.
TGTGCCATTCCAGAATTCTGTCACCCTGACTGAAATCAGGGAGCCCGTTTCAGCTAGTGTCTCCTACCAGCAAGTAGAGATTTCCCACTATAGTACTTTCCAAAGATGCTAATACTCTCTCAGCAATCTTTTTTCAGAATATATTAATGAAAAGTAATGTCTAGGCCCTCTTGTGGGACATGTTCAGTGCCACCCCTCATCCCAAGAAACCAGGTCCCTTGTGCTAGACTCTAAACCCCTCAGAGGGTTCCACTCAGGTCCTCCTCTGGCTGTGCCCCTCTCCATGGGGTAGGGACTCTCATAAGTTTACAGCAATCGACAGCTGTGGTTTCATCTGAAGTTTCAACTGGGTAGGGAGTTGGGGGACGGATCTGCTTCTAAGCTCACTTACATTGTTATTGGCAGGCTTCAACCCTTTAGGACATGGGGCTATAGAGTGACTCACAATATGTCAACTTGATTCTCCCAGGGAGCTGAGAAAGTGAGAGAGAGAGAGAACCCCAAGGTTGAAACCACAGTGTTTTTATAAGCCTTAATCTCAGAAGTGCTATTGTGTCTGTTATACTCTATTCATTAGAACAACTTCCCTAGGTCCAACCCAATACAGCAGGAGGGGATTACACAAGGATGTAAACATCAGGAGGCTGGTATTGGGGCATTCCCAGCACAACTTCCTTAGTGGGGTTCAGGAATATTCCCAAATCAGGACGTCTTTGTACAGGCAACAAAACAACAAATGTCCATGACAAGCATCTAGGTAAATTAAGTATCCAAAGATGAAGGAAACAATATAGACCCTGAAAAAAATAAGCTAAAATCACAGTATAATCTTAGAAGTTCTCCGTCTCATTCTTGTTTTGTTTCTGTAGACATTTGCGCAAGTCTGGCCATTTACGTGTGCCGAGAGACAGTGCCCGCATGGTGTGATTCAACAGACACAAAGAAAATCTGCTTCCTGGGACTGAGGAAGCCTCTACCCCCAGCTGCCATGCTTTCACTCTGTCTCACACTTGGCGCATTCCAATATTGGAAAGGTGTTCTTTGAGCACAAAGCTCTTGACTTAAGGCAAACAACTCTGAGTCTGTTAACACAGGAAAATGTTCTCAGTCATTACTACCTTGGCATGAATGTGGTGGCTCAGATCATTTGTAGAACATATATTTTTTAAATGTCTGTCTATTTATTTTGAAACAGAGAGTGCATGTGTGAGCACGTGTGAGCAGGGGAAGGGCAGAGAGAGAGGAAGAGAGAATCCCAAGCAAGTTCCATGCTGTCAGTGCAGAGCCCTACTTGGGGCTCGATTTCACTAACCATAAGATCGTGACCTAAGCCAAAGTCAAGAGTAGGATGCTTAACTGGTGCCCCTGTAGGATATACTTTGATTGTGAAAGAAAAGTAGTAAAGAAGAAAGAGCGGGAAGATCCCTAGGAACGATTTTGACGTGATCCCAACCACCAGAAGAGAAGGAACATTGAGATGAGGTACATCAAAGCCATCCTTCATTTTCTTTAACATTCTTCCCACAATTTTGAGTCCACAACAAACAATCATATTGCCCTTATATATAGTGCTTGCTTTCTCTGACCCTTTCTTCTTACAGTGACCTAGTGAGGTGGGGACCACTTCCACTGTTTAATAAGGAGGTAACATGACTTGCCCAAGGCCACACAGCCATTTTCCTACTTCACAGCAGAGTCAGAATTACAATCAAAGGATGTGGATTCTAATAGCAATGTTCTTTCCACTGTAATATCTTCCAGTCTAAAAAAAGGGGAGCAGCAAAGGGGGTTTTCCAGAGTGATCAGTAAGAGAAGGACTCATTCATGACAAGGATAACATCACTCCTTATAACACTGACAACACAAGTAAAACAAATCCCTGCTTGAAAGGCTGGTACACACCTTCATAGGTATTAGGGATTCTGTATTCCAATCTCAAACATCAAAGCTTCGATTAGATGGAAATGAATGAGCAAACAAACAAACATCCTCTTAAATAGAGAGAACAAATCAGTGGTTGCCAAGGGGGCAGATGAGTGACACAGATGAAGGGGATTAAGAGGTACAAAGTTCCGGGCCACCTGGGTGGTTCAGTCCATGAAACGCTTGAGTTCGGCTCAGGTCATGATATCGCAGTTCCTGAGTTCAAGCCCCACATCAGGCTCTCTGCTGTCAGTGCAGAGCTGGCTTCAGATCCTCTGTCCCCCTCTCTCTCTGCCTGTCTCCCACTCACATGCACTCTCTCTCTCCCAAAAATAAAATGAACAGTAGAAAAAAATGAAATAAAGTACACACTTCCAGCTGTAAAATAAAAAAGTCACGAGGATGAAAAGCACAGCATCGGAAATAGAGTAATAATAATCCTGTGATAATATCGTGTGGTAGCAGATGGTGACTACGCGTATTGTGGCGAGCATTGCATAAAGTATAGAATTGTCAAATCTATATGTTGTACACCTGAAATGAATGTAACATTGTATGTTAATTATTCCTCAATTTCAAAATTTAGAAAAACAGGTACAACATTTGGGAAAGGGTAGTTTAAGTTGAACGGGAAGCCATTCAGTTTTGATGCTAAAGCATGCAGGCTCTAGAATGGTGCTTTGGAATATTACGACTTGTAGAGGACAAGTTTCCATCCCAGAAGTTGCGTTTTAGGGTCTAACGCCACTTCATCATTTTCAGTGGCCCATCCAGACACAGCCAAGGAAAAGGCTGATACGAGGCTAAGCCGTGAGTCTTAGGTGACTCATTGAGTTCTGGTTTTTATCTTGTCTTCCACACTTGAGAGCGCAGGGGCAAAAATCTGTTGCTGAAAGAGAAGTGTGAGCACACTTTTTCTGTGAAGGGCCACATAAGTAAACACTTTAGACTTGGTGGGTCAGACAGTCTATGTCACAATTATTCCGTCCTACCATTCTAGGGCAAAAGCAGTCATGTGTTTTTGTTTTAAATGATTAGGCGTGGCCAGGGTCGACCCAGGCGTGGTGAGGTCCTTGCAGGACCCAGAGAGTGTGCATCTGCTGAATTCTTGTACCCTGGGCTCCTTGCTTCTCCTACCCAATCCCAGTCCTGGGCGTGGCTATGTTGCAATGAAATTTTACTTACAAAAGCAGTGGCATCACAGAGCCAATAGGTAGAAACCTAAGTGTCCATCAACTGAGGAATGGGGGAAAAAATATGGTAGATCCCTGGACTGGAATATTATCCAGCCATAAGAATTGCTAAGTAAAAGAAGACAGTCACAGGGGCGCCTGCGTGGCTCAGTTGGTTAAGCATCCGACTTCGGCTCAGGTCATGATCTTGCGGTCCGTGAGATCGAGCCCCGCGTCGGGCTCTGTGCTGACAGCTCAGAGCCTGGAATCTGCTTAAGATTCTGTGTCTCCCTCTCTCTGCCCCTCCCTGCTCATTCTCTGTCTCTCTCTCTCTCTCTTTCACACACAAGTAAACATTTTTTTTAAAAAAAAAGACAGTCACAAAAGACCATATATTATATGATTCCATTCATATGAATGGAATATCCAGAAGGAAAAATCTATAGAGACAGAAAGTAGATTAGTGGTTGCTTAGGGGAGAGAAGGGAAATGGGGAGATGTCGGGGGGACAGAAACAGCTAAAGGGTACTGGTTTCTTTTTGACATGATGAGAATTTTCTAAAACTGTGGTAATGGCTGCATGTATCTGTGAATATACTAAAAACCATTGAATTGTACACTTTAAGTTGACAAATTGTATTTATATGAATTATATCTCAATAAAGCTGTTAAAGACCCAAAAGAACAGCTGGCAGACCAGATTTGGCCCACTGGCCATAGTTTGCCAACCATGCTCCTGTATGCAGTTTTTTATTTTACTTTATTTTATTTTATTTTATTTTATTTTATTTTAAACATTTATTTATTCTTGAGAGTGCGTGTGAGCAGGGAAGCGTCAGACAGAGAGGGAGACAGAATCTGAAGCAGGGTCCAGGCTCCGAGCTGTCAGCACAGAGCCCGATGTGGGGCTTGAACCTACGCACCGCGAGATCATGACCTGAGCCGAAGTCAGACGCTTAACCGACTGAGCCACCCAGGCACCCCCCTGTATGCCCTTTTTAAAAAATTGATCTGCTTTCACCTTCGGAGCAAACCTGCGAGGCAGGGACTATTTTTGAGGCTCCGAATGACTGGGTAACTTGCCCAGGGTCAATCAGCTGACAAGTGGAGGACCAGAGGCCCCGCCGACCTCAGAGGGCATGCCATGTACTGTGTCACTCAGACAAAAAGTCTTGCTGTTTTATCTCCTCTAGAGTGCAGTTGACCTTTGAACAACACAAAGGTCACAGGTGCTGACCGCCCCCAGCCAAAAACCCGCGTTCAATTTTTGGCCGCCCAACAAACTTAACTACTAACAGCCGACTGTCGACCCGAAGCCTTACCAATAATATAAATGGCCAATTAAAACATTTTGTCTGTATTCTTGCAACAAAGTAAGCTAGAGAAAAGATAATATTATTTTAAAAACCATAAGGAAGAGGAAAGGCACCTACAGTTCTGTATGTGTTCATCAAAAAGAATCCGCATGTAATGGATCCGCACATTTCAAACCCGTGTTGTTCAAGGGTCAACGGTCTATGTCCAGAGCAGTGTGCTTGGTAAGGATGCAATAAACTGTCGGTTGCTTGGCTTGGTTTGTATTTAGAGAAATCACTTAGTGCGAGAGTTAGGAAGACAGATTCTGGGGGCGCCTGGGAGGCTCAGTCCGAGAGGCAAACAACTTTTGATCTCGGGGTTGTGAGTTCGAGCCCCATGTTGGGTGTAGAGATCACTTAAAAATAAAATCTTAGGGGCGCCTGGGTGGCTCGGTCGGTTAAGCGTCTGACTTCGGCTCAGGTCATGATCTCACGGTCCGTGGGTTCGAGCCCCGCGTCGGGCTCTGTGCTGACAGCTCGGAGCCTGGAGCCTGTTTCAGATTCTGTATCTCCCTGTCTCTGACCCTCCCCCGTTCATGCTCTGTCTCTCTCTGTCTCAAAAATAAATTAAACGTTAAAAAAAAATTTTTTTTTAAATAAAATAAAATCTTATAAAAAGAAGAAGGAGGGGGAGGGGGAGGGGAGGAGAAGGAGGACCCTACACAAACTGCTGCCCTTTGCTTTGCTGTGCCTCAGTTTTCTCATCTGTAAAATGAGAATAAGAACTCCTGTCTCCTAGGATGGGTGTGAGAAATTAACGAATTGTTCATAGTAAACATTTTAGAACCCTGAATCCCATTTGCTACTATTAGGTACCAGCCAGGCTTCCGAGGGTGTTGATTCTGTCACAGGGAATACAATCTATCTCAATGATGGACAATCGAGGCATCAAAACAGACCAGCGAGGAAAATCCAGGAAACAGAGGAGAGGTGCTTGGCCCTGATCGAATCACGCCATAAATGGGTCTTACTGCTTGTGCAAATCGCCGACCCCCCCCCCCCCGAGTGAACAGGACCTCTGGGGCCTGGGCAAGCCCTGGGGTGACGGGCAGAGGGGGCCATTCTGGCCGGCTGGGCCCGCGGACGAGGGCGCACATCCGGCCTCAGGCCCACAGCACCGCCCAGCTGCGCCTCACTTTCCATTTAGCTTATAATAGCAGATATGAAAATTTCATCAGCTTTCCTGCTTTACTCTTGTGAAATATTAAACGTTAATAAATTATTAAGCTCAATGTAAAATACTACAAATGTTCATAGATCTCATCAAGAGGTACTTCAGAAGCGCGTTTGTTATAGGGCTATTTCGGGCCAAGCAATCTACTCCGATAAGGGGCGCCTTTTTTCTTCTTCCATTATTTGTGCTTCTTGATAGGGAAATGTCTATTCTGGGATTCGGGGGCGGCCGACGGGCACAGAAATAAGGAAGCAGGACGTCTGTCCGCATGGCTGCTTCACCCATCCAGGGATGACTGTGGGCAGGATCTGGAGTCTGGGGTGAGGGGGACGTTGACAGGGTGGGGCCCAAACTTTGGGGAGACAGGCGTCCCCCGAGTGACCTTAGCGCTCAGCCCCTGAAGCAGGACAGTCACCTCAGTCCGGCCTGCACCAAGGGGTTCGGATGGCCTAGGGACGTAGGTTTGGTGAACTGGGTCAAGTCTGCTTTTCAGGGAGTCTGGGGCTCTTTCCCAGACAGAAGGCCAGGGGCCTGTGATGCCAGCTCATCTGACGGCCACCTTCCCAGGGAGCAGAGAGCTCGCCATCCCCGGATTAGAACGTGCAGAGAAATGTGCAGAAGGACCTGTGAGGCAAGCCCTGCTGCTGCTTCACTCCCCCTCCTAGCCTCCTGGACACATATCTGGGTGAGAAAGAGAGAGAAGGCTCCAGAAGGAACCAGGAATGGAAGCCCCCACTGCACTGCGCCCCAGCGACTCTGCTTGGAGACCCGTCTTGCAAAGCGGAGGCACTTTCCCCTGCTTTGTCACAGATTGCCCTATCGCTCAGCACACGGGTGACAGTGAGCCACGGACTAAAGCTCCAGACACAGGACGGTGTGGAGAACGATGACGCCTGGTGGCCCGGCCGTTCCTGGGACGGCAGCCCCAGACACAGGTGGGCTCGAGCATCAGAAGGATGCTTTGGGGCAAAGAGACATCTGCGCCTTGCCGAGCATCTGGGCAGCCCTGCCCCCCTTCCGTCCTCCCCCCGCCAACACCTGAGACCACCCCTTGCACCTCCCCCTCCTGCCCAACCCAGGAGGCCTTCCTGGCCCTGGCTCAAGTGTCCTTCACTCTGCCACCTGCCTAACTCCCTGTCTCTGTGTATCTGCTCATGTGATCTATTTTGTAAATCGGAGCAGCATCCGACCTAGCAGCAAAGAGCCAGCATGACAGGAATGGTTTTACCCACAATAGAAAACTGACCTGCTATAGCTTAGCACCTAACAGCCCTTCTTGCCTGCTGCACACTGGCCCGGCGGTGGGAGGTTGCAAGAAACCTGCTCCTTCATGCTTTCGGCACTTTCTATATCTCTTTAGGGCATTTGGGGTTTTCTCTCCTATAGGCGCTTCATGCCACCCCTCTAGACGCGGTGTCCCTCCCATGTAACGTCAAGTACAGAAAACCTGACTTCGGTGGCTTGAGTGAATGGGGCCTGTTTTCCTCACATAACAAGAAGTGCATAACAAGAACCCAGCACTGGCTATGCTTCCCCACTCCCTCCCTTAGCGGTCGGCTTTCACACCGCTCTCAGTTCATGGTAACAACGTGGCTGCTGCAGTCCCAGCCATCACATCTGCCTTCGGGGTAGGAGATGGGCCAATGGGGAGAGCCAGCTGCAGCTTCATAAAACCCTTTTTATCAGAAAAGCAAAAGATACATTCACTGGCGATGCTCGTATCACTGTCTTCTGCCTAAGCCCCCCTGCCGTGACCCAAATCCACATTCAACGGTCTACTCGACATCTCTGGGGTTCCCACAGGTACCTGAGAAGACCAGAAGACCTGGGCTTGAGACCGAGCTATGCCACTCTCTAGTGACCTTGATAAAGGCACGCAAGCTCGCTGACCCTCAGTTTGCACCTCATCTGGGCCTAATGCACACCCCCACAGAGCTGCTGCAAGGAACAAACCGGATAATACAGGTCGAAGTGCTTTGAAAATCGTAAAGCACACCAGCAGCATCTCCTAAGTATGCTCCAAGAATAACAGAAACAAAAATGTCTACGCGCAGTCTTTCCCAGGGCCCGCCCCTCCTCCTTCTAGATTCTTCTTTGCCTCGCCAACTCACTGCGACCCCCCCTCGTTGTGCGGCATCCTAGCCGCAGGCCGAGAATTCAGAGGGAAGCGGTCTGCATGGGTTAGAAGGCAGGCACGGTGCCCAGGTACGCAGGTCACAGGTGAGGGGAGCAGGATTTGGGGAATGGAGGGGTGAGTCGGGAGGCATATGAGTCAGCTCAGGCGGCCACAGCTACTACCACAGCCTGGGGGGCTTAAACACAGACCTTTATTTTCTCACAGTTCTGGGGGCTGCAAGTCCAAGTCGAAGGTGTCACAGGGCTGGATTCTTCCGGGGCCTCCCTCCTTGGCTTGTAGATGGCCACCTTCTCCCTGTGTCCTCGCGTGGCCTTCCCTGTGCGTGTCTGTGTCCTAATCACCTGTTCTTGTAAGGACGCTATCCTACTGCATTAGGGCCAACCCTCATGACCTCATCTTATCTCAGTTTGCCCCCAAGGACCCTGTCTCCAAACGCAGTCACCTGCAGAGGGACTGGGGCCGAGCTGTAGCCGTTGGGGTGGTGGAAAGAAGCAGGTGTGACGTGGGAAAGCCTTGAGAAAAAGTAGAGCCGTCATTCTGCCCCACTTCTCCACACCACGCACACACGTGTACCCCATCTGTCCCCTTTTCCCTGCTGGCTCCTGTCAGGGACAAGCCACCATGGAGGAGAATCTCCGTGGGGAGAGAGAGAGAGACCGGACAGAGAGCCGCCCGCGGCTGCCAGCATGGGAAGGGCAAGGGGGGGAAGAGTGAGAGGGCCCCGGGGGTGTCTGGGGGTGCCTTGGTGGGAATCTGGCTGCACCCCGGGGCTCTGCACCTTTCTGGGCCGGGAGAGACGTCTCAGCTGGGCCCTGGGTGGATGCTGATGACACAGGAATGCTAAGCTCCTAGAGAAATGAATAGGGGTTGGTTCCTTAGAGAGGTTTAGACAAAGTGCTTAGGAACCCCTGGCTGCGATGATAGGAACCTGATCCTTTGGCTGGAGCCCCTGGGCCCTGACTTTCGGGCCTGAGCGAGGCGGGCGTTGGGCCCTGTCGGCCTGCTCCGCCTCCAAGCCCTCACGGTTGGGGCTGTTCCTCCGCATCTGTGTCGACACCAGTCTTCCAGGGAAAACCATCTGGAACTTGCCACACCCCTCAGGGTAAGGAAGGAACGGCGGCCTTCTTGAGCCAGTCCCAGCTTTAAAACCCGCTCAGTTCGACAGAGCCGCACGGCCGGGATCCTGCCTTCAAGGGGGCCCCCGTCTCCGCCCGGGAGATGGTGCACCTGCTCTCTTGCCTCGTCCCCCACCTCCCCTCACCCAGGCCGTGTTCAGGACCTCTGACAAGGTGTTCCTGCCTCCAGCCTCGCCTGTTTCTCTCACTCGGATGCCCGCGAGGTCCTCACGAGGGAGGCACCCCGCCACCAGATGAAAAACTCAGCGGCAACCTTCCTGACAGAGGCAGGGGTATGGAGCGTGCTGGGCAGGAGCCCAGGGTCCCCGTCCCATTCCACCCCACCACGGGTTGGCCCCGTTCATACGCCCAACTTCAGGATTATTAAGAGCCCATGTGGCAGCTTTGCCCACATCAAAAGAGATTCTCCTTCTTAAGACACTTCGTTTCCGTTTATTGTAAAACTGTCATTTTCTGATATTTATCATCATCGTTTTCCTGTCTTTATTAGAATGAGACATGTTACTTCTACTTTCTACAATAACATACAAATCTATGGGTTCTAGGGATGCTGACGGCACGGAGCCTGCTTGGGTTTCTCTCTCTTCCTCTCTCTCTCTCTCTCTCTCTCTCTCTCTCTTTCTGCCCCTCCCCCACTCACGCACACTTGCACCCACTCTCCTTCTCTCAAAAAATAACATGAAAAAAATAAAAATAAAGAAAACTGTCCTTTAAGAGAACCAAAGTTTCTATTAGGTCAATGGTACTCTCTTTGATGCGGCATCCTTGAGCCCATGCACAGCCTGCCCAACGTACACAGAGGCCCTGCCCAGCCCTCCATCTGCTAGTGCTAGAGTTGTACCCTGAAGTCTTGCCCCTTCTCTCCCCTTGTGGTTGTGGACAGAACAACTACATACACATAAACACACACACACACACACACACACACACACACACAAATACATGAGCCAGCTGCCCACCTGGGTTCCAGAACCACCTGCTACTTGGACACCTTCTTTGTGAAGCCAAACCAGCACCAGAGGTATCCTGACCCACCTTGCATGTCAGAGAGTCCATATCCTGCGCACAGGGAAACCCCTGGGGGCCAATGTCCCCACTGTCACCTGTCCAACCTTCCTCCCCCAGGGTAAATTTAAGTCTCCTTGGAAGAACAGAAACCCCCCCAGAATTCCTCAGTGTTCTGCCCAAAGCCCCCTCCTTCAGACTGCGTACCCGCCAAGCCCGGTGAGTGTGACTGGTTCCTTTTCTTGTTCTCTGTGGCTCCCATATACCTCTGCTGTTTCATTTACCAGCTGGTGCCTTAATTTCCTGTTTCTGTTTGTTCCTTTCGACAGACGGCGGGATCCTTAAAGATGGATGGGTCCTCCTTCCCTTCATTCTTGTAGGTGCGGGGTTACACCAAGCCCTACAGAGCTGGCTGGCCGCAGGGTGGATGCCTTCCCCAACAATGATAAGGCTTATGTCATTCTGCACTTTCTTGGCGTCACATACCGCGAGCTCAGGGGCGGAGAGGCAGGACACAATGGGCAAGCTTTTGTCCTCAAACCCAGAGGAGGGGGGTGGGCAGGACAACATGGCTCTGGAGACCACCTGAAATGTAGTGCTGTGTGGGACGCCCGAGTGGCTCAGTCGGTTGAGCATCCAACTCTTGATATCAGGTCAGCTTGTGATCTCTCAGTCGCGAGATCAAGCCCGGCATCAGCATGGAACCTGCTTGGGATTCTCTCTCCCCATTTCTCTGCCCCTCTACCCTGCTCGTTCTCTCTCTCTCTCTCTCAATAAATAAACATCTTTTAAAACATAAATGTAGTGATGTTTAAGAAAGAAGCTATTTTTCTTTCATGAGCAAAGGACACTGCTTGTGTCTTATATTATCCTGCTTCCTGGGAATAATGTCCTCCGAAGGTCATCAGTGCCCTCCTGATAACCAGGCCTCCCCGGTGCCTGATTTTCATATTCCTCTTGGCTTTACCAGCACGGAGGACTCTGGAAGGCATCCTTCCTTCCCCAGGGAGTAGAAGCTAATGGATGCCTAATTCAATAGCTCTCACACTGTAAAGCACCGGCTAATAAAAAGCATTTATGGAAAATTCAGCGGAGAACTTTACATCCCTACTCCCCCAGTAAAAGCCTGATCATCTCCAAATGTTACATGCTCACGTGGGTCGAAGTGGCTGGATGGGCCCAGCTCCAAACTCATACCAGAGCATCCAACCACTGCCAAATATTGCTCCACAGGCACTGGCCTGCCTCACTTCTCCGCTCGGCAGCCCTCGGGCTTGGCTGCCCCAACCCTTGCCCTGGCCTGGCCTCAGGGCCAGGTGCGGGCCTCTGCATTTTCCCTCTACCTACCCCTACAGAAGGTAATCACTCTTCACCATTGCACAGAGCAGTCTTCCTGCTTGAGGTCAGGGCCAGCCATGCTGCCTTTGTGCCCCTGTGTGCCCCTGTGCTAAACACTGACATGCCTTAGCTCATTAATCTGCTTGTCCTGAGACGTGAGTCCCACCAGTGTTTACATTTTCTGGAAGAAACTGAGGCAGAGAGCGGAAGCAATCTGCCCGAAGTCACAGAGTCAGGCTCTGGACGCCATGGGCTTCAGCACTGCGGTCTACCGCCCCCCGCTGGTCATATTAGTAGACTGATCTGATTTGTGTCTAACACTTTTGGGTGATTGGTCCCCGGCTCTGTCTTCCCCAGCCCCACCCTCCTATCGGGTCCTGCAAAGAGAGGTGAGGATCCCAGAGCCCTTCTGACCATTTCCCCAAGGCCCAAGAATTAAAGCATCCGGGCCAGAGAGTTGAAGGTAACCACCTTGGGGCCAGCTCAAGGCAGGGATGACCTTGGGCTGTGTGACCTTAGGCCGTGGCAGCCCTGGGCCACTCCGGGAACCTGGTGGGGAAAACCGCAGGCTTTCAGGTCCCACCTCCTGCCAGACACACCCAGTAGCAGGGTGTATTCTGCCCTCAGGGGCAGAGAAGGTGTGACCACACTCTCCTATTCCAGCCCCCCAAGTCTCCATTCAACATTCCTGCATGCATCCCCCCTCCGCCCTCTCCCAGGAGGGGCTAGCAACCAGGGGAAGGCTAAAAGGAACCTTAAGGAACATAAGGTTCCAACATAAGGAAACTGAGGTTTGAAGGCTTGTTCCTGATTTACCCAAAGCCTCAGAATTACGTAGAAGCCCAGTTAGGACTCAAAGTACCATTGACTGATTCCCAACCTATCCTCCTTTCCTTAAATCCTGCAGAATAAAACCCAGGGTGCTGCCTGTTCCTCTGTGCACTGCAGCCTAGAGATAAGGCAAGCCGCTCAGAGCTCCCACCCACCTGCCATTAATGAGGGAGCATAAGGCAAGCCGAGGGCCAAGCACACCTCCCACCTCCCAAGTGGGATCTGAGTGGTATTCCTCAGGGACTCCCGGCTGCCCAAAAACAAAGGAAAGGACAGAAAACAAATGGCTAAACGGATAAGAGTCTCCATCAGTTTACAAATATCTTAGCACAATTACAAAAAGAAAAAAAAAAATGTGGGGGGAAATCTTATCAGTAGCCTAAAGTCCAGAAACTCCCTAATGTCTTAATGTTAATGCTTTGCTAGAGGGAAAAACAATCTTAGCTTAACAACAGCTGAGCCTCGGGGCGCCTGGGTGGTTCAGTTGGTTAAGTATCTGACTCCGGCTCAGGTCATGATCTTGCGGTTCCTGCTTTCGAGCCCCATGTCAGGCTCTGTGCTGACAGCTTGGAGCCTGGATCCTGCTTCGGATCCTGCTTCGGATTCTGTGTCTCCCTCTCTCTCTGCCCCTCCCCTGCTCATGCCCTGTCTCTCTCCGTCTCTCAAAAATAAATAAATGTTAAACAAAAATTAACGATAGCTAAGCCTCCAGTAATCTATGAGTCCTTAGCACATGAAAATCCCTTTAAGAACCTTTCTCTTGACTTTACCTCCCCCAACTCCACAGTGTATAAGCAGTCACTCTTCACAACCCCAGCGCAGCCCTTTCTGCCCACGGGTCATGTCCTTGTACTTTAGTAAAATCACCTTTTTGCACCAAAGACGTCTTCAAGGATTCTTGCTTGGCAGTCAGCACCGGGCTCCACCATCACCCCAAAACCTCATCACCTCATCACCCATGACTTCTGTTCCCACCCTGCCTCTGCCCAGGACCCCTGCCCACTTTGCGTCAATGCCTCACACGTCTCCCCACCCGGGAAAGCCGTCCCCAAAGCCTGGGGGGGCACAAAGCGCCCCGTCATCCATGTCCTCGATGCTGCACTGTTCACCCGCTCCGTCCCTCGCCGCTCTGCAGAGACACCTGTTCCAGTTCTGCCTCCTCGCAGGACGGGGACTCTTCAAGGGTGGGGTGGGTGCTCCAGGGACAAGGGCCGGCACCCACATGCCAAGGAAACCCAGTGTCCCACTTTGGACCTGGGTGGGCGAAGCCTCCGCCTGCCTGGCCGAGAAGGCAGCCGAAGGGGATGGACGGAAGCATGGTGGGCACCAGCAGCTGTTCCCCTTTCTCTCTGTCCCTTCTAACACGTCGCCACCCTCCTCAGTCCTCCCCCATCCCAGAATGGCGTCTCTTGATGAAATCTTTCTGGTGAGCTCAAACTCTGACTGGTTTAGGAAGAGCCACTTCCCAAGGCAGCATGGTAGACCTAAGGGAGGTGTGGCAGCCACCGGGGGTTGCTTTTGCCCGGCGAGGACCCTGGGCCAAGAGGAAGGGACTGGCTGGGGTTGGGCCATGCACCAACAATGTGGGGTATGCCTGGCTCTCAGAGTCTGGCTGCAAAAGCCTGGACGGAGAGGAAATGGTAATGCCGTTCAGCCACCAGAAGAGACAAGATGGCTCTGGGCCACCCCAAGGACCCAAATCAGGACTGTGTGGGAAGTTCCAGGGAGGCTGATTTGCTTGTCATAAGGAAGAACATTCCAGAAATCAGAACCCTCTAACTAGACTCCAAAGATGTCAGCTCTGTGAGACAAGGCACTGTCTTCGTCTTAGCTGCCACTCTATCCCCAGCTTGGGACACAGCAAATCCTCAGTGACACCGGCTGAATGAATGCGTGGATGGACGCCCCCTGGACACGATGAGCTCACCCTCAAAGGACACGGGTGCAACACCATCTGCCATGAGGCCCCTGGCCATGGGGAGTACTAAGTCAGCGGTGACTGAATGCATCCCCTCCAAGAAGCATCCTCAGGCCAGGACGTCGTGACCCACTGGCACTGGCCCGGTGAGCCTCCAGCCAACTGCTCATGAGCGACCCCTTGTCTTCGCCTTCTGTGAGCTCTTCTGGGCCTAGCCCAGGCCACATCCCCAGCACATGTGCCCTAATGTCTGGTCCCTGCTCTGTTTCAGGCCACATCCCACTAAGCCAAGTAGGTCTAATAGGGCTTGACTTTGAGACGATTTCTGTAGGTGCTTCATCGGCAAATTATAGCTCCTACAGGTTTCTCAGCCAAACCTGTAGGTACTAAAATTGTGTAAGAAATGGGGGCCTGGTCTGTGTAATGTGATCTAATTATTGGAATCACATCTTGTAACTAATTCCTGCCTTGTAAACCCTATTCCCCAGGTCTAAGATCCTAATGTTTTAGCGGATCTTAAATGTCCAATTTATACACCTCTGAGATTTTATTTTAAAGTTCGCTGGTCACTGACGTGAACAACCTTGGTACCCTTCCTGGCCCATGGCAGGCCCTCATGACATGCTAGCTGATGAACAACACGGGGGAGAGAACACCTATATTCTGTTCGGCGTGGTGTCACCACAGGCGACCGGGTGCCCACGAGCCCCCAAAGCCAATTCAAAGGCATGACCCATAAAACCGAGAAGATGATGCAGAGGGTGGTCTGCCAGGAGCCCTTGGACATCACTCAGTCCAATCCATAAAGAACGAGGAGCCTCCTGTTGGGAGGACAGACAGGCCCGGAGCGCTTTCTGGCCACACCACTTACCAGCTGCATAATCTCTGTCAGGTTACTTCCCTTTTCCAAGCCTCAAATTGCTCGTCAGTTAATGGGGCTAATCCCTCACTACTTCACGGATGGTGGTGAGAATGTGTCTCTCATAGACCAGATGCTCAGTGAGCGGTGGCCATTATTTTCCGGGCGAGGCCAACATCAGACCCCTCGGAGCTCGCTCACAGCACAGTGTCCTGTTCGGGAACAGGCCAGGTCCCCCAGACTCAGCACCGTGTCCTAAGTCCCGGCGATGAGGATAAGCCCTAATTGTCCCTGCCCCTCCTCCCCTCTCTGCTTCTAGAAGGTCAGGGAGGTTTTCTGACCTCGTGGGGTTCCTGGGAGCTTGCTGGGGAGTCCCTTGTCACAGCCCCAGCCCCCGCAGGTTAAGGCCTTGATGAGGTTTGATTTTTTTATTGGATGAGCCAAATGGGGGGAAGAGAAATTCCAATTCCCCCAGCAGCCCCCTCGGAAGCATTTGCTTCACAGCGCCAACCACAATTAAGTAATTTACGTTTGTTCTTTAATCCACACTGGAGAGGCATTGTCTAAATCAGTGCCTTGTCCAATTAAAGAAAACACTTCTTGGCAATAGTTTCCGGCAGGGCTCTTATGAGGCGTAGAGGATCCTGGCTTCGGGAGAGAACACAGGTGACGTTGCTGACATTTCAATTAGCTTTTACTTTACTTGGGGAATTGATGCCTTTCTCTGGCATAATTACATCCTGAGCTGGTCTGCAAATCCTCCCGTCCTTCAAAGTCACTCTCTGGCCTCCCTTCCTCCTACAGGAAGCCTTCCCTGGGCTCTCACCCCCAGCCTCGATGACCCTCTGGGTTCTGACCTCCTACGACACTCCCTGTTACTCTGCCCTGAGGGCCTCTGATTAGTTTCTCACGCAGCCTTGGAAACGAGCCGGCTGCAGAACGCACATCTGGACGAAGCTCGTGGCAGGCAAGAGCAAAGCTGAGAAAAGTCACAGGCAGCAGCCGAGGCCAGAAGACACCCCAGTTCCTGACGGATCCACGTGAGCAGCTAGCAGAGGGGCCTGGCGTCCCCCGGCCCCGGTTCAAAACACACAGCGTCAGCGAGGCCGCCCTTCCAGAAGCATTGTCAGTGCTTTTGCCCCTGCCGGCTGGCAAGGCGTGAGCTTAGGTTCTGGACTTGGGCTGCCTGCGCTCAGATCTCACCCCTTCCTCCGCCCCTCTCCAAAAACAAATTTCTCAACCTTTATAATAGAGACTAAAACAGCTTCCACACGGATGAAACTTGAAGACATTGCACTACATAAAATAAGCCAGTCGCCAAGGGAAAAGACTATAGGATCCCATTTATACCAAGAGTAGTCAAATTCATAGAGGCAGGAAGTGGAAGAGTGGTTGCCAGGGGCCGGGGGAGGGGTGGGGAGTTGTTGCTTAATTAACGGGTGCAGAGTTTCCGTGGGGAAGAGAGAAAGTTCTAGAGACGCGTGGTGGTATGGTTGTACAACAGTGTAACTGTACTAGAACTAACCACTTGAAAGTGGTTAAAATGGTAAATTTGATGTTATATGTATTTTGCCACAATAAGAAAACAAATAGCTTCTCTTCTTTTTTTTTTTTACATTTTATTTATTTTTGAGAGAGAGACAGAGCACAAGGGGGAGGGGCAGAGAGAGAGGGAGACATAGAATCTGATGCAAGCTCCAGGCTCTGAGCTGTCAGCACAGAGGTCCAACGTGGGGCTTGAACCCACGGACTGTGAGATCACGACCCGAGCCGAAGTCAGACGCTTAACCGACTGAGCCACCCAAACGCCCCAAAAACAAACGGCTTCTATCTGGTAGGACGGACGTGAGGGTTAGATGAGAGCATGTATGTCGAGTTTAGAATAGTGCCTGGCAGTGCTATTGTGCTGATGGTGACCCTTTCCCTCTTTGACCCTGGGGTTCTGACCCCTGGCTTGTCTCCCTGACGATGTCCTTCCCTCAGAGGAAAGCTTGTAAGAGTCTCAGATCCCACATGGAAATACACTCACGTCGCTCATCATCGGGGAAACACAAAGCAAAACCACACTATCACCTCACACCTGTCAGAAAGGCTAAAACTGGCAACACAAAAACAAGTGTTGGCAAGGATGGGGAGGAAAGGGAACCCTGGTGCTCTGTTAGTAAGAATGCAAACCGGTGCGGCCACTGTGGAAAACAGCATGAAGAGAGCTCAAAAAACTAAAAATAAGATCACCATATGCTCTAGCATTTCCACTTCGGGGTATCTGCCCAAAGAAAACAAAAACACTAAGTTGAAAAGATATCTGCACCCCTGTGGCTATTGCAGCGTTACTTACAATAGCCAAGATACGGAAGCAACCGAAGTGTCCCTTGATGGACGGGTGGATAACGAAAAGATGGTGTATGCAGTCAGTGGAATATTATTCAGCCGTAAAGGAGAATGAAATCTTGCCGTTCACGAGAACATGGATGGACCTAGACGGCATTATGCTAAGTGAAACAAACCAGAGAAAAACAAATACCGTATGATTTCACGTACATGCGGAATCAAAAAAAACAAAACGACCACAAAAGTAGAAACAGATTCATAAATACAGAGAACGAACTGGTGGTTTCTGGGGGGAGGGGAGAGGGGGCAACAATAGGT
The DNA here is from genome assembly GCF_028018385.1 of Neofelis nebulosa. Taxonomy (NCBI): domain Eukaryota; kingdom Metazoa; phylum Chordata; class Mammalia; order Carnivora; family Felidae; genus Neofelis; species Neofelis nebulosa. The sequence continues at coordinate 105,530,905 of NC_080783.1, read as the reverse complement.
GAAGGGGTTTACGGGTACAAACTTCCAGTTATAAAAGAAATTAAGTCACAGGGATCAAATGTACAGCATGGGGAACAGAGTCGATAACATTGTAATAACTTCGTGTGGTGACAGCTGGTAAGTACACTTATCAGTGGCCAGCGTTGTGTAAGATACAGACTTGTCGATTCACTATGTTGTACACCTGAAACTAATATAACATTGTATGCCAACTCTACCCCAATTTAGACAATTTTTAAAGAATTGAGCCCCCTCCTCCCACTGACCGACAGCTCAGTTCACAAAGCTGCCTTTCCCCATCATCCTCCCCCCACCGTCCTTGCCGGTGCATACACACGCACCATCCCACAGGGTGAGCCTGGCTTCGGAAATGACTCTTCGGGTTCTGGCACCAACGCCATTATCAACTGCAAGCAAGAGGAAGAAACGGAGGCTCAGAGAAGAAAAGTAACATGCCAGGACCTCACTGCTGGCAAACGCAGAGCCAGGATTCGGTGCCAGTTCTCCCTAGCCCCAAAGTCTAAATTCTTTCTACTAAGTGGCCATGCTCCCACCCCAAGAGGAAAGAGTAAATAGCACCCAACTGGTCTCAAGGCTATGCCTCCAACACTATGAAGTAAGACTAAGCTGTCTTCTTAGCTTCTTCTCACTCCTGGCAGCCCATTCTCTGGAATCTGGGAGAAACACAACACAATTTCTTTCCTCTGCCTTTCTTCATGACCACTATCCCCTGCCTACTTCCTGAAAACTCCTATTCATCCTTCAAAACCCACAGAAAATATCACCTCCTTTGAGAAAACTTTACAGATGCCAGCACCCCTTAGTTTAGATTAGATATCCTTCCTCTATGCTTCTAACCTTTTTTCTATCCTCCTACTTTTAACTTTGTTTGTAATTGATGTCTGTTCCTCCATAGAAGACTTCCAGCTTCTTAAGGGCTATGTTTTACCCCCAAAATCACCAAAAGAGGGCTTTTTTTCTTCTTTTTTTCCTAGTGTAGGGAGCCAACCGAAGAGAAATGGATCCCCAACACAAGGCTGGAAAGAGCAGGGAAAGAATACAAACTGAAGGCCATCCAGAACTTGGAAGGCACAATCAAGCCCAGATTTTGAGACTGAAATATCTTGGATTGGTCAACATCTTGGGTTTCACAAGGGCATTAAACCTTGCACACCATATTCAACTCGTTTCAAGGATTATTTTCATCGGCCCGTGTTGTCTAAATTAACCACCCCTTCTGTCCTCCCCCCACCAGCCTAGCTCCTCCCAGATAAAGACCCTGCAGTCAGACTTGTTCCCCCTCAGAGCTCCCTGTCTGCAGCCCCAGTTGTAAGAATCACAGGGCCCTCTGGACAGCTCAAGAATTTTACGATAATTTTTCCTCGAAGCGAAAAGGAAGGTAATGACACGCACAGCAGTGTTAATGCAACATTAAGATAAAAAAAATAAATTATTCATAAGCATGAAAATAATGTCAAGGTGCTGCTAATGTTTTAATTACAGCCGGTAATACTCCTTTTTGCCACAATGGACTCTGTGTGCAGTCACTGAAAACACGTGCAAGGGCACGGACACGGGTGCAGCCGCTACAGGCTGTTCATTCCCACGGGTGAAAGGAAGCCCCCCGTCTCTGAACCCACAAACCACAGAGATATTTCCTCCCCCTACAGCTTATGCGGGGAAATCCAGCATTAAGGACTTTTCTGCCTTGGTTACACATTAGATCCTCCCGGGAAGTTTATTGAAACCAAGGCCTAAGCCCCAGACCCAGAGGTTCTCTTACAATTGGGGTCACTTACTATGTCACGTTGCCCACTGCCCATCCCCCTGCTGCCCACCCACCCCTACCCATCCTCACTTCCGGCTGCTGTGTTCCGGGCTCTTGTCGCTCTGCACGGGAATTACGGCCCAAGCCCTCCCTGTGCCTGACCTTCCCCCACCCCCACCCCTGTGACTTTTCCTGCACCCTGAAAGGGACCAGAGCTAGCTCTGTGATGGGAGAGACACCAGGAATGGACACAGGGCATAGGTTTGGGAGACAAACGGACCTCCCTGTGGCCTCACGCAGCATGGGGGAGGCATGTGGCCACCAAGAGGATGGGAAGGCCCCAGAGATGAGATCTGGTACCTGGATCTGGTCATGTCAGTTGCTCAGTGGTCAAAGCTCCACATGCTGTGGCCAGATCACGTGCTTGACACACAGGGACAGAGAGGAAAGTCCATCTCTGTCATCAGGAACCCTGGGTCCAGGGGAGAAAACCAGCACACAAACAGAGTGGCTGTGTGTGTGACCACTGCCCTCCTGGAGGAGAGCACCCAGGGAGTCCCGAGGTGGCACCCAGCCTGGCCTGTGGGGTCAGCAAGGGCTTCTGTAAGAGCTGATGTCCTTGGCTGTATCATCTGGATTTATGGAGCATCCCCCTCTCTCTTTCTGTGAAGCCTCCTGACTCTGAAAGACAGGTACTGTTACAGACCCCATTTATGGATGGGGACACCGAGGCTTGGAAACCCTGAGTAACTTGCCCAAGATCTGGGGTGTTCACGGCCACACTCCCAGCAGCACTGACAGGAGTTAGATGAGCAGATGAGGTGAGGGGCAGGTTAGAGGTCGCTGGTCCTCAAGCAGAGGTTCCCCACCTGCCATGGTCCCCACACCCTCAGCATCTCAGCGACAGTACCCTTCCCTTCTTGTGGCCCCACAACCTTTGAGAGGTGTGACGTACCCCCACAGGCCGGCCTCCGGCGACACAGGGCCTGCGCACCTGTCAACACCTGTCTGTGGTAGGGCCTGTGCCCAGCGGCTCTCAGAAGGTGCAGGCAAATCACCAAGAGGTGAAGCCTGCTTGCTGGGACAGGCCAGAGGACAGCCACCTCACCCCCACCCAGTCCCCAGCAGAACAGCAGCCCTGATCAGCGCCCCATGCTCCGGCCAGGGCCAGGCATGAACCCCGAGACCTTCCAGAGCTTTGCCAGGTCCTCAGACTGGTTCGTTCGTGGCTGGGTAACATTGCGAGACCCCTGCGTATGGATGTTTTTTCTCCCTCCATTCCCCTCCCCCCAACCCCTAACCCAGAGCCAGTAGCCGAGTCTATCCTTTATGGCCTCAGTAAAGATACACTACTTGGCAGAAAACAGCGGGGGGGAAATAGAAACTCGTCCTGGATTTCGGGCCCCAAAAGTCCAAGCTCTTAGGACGGTGGTCCTCAAACCCAGTAGGGTACCAGAATCACCCAGAAGAGGGCTGGTGAAACACAGCTTACCAGGCCCCACCCCCAGAGTCCTGATGCCCAGGTGTGAGGTGGGGCCTGAGAGTTATCGGAATGAGTCCTGAAAATAAGCACCCTGCCACTCTGACCACACCCGGAGGGCCCAATTCAGCCTCATAAGAGAGCAAGGAGCTCTCTGGCCTGCAGGAGAAATACTAACACAAGATGAAAGAGTGATCTTCAAACACCCGAAGAACGAAGAACAAGAACAGCAGGAAGAAAGGGAAGGACCACTTCTCCGCATCCTAGGGGTGTAGCCCTGAAGCTCCAGGCAGAGGTCATGAGCCTGGGTCAGACCAGGAGCACTTGCTCCCATGGTGACCATTGCTTCCAGAGAAGTCCTCTAGGTAGAGCACTGCTTCCCCCCAGGGATGCTAATAGATTTCTGGCATCTCTGGAGGACATAAAACCAGGCTGCTGAGGGGAGGCATGAGCCATGATGTGGCCTGGGAAGCAGGGCAGGCAGAAAGATGGACAGACAGCCTGGGTGTCCCCTGTTCCTGAGGCCGGGACGGGGCCCGCTGCACTGCCACCGGCTTCCAAGTCTTCCCCCTCAATCTCAGAAAACATTCTCCTTTTATGCTTAAACAAGCTTCAGCAGATTTCAATTTTTTTTTTCTTGGAGGTTCTGTCTTTCTATAAAGACAGGCAGGGGTGAAGGGGAGGTCTAGCACATGGTTTTCTAACTGCCCCTTTCTAGCTTGTCTACAATTTTACAATTTTTCTTTTAAGTTTATTTACTTATTTTGAGAGAGAGAGAGAGCATGTGCACAGAGAGGAACAGAGAGACAGACAGAGAGAAAATCCCAAGCGGGCTCTGTGCTCACAGCACAGAGCCCGGCGTGGGGCTCGAACCCACAAACTGTGAGAGCATGACCTGAGCTGAAATCGAGTCAGAGGCTTAACTGACTGAGCCACCCAGGCGCCCCATAACTTCACAATTTGAAATTGAAACTGTGAGTTCCACATACGCAGACAAGCCATACGGCTGGACGTCCTTCCCCAGTAAGTTTTATCGACCTAGCACCGACCTTTGGCATCAATGCAGCTTCCTCGGAAGGAGTGCGCCCTTAGGCGGTGAGCAGTCATTTCCTCCTGCATGTGATCGAAGAGGTCCGGTAGGAAAGTCCCCATAGGGTGATAGAGCCGGCACCATCGACACCTGCCCTGGGCTGACCAGGAGACGCGGGAAAACAAGGAAGTGTGTGCTCCTTCCCTGTAGCCCTGCCTGGCCGACAGAAGCGCCTACAAGACCCAAGGAGGACAGACGCGGGAAGAGAGGAGGACGCTGAGAATCTGAGCAGGTGGGGGAAGACTGCATCCCTGGGTCGGGGATGAAGACAATCTCCGGTCCCTTTCCAACATCCCCAGCGCCACCCCGCAGGGTCCCCCTGACACTAGCGTCTCCCTTGCTTACAGACTACCTCTGGCCGTCACCCTTATCGAGGCGGGGACACCCACCTAGAAGACCATGGGCCCAGGCGCCCGAGCAGATGGGACCAGAGGTGTTGGGGGAAAAGTCAGAAGGAGAAATACCAGGTCTGCAGGGTTTCTGCTGGAGAGAGACTTCCCAGGGCCACCTCCTCTGGGGGAGTGACCCAAAAGCAAGCAGGCTCAGGCCTCTGATAATCTGCCCTAGGGGAGCTGCAGAAGCTCTAAATCCATTTCCTGCAAGGTGGGGCTCTCCCCGTCCCCAGATAATGCTGCACAGACCAGCCAGGGAGAAAAGGGGGTACCTCGGGAGGGAAGGAAGTGTGAGCTTTGGTCCTCATACCAAAAATGACAAGGAGAGAATTGAGGAGTGTGGAAGGAAGCCGCCATAGGTCCCCCGGCAAAGCAGTAGAAAAGCAAGCAACACAAGAACGGACCTCCCTCTGTGTAAGACTCGAATGAGAAACTAAGCATAGCCGTGTATGAACACCTCCCGGGAGCCATGCCCTGTGCTAAGTGATTTCCATGCAAGGTCTTGTTTAACACAGTGCCCTGCGGGCTAAGAGTTTCTACTCCCACTTTGCAGATGAGAAAACCGAGGCACTGAGACATCTCAGTTACGTTGCATTCTGGCTACGGCTGCCGTGGCCTTTACACCTTTACACCTTTGCTGCTTCCGGCTCGGTCTCCTCATCCTTGAGGTCAGCAGTGTCGCGTTCTACTTGGCAGTGCTCGCACAGCCCCTGTGACTGCAAAGCTCACCTGTGCGTCAGGCTCAGGCACGCACTGACCCCTGGCCACGCCAGCCTCTTCCCACCCTCCTGTCCTGAGCTTCCTACTCAAACTTTTTTTTTTTCTTTCAATTTTTCTTACTGTTTATTATTGAGAGAGAGCGTGCGTGGGGGAGGGGCAGAGAGAGGGAGACACAGAATCCGAAACAGGCTCCAGGCTCCGACCTGTCGGCACGGAGCCCAACGTGGGGCTCGAACCCAGGAACCGGGAGATCATGACCTGAGCCGAAGTCAGATGCTTAGCCGACTGATCCACCCGGGTGCCCCTACTCAAGGCTTAGAGGGCCCTCCTCTGGGCAGCCCTGTCTCCCTCACTCACCCCACCAGAGCACTTACCGTATGCACAGGAATCGCCCGTGTGCTGGTCTTTTCCGGTTAGAGCCAAGTCAATGGGGACTTGCAGCTACTATGGGCTGAACCAGTCAGTGACCGGGCACCCCCAGTGCTGAACCCATAATGGCGGAAGGTGGCCCGTCACCACCTTCCAGCCAGAGACCATCAGGCACTCCCCTGATCAAAGTTGGGTTCCGTAACTCTTTGCAACAAAGGAAAACACCGTGGGGGGAAGTGCAAGGCATCTCACTGAGAGGGTGTCAAGAGGGACTTTGAGGGTTTGGACCGTGTTACCCGATTTGGGGGAGGGCCCAGCGAAGCAGGCTTTGCTCTGGACCTCTGGACCAGAAGCCGCGAGGAAGCAGGGGTAATTCTGGCTGGATGTTTCGCTACATCTCATTCGAAAGGTGAGGGGGAGGAAGTGAGGCCAAGTATATAACTGGTAGAGAAGCAGCGGCCACTTGCACGGATGGCTGCAGTCCTGCGCCTTGACAACATTCTTGTTTCCAAGCTCAGACATTACAGAGGGGTCTGGGTTTTGCCCCGAGCCCTCCTGGCGTGTCCGGTGTCAGTGGCCTGTGACATGGTTTGCATTCAACAAGAGCTGTGGGTTCCAGGCCAGCGCCCGGCTCTCCGGGGCTGCTGTTGCCACAGCCATAAAGGAAAATCTCTCCCTTCTGGAAGTTCTCTCTGCTTCTGCCCTCCCCCACCCCCCGCTGCCCCCGACCTGGGCCCTGAGCTTCCTCTAATCCTTGTGTTTTCTTGACTTCCACTCGGCTTCCTTTCAGGTATCAGTTCTTCGGTCCTACAGGATTCCACTCAAGATGGGTCTGTTGGAGGGGGAGGGGGGAGGGACGCAGACTCTGCAATAGGACGGGAAGGAAGAAAAAGGAGACCTCGTGAGCCCGTGGCATATTTCCAAAGCACTCAGACCCTTAGTGCTGCTGAGTCCAACTTCCTTTTAGCAGGTATTTTAAGCATCGTTTTGCTAAAACACTGTCCCTCCCCACACCTTGGGTCGTATTGCCAGCTGGAGCCCGTGTCAAGAAGGCAAGTAGAGGGAAGGAGACCTAGGACTACCAAACTTTCCTTTTTGTAAACTATGAGTAATAAACACGACCCCTGTGAATTCCCCACCTGTTTCTGAATGACCAAACCCTTAAAATCTGTGCATCTCACACTGCACATCACCCATTTGTATTGTCTTGAAGACATCTCCCCTATGTTATTTTCGTCCTCCCAAATAAATTGTAAGACCCTGAGAGGTGAAACTGCCCCCCATCTGACTGCAGTCTTCCCAACTTTACCATAAGCCCCTGAGGATGGGGAATGCATCCCATGGCTCTGGTGGCTGCCTCCCAACCCAGTCCAGTCTGGCTCCCCACACATCCCAGCTGGTTCACACACCCATGAAGTACTCACGGTCTTGACTGAACTTCTCTTCCACAGGCCCCAGCAATGGGTCCAAGAGGAATTTAAATATCTGAGCCTTGCCCAGTTAGCTGTAGCTGATAAAGGGGCTGCAGGGGACAACCTCCATTTAATGGTGGGGGGGCTTTCTCTTTCCTCCCGCAGAAGGAAGAAAGCCAAGCGGGAAATGATAGCGGAGGTCCTCTCCCCATCCATGGCTAATGGGGGGCTTTGTGGTCTCTGGGCATCTGAGGATGTGCGCGTTGAATAACACGTTCTTCCGTGGGCTCCTTTCAGAACAGCTGCTTCAAGTGAGAAATGCCATGCCCTCTGCCCATAAGTACAAGCTGGTTTTGTGGGCGTGTGTTAGGGTCAACGGGAGTAGGAAAGGGGGGAACGGAGGGGTTCTGTTTCCTTGACACATGGGTGGGAATGTCAGCCTCTAGCGTTCTCCATTCCCACGGCGTCTGCTCTCTGAATTCTCAGTCACTTTCAGTGCCATGCCAGTGTCATGGGCCAAATGTCCTCCAAATGCTTACACCTTCTTAGGCAGTGTATGGACTAGGGTTGAGAACCAGAGAAAATGACGGTGATCTCCTTAGGGCAGGACCTTCCTGTATTGGGGTGACTTTGTTCACCCCACAGCAGCCGGCACCTGGCCGGGAAAACAGACTCATACCTTGCATTTTTTTATGGCCCATTGATGTTGCCAAGGTGCGACACATTCAAGATCTTAGCTCTACAAGGTCAAGGGGGAAATCACGGGGATCCGCATTTGAGCCCAGGTGGCTGAAGCAAGGCGGATTCTAACATCCAGGGCCGCCTCTTCACCCACACCTATTGTAAGTGTGAAAATGCCATAAGAAATATCCAAACCTGGAAATCACACAGATGAGGGGAGATTATTTACATTCCAAAAGTATTTATTTTTTGAAGGATTTGCTTAAATAAGGAACACTTTCATGCTTCTTAGTTGCATGTTTCCAAGATATTACTTACTTGTCAAAACAAGAGCCAGGAAGGTAGAGAAACTGAAAACTAAATTAATAGATTAAAACAGTAAATATTTAAAAATAAAACAGAAATAAACTTAAAAAAAAAAAAAACCAATCTGAACTGAATATGACTTAAACACACCAAAGAGAGGAAATGTGTAAGCCTAAAGGAATAGATCTCACAAAGGAAACAAGACAGGCACCTCCCAGTAAAAATATATGTAGTAAAAATGAAATACATGTGGTTAATCTTAAATACCTACATCTGACACAAACTGACAAAAAGCACAAAGCATGCAGTTTAAAATGAACTGTCATAAATCAACAGTGGAAAATACCCAACTTCACTGTGGAGCAAATAAATATGAGAGAAAACAGCAGAAGAAAACTTCCTGTGGCATAAAAATTGAGCATAAAATCCCCAGTGTTGTTGCAGATGTGGTGAGACGGGCAATGCAACGCACCCGTGATAGAAGCATCAGCTAATCCAACCGTCTGAAAAAGCCATTGGAGAGCTATACGTGCATATTCTGTATTGATCTTTAGCCTTTTCTTTAGTTTTGGAAGAATGTGACTCTTTTGTGATTATATATACACATTATATATATAATGTACTATAATAGATATTAACATGTACTGTGTATTTTTTATATTGTACTTCTATATATGATGTACTATATGTATAGCATGCACATATATAACTATATTTATATAACATGTACAGTTTTATATATAATGTATCATAAAAGACTCCCAGCTTGCCAAAGCTAAAGAAAGAAGTTAAAATGGAGAAAAGACCAAGCCCAAAGGCTTCTCCCGGACACCAATTAAACTGACACGTGTGTCTTCTTACCAGGAGCAGAGTCTGGCTTTTCCTTGAGGAGGCTAAAGATGACTTCACGCTAGTTCCTTTTTTTTTTTTTTTTTTTAATGTTTGTTTATTTTTGAGAGAGAGTGCATGGGGGGAAGGGCAGAGACACAAGGAGACACAGACTCCGAAGCAGGTTCCAGGCTCCGAGCTGTCAGCACAGAGCCCCACGCGGGGCTTGAACTCACCAACGTGAGATCATGACCCGCGCCGAAGTGGGAAGCTCAACCGACTGAGCCACCCAGCACCCCTGCTTTGCCAGTTCTTATCCATAACCAGCAGGGGTTCTCACTGTGGTGCTCCTATGTGAGCCTGCATCAGAATCACCTGGAAGACCAATCAAAACACAGCTCACTGGGCTCCACCCCCAGAGCTTCTGCTTTGACTGGCCTGGGGGCGGGGCAGGATTCTAGAAAGTGCTTTCTCACCGGTTCCCAGGCATGCTGCTGGTCCCCGATCCACACTTGGTAAGGACTGACCTACGGCCCGGGTGCCCACCTCGGAGCCCCACCTGGGCTGCCTCCTCGCTCCTCCGCAGATGGCAGTGGCAGAGGATTGTTGTTCGGCTCCTTGTCCGGGACGGAGACGTGACAACTTGCATGGGATCCCAGGGTCTCGTGTTACACAGCTAGTGCTCAGGTAGAAACTGCCTTGTATCCTCTCAGCATGCATGCCTTTTCTTTTCTTTTTTTTTTTTTTTAACATTTATTTATTTTGAGACAGAGAGAGAGATCATGAACAGGGGAGGGTCAGAGGAAGAGGGAGACATAGAATCTGAAACAGGCTCCAGGCTCTGAGCTGTCAGCACAGAGCCCAACGCGGGGCTCGAACCCACAGACTGCGAGATCATGACCGGAGCCGAAGTCGGACGCTTAACCGACTGAGCCACCCAGGCGCCCCATGGCTGCATGCCTTTTCTTTAAGTAGGAAATTCTCAGCCCCTGTGCTAAAGGAACCAGTTGCCCCAGCCAACTGGACGTCTTGTTTGAGCCCTTCCGTTTTCTCCCCCTTCCCCAGCTTGTTGCTCAGAAGCGGTCCTTGGAGCGCCCCCTAGAGGGCGCTACACTGTGTTCTCGTATCAGCTCAGCCACTCTTCTAGCTGTTGAGACCTGGGACGCGTTCCTTCAGAAGCAGAAGCTTCGAGATCTTCGTCAGCCAAGGGGCACAGGAAGACCACTGCACTGATTACATTGAAAACGAACACAAAACCCCTTGCTGAGGGCTTGCCTGGTAATGAGCGGTCCGCACAAGCAACTCGTTATCATTGTCATTCGCTGCCCAGTGTCACCTGCAGCCTTCAGTTTTTCTGGTCACTAACCCAGTCTGTCCTGTTTGCTTTCCTTGGAACTGTGGCCCTTTGCTTCTTCCATGCTGCCAAATGCGGTTGTTTTTTAATGGTTTCAGTGAAGTACTACCTGCTTGTTTTAAGTCATCCGTTGTGAAGCATAAAGGGGGCAATTCCCCGTCCCTTTCTACCCCAGTCCCCTGAGACAACTATGCTAGCCCTTTGGTGTGTGCCCTTTTCGTCCTTTACCTACAGATACACGCACATATACATACATAAATCTGTTCTACATATTTATGTGTCTACAAGAATGAGGTAGGGCCACATGTTTTCCTGCACCTTCTGTGTTGTCCCTTTTTGTGCTGAAAATCGCATTCAACAGACTTCCAGTTTCTATTCCAACGTGTGAAGAGCTTGGAAGTTGCCACTCCCATGCTCACAACGTGAAAGGAAAAAAAAAAGTGAACCCACTGAAAATCAATGACGTCTCTGAGACCCATTAGAGAGTTGAGGTCACAGGGCAAACCATCACCCCCCAAAGCTGGAGAGACAGACAAATCCAGAAAGTCACAGCCAGGTAACAAGGTAAGTCAGTACACCCAGACCCAAAGCTGCTGCAGCCATAAACTGGTAAGAGTATCTCAGTGGTAACTCTGACCAACTGTTGAAAGTTGAGTGTGGACAAGGAGGAGAGTGAGAGGCTCCTGGGGGCCGTAATCTTGGGCATCCTATGCTCTTGTGGGCTTTACTTCTAGGAACCATTATCATGGTGAAAAGCTGAGAAAGATCCTATGGGTTTGACAGAGGGGGAGGGAAAGGTCACCATTTTTAAATAACCCACGGCGGCCTCCATAACAAAGGCCTAGTCTCCAGGAGGAAAGCCCAGAGCCTGTCCCATCTCCGGCCCCTCTGGCCTCACCGTCTCACCTAAGAAACACTTGTGACAGCCACGGCCCAGGAACACAGGCCAACCAAAGGACTGAAGTCCGTTCAGAACGTTGTAGAACACTTCCCTTCCCCACTTGTTACTACCACACCACCAGGGATCCGGTATCGCCCACTAATGGTGGATTACAACTGAAAGAGCTCAGGACACAGATTCTACTCCAGGGAGAGCCAAAGACAACAGGGGAGACAAAAATAAGGAATTTGAAAGAGGAATTTTAAGCGTCTGGTCCGTACAGCTATAGCAAACATTAAACACAACCCAATTCCTAGCAAGATCAACACAAAACCTCACACCAAGGGCCCGTGTAGCTCAGTTCCTATTACCCAACACATCATGTCTGGCTTTCAGACAAAAATTACAAGGTATGCTAAAAGGCAAGAAAAAAAAAAGTAGGAAGAGGCAAAACAAGCATCAGAAACACACTCAGATATGAAACAGATTTAAGAATTATCGGACGAGGAATTTTAAGTAACTGTGATTAAATGTTCAGGGCTCTGATGGAAAAAGCAGACAACACGTAAGAAGAGAAGGCCCATGCAAGCAGAGGGATGGAAACTCTGAGAGTGAATCACAACGAGATGCTAGAAATCAAAAACTCTGCAGCAAAAAATGTCTTTGAGGGGTTTCTCAGTAGACTAGACATGGCTGAGGAAAGAATCAGTAAGACTGGAGATAATAGAAATTTCCTTAACTGAAATGCAAAGAGAAAAAAGAATTTAAAACACGAAAGAATATCCAAGAACTCTAGAACAATTTCAAAAGGTATCATTGAAATGCCAGATGAATAAGAAAGAAAGAATGGGCCAGGAAAAAAAAAATACATATGTATATTTGAAGTAATAAAGGCAGAGAATTTTCCAAAATTAAAAATATAAAAAAATACGTATATATGTGTGTGTATATCTATTTGAAGTAATAAAGGCAGAGAATTTTCCAACATTAACGCTACCAAACAGAGCACACAGAGAACACCAAGCAGGATAAATATCAAAACAATCTACACAAAGTATATCATAGTCAACGTGCAGAAAACCGAGACAAAGAGGAAATCTAGAAAGATGTAGGGGAGGTGGGGAATGGACACACACGTTACGTATATAGGAACAAGTATAAGAGTTATCACAGACTTCTTATCAGAAACCATGCAAGCAAGAAGAGAGTGGAGTGAAAAATTTAAAGTATTGAAAGAAAAGCACCAGCAACCTAAAACCCGGAATCCAGCAAGTCTATCCTTCAAAAGTTAAAGAGAAATATTTTCTAAAACAAACAAAATGCATCGCCAATAGCACTGCCCTGCAAAAAATGGTAAAAGAAATTCTTCAAAGACACAAGGGCAGAGTAACTGGGATCTACATGCAAAGAAAGGAAGAACGTTATGAGAAAGAATAAACAAAAGTAAAATAAAAGCTTTCTTTCTCTTATCCTTTTTTTTTTTAGTATGTATGTATGTATGTATGTATTTATTTATTTTGAGAGAATCCCAAGCAGGCTCTGTGCTGTCAGTGCAAAGCCCAATGCTGGCCTCAATCTCGCAAACCACAAGCTCATGACCTGAGACGAAATCAAGAGTCAGACATTCAACCCACTGAGCCACCCAGGCACCCCTTTTTTTCTTATTCTTAATTCATCTCTGAATTCTTGTTCAAAGCCATAACAGTATGAATGTTTTAGTGATTATAGCTTATGAAAGGATATTTTAAGGGATGAGAAGAAGGAACTGAGAGCACTCTGTTATAAAGTCACCTGCACTACTCATAAAGTAATACAGTATTATAAGAAAATATATTTAGAGGGGCGCCTGGGTGGCTCAGTCGGTTGAGCGTCTGACTTCCGCTCAGGTCATGATCTCACAGCTCACGAGTTCGAGCCCCACGTTGGGCTCTGTGCTGACAGCTCAGAGCCTGGAGCCTGTTTCTGATTCTGTATCTCCCTCTCTCTCTGCCCCTAACCCACTCGCATTCTCTCTCTCTCAAAAATAAATACACATTAAAAAAAATTTAAAGAAAATATATTTAGATTAGTTGCAAATGCATATCACAAACTCTAGGGCAACCATTTAAAAATGTGTTGAAGTATAATTTCAATGTAAGAAGAGAGAGAAAATAGAATCATATAAAATGCTCAATTAAAATTGTACTTAAGTGTACTTTCACTGGACTGTTTAAAGCTTTATATTTTTTCGAGATTCAAGATAACTAAGATGTTATTGTAAATTTTAAATTTCCCAACAGCCACAGTGGCTCTTCCCCTTTTAAGACCCCTAGAAAAATGGTGACACATAGTCAGTGCCCAGTGAATACCTATGACCTTGACTATGGAAGTTGGGTTGTCCCTCTCTGACCCCAGGTAAGATGTCTCTAAGATGAATCTGGTCGCTGGTCCCCATGGGCCAGTGACCAAATACATGGGGAAGGAGTGGTTGCAGGACTCTTTTTTCTAGAATCTGATTACCTTCCCAATGGAAGGGGGTGGGCTGGATGAGCATAGAAATGGCTGAAACTACCAGGAGAACCAAAAAACTGGAGGTAAAGTAGAATATTCATGGTTTTTGTGAGTCAGCAAAGAAAAGGAGAAGCCACACCCAGCTACCAAATCTCTGGCTACCTTCCCCAACGTGCCCCTTCCTCGGGCCTCCTTCTTTTTTGGGGACACCTGCCCAGAGTCTCTATGCACTTTCTGATTATTTGCCACGGACGTGTACTGACATTTTACAAAAGATGGTCAGAGAGATGTGTAACAATGTTTAACACACCCCAATAAGTCTCTTATGAAGAAATTAAATAAATTGAAAAGGTGGGAAATTGGTAAGTGACCTACAAATGGTTGTGTTGGAATCTGTTAAAGGGGCTCTCTGGTTGCTCATGTGTACAGAGTGAGACCCAAGTATAGTAGACAAATGACCAAATACCAACACTTGGCTCCCTCCACTTCCAAGCATCAGGGGACTAGGACCCACCCCTAGGACGGTCAACAAGGGCACGTGTCATGCTATAGCCAATACAACGTCAGTATGTAAGAGCCAACGTGTCTCCATCTTTCCTGCCCCCACCTTTGGCAGTTGAAGAAGTTGCAAATGGTGAGACTTGGGTCCTGAGTAAAGAATGGCACGGATCCTCCTGCCAAGCTGCTATGGATGTGAAGCACGAGCAAGAAATAAAACTGTCATTCACAGCTACAGACTTTTTCTACAGTTACCTCACCCTTGTGGACCAATCGTCAAGCCTCTGAGAATATTTATCCGACAGAACCCACAGGGTATATTTTTTTTTCATTTTTTTAAATGTTTATTTTTGAGAGAGAGAGAGAGAGAGAGAGAGCACGAGTAGGGGAGGGGCAGAGAGAGAGGGAGACACAGAATCCGAAACAGGCTCCAGGCTCCGAGCTGTCAGCCCAGAGCCCGACGCGGGGCTCAAACTGAGGAACCGTGAGATCATGACCTGAGCTGAAATCGGACGGTTAACCAATGGGAGCCACCCAGTTGCCCCCACACCTATTTAAACTAACGCATAGCTAGCGAGAGGTCATTTTACAGCCTCAGTTAGCAAATTCAACTTCCTCTACCAACATATTTTATAACTTAAATGAATAAATGCATTTCTTATAACAAACCTGGTTCCTAAGGCTATGTGACTAAACCATTAAATTTAGTAGCCCCCTTCTTCTCATTAACAGCTAATTACATGAGAGAGGAGCTTGTCTTGAAAAGCTTGGGCTCCACCTAGCTCGTCCTTTCTCACACCCTAATGGGAACTGAAGTGAATGCCTCCTCTCTTAAGGAAGACAATTACAACACAACAGTAAAAGTCCGCAGGCCTCTTATTCAATATCGTTACACCTGCCTTCTTTAACCACGATCAATCTATGAAAATAAAGGCTGTGATGCCCAATTTCCACAAGAGTACCATCATGGTTTGCTTTTTTAGATTTTTTAAAAATACAATTTATGGTCAAGTTGGCTAACATACCGTGTGTAAAGTGTGCTCTTGGCTTCGGGGGTAGATTCCCGTGGTTCATCGCTTGCACACAACACCCAGTGCTCATCCCAACAAGCGCCCTCCTCTATGCCCATCACCCATTTTCCCCCCTGCCCTGTTCTCCCCATCCACCCTCAGTTTGTTCTCTGTATTTAAGAGTCTCTTCTGGTTTGCCTCCCTCTCTGTAACTATTTTTTCCCTTCCCTTCCCCCAGGGTCTTCTGTTAAGTTTCTCAAGTTCCACATATGAGTGAACATAGGATATCTGTCTTTCTCTGACGGACTTATCTCAACTGACGAATGGATAAAGAAGATGTGGTTTATATATACAGAGGAATACTACTCGGCAATGAGAAAGAATGGAATCTGGCCATTTGCAGCAACGTAGATGGAACTGGAGGGTATTATGTTACGTGAAATGCGTTTCTTTTTTTTTTTTTTTTAAGTCCTATACATTAAAGGGCACCTGGGTGACTCAGTCACTTAAACGTCCGACTTCGGCTCAGGTCATGATCTCACAGTTTATGAGTTTGAGCCCCGCATCAGGCTCTCTGCTGTCAGTGCGGAACCTGCTTGGGATTCTCTGTCTCCCTCTCTCTCTGCCCATCCTTATCAAAAGTAAACAAACGTTGAATGAATAAATAAATATAATAAAAATAAAAAGTCTTATATATTAAAAAGAAAAAGACAAAAATAAAGGCGTGAAATTGTAGGCAGCTGTTGTCTTTGAGTGATGAGAACATGAACAATTATATGGTTCCAATTGCTTCTTTTTAGTATTTCCAAATCTTTATAAAGACATATTATTTTTATAACAGGGAAATGTATACCTATCACAGGCTCCATTATAAAATGGATGTATTGGGGCGCCTGGGTGGCGCAGTCGGTTAAGCGTCCGACTTCAACCAGGTCACGATCTCGCGGTCCGTGAGTTCGAGCCCCGCGTCAGGCTCTGGGTTGATGGCTCAGAGCCTGGAGCCTGTTTCCGATTCTGTGTCTCCCTCTCTCTCTGCCCCTTCCCCGTTCGTGCTCTGTCTCTCTCTGTCCCAAAAATAAATAAAAAACGTTGAAAAAAAAAAATTTAAAAAATAAATAAATAAATAAATAAATAAAAAATAAATAAAATGGATGTATTAATCTAAAAGATGTATCTTAATTATCAGGGAATACTATGAAAAATTATATGCCAACAAATTGGACAACCTTGAAGAAATGGACAAATTCCTAAACACCCACACTCTTCCAAAACTCAATCAGGAGGAAATAGAAAGCTTGAACAGACCCATAACCAGCGAAGAAATTGAATCGGTTATCAAAAATCTCCCAACAAATAAGAGTCCAGGACCAGATGGCTTCCCAGGGGAGTTCTACCAGACGTTTAAAGCAGAGATAATACCTATCCTTCTCAAGCTATTCCAAGAAATAGAAAGGGAAGGAAAACTTGCAGACTCATTCTATGAAGCCAGGATTACTTTGATTCCTAAACCAGACAGAGACCCAGTAAAAAAAGAGAACTACAGGCCAATATCCCTGATGAATATGGATGCAAAAATTCTCAATAAGATACTAGCAAATCGAATTCAACAGCATATAAAAAGAATTATTCACCATGATCAAGTGGGATTCATTCCTGGGATGCAGGGCTGGTTCAACATTCGCAAATCGATCAACGTGATACATCACATTAACAAAAAAAAAGAGAAGAACCATATGATCCTGTCAATCGATGCAGAAAAGGCCTTTGACAAAATCCAGCACCCTTTCTTAATAAAAACCCTGGAGAAAGTCGGGATAGAAGGAACATACTTAAAGATCATAAAAGCCATTTATGAAAAGCCCACAGCTAACATCATCCTCAATGGGGAAAAACTGAGAGCTTTTTCCCTGAGATCAGGAACACGACAGGGATGCCCACTCTCACCGCTGCTGTTTAATATAGTGCTGGAAGTTCTAGCATCAGCAATCAGACAACAAAAGGAAATCAAAGGCATCAAAATTGGCAAAGATGAAGTCAAGCTTTCGCTTTTTGCAGATGACATGATATTATACATGGAAAATCCGATAGACTCCACCAAAAGTCTGCTAGAACTGATACATGAATTCAGCAAAGTTGCAGGATACAAAATCAATGTACAGAAATCAGTTGCATTCTTATACACTAACAATGAAGCAACAGAAAGACAAATAAAGAAACTGATCCCATTCACAATTGCACCAAGAAGCATAAAATACCTAGGAATAAATCTAACCAAAGATGTAAAAGATCTGTATGCTGAAAACTATAGAAAGCTTATGCAGGTAATTGAAGAAGATATAAAGAAATGGAAAGACATTCCCTGCTCATGGATTGGAAGAATAAATATTGTCAAAATGTCAATACTACCCAAAGCTATCTACACATTCAATGCAATCCCAATCAAAATTGCACCAGCATTCTTCTCGAAACTAGAACAAGCAATCCTAAAATTCATATGGAACCACAAAAGGCCCCGAATAGCCAAAGTAATTTTGAAGAAGAAGACCAAAGCAGGAGGCATCACAATCCCAGACTTTAGCCTCTACTACAAAGCTGTCATCATCAAGACAGCATGGTATTGGCATAAAAACAGACACATAGACCAATGGAATCGAATAGAAACCCCAGAACTAGACCCACAAACGTATGGCCAACTCATTTTTGACAAAGCAGGAAAGAACATCCAATGGAAAAAAGACAGTCTCTTTAACAAATGGTGCTGGGAGAACTGGACAGCAACATGCAGAAGGTTGAAACTAGACCACTTTCTCACACCATTCACAAAAATAAACTCAAAATGGATAAAGGACCTGAATGTGAGACAGGAAACCATCAAAACCTTAGAGGAGAAAGCAGGAAAAGACCTCTCTGACCTCAGCCGTAGCAATCTCTTACTCGGCACATCCCCAAAGACAAGGGAATTAAAAGCAAAAGTGAATTACTGGGACCTTATGAAGATAAAAAGCTTCTGCACAGCAAAGGAAACAACCAACAAAACTAAAAGGCAACCAACGGAATGGGAAAAGATATTTGCAAATGACACATCGGACAAAGGGCTAGTATCCAAAATCTATAAAGAACTCATCAAACTCCACACCCGAAAAACAAATAACCCAGTGAAGAAATGGGCAGAAAACATGAATAGACACTTCTCTAAAGAAGACATCCGGATGGCCAACAGGCACATGAAAAGATGTTCAACGTCGCTCCTCATCAGGGAAATACAAATCAAAACCACACTCAGATACCACCTCACGCCAGTCAGAGTGGCCAAAATGAAGAAATCAGGAGACTATAGATGCTGGAGAGGATGTGGAGAAATGGGAACCCTCTTGCACTGTTGGTGGGAATGCAAATTGGTGCAGCCGCTCTGGAAAGCAGTGTGGAGGTTCCTCAGAAAATTAAAAATAGACCTACCCTATGACCCAGCAATAGCACTGCTAGGAATTTATCCAAGGGATACAGGAGTACTGATGCATAGGGGCACTTGTACCCCAATGTTTATAGCAGCACTCTCAACAATAGCCAAATTATGGAAAGAGCCTAAATGTCCATCAACTGATGAATGGATAAAGAAATTGTGGTTTATATACACAATGGAATATTACGTGGCAATGAGAAAAAATGAAATATGGCCTTTTGTAGCAACGTGGATGGAACTGGAGAGTGTGATGCTAAGTGAAATAAGCCATACAGAGAAAGACAGATACCATATGGTTTCACTCTTATGTGGATCCTGAGAAACGTAACAGAAACCCATGGGGGAGGGGAAGGGAAAAAAAAAAAAAAGAGGTTAGAGTGGGAGAGAGCCAAAGCATAAGAGACTGTTAAAAACTGAGAACAAACTGAGGGTTGATGGGGGGTGGGAGGGAGGGCAGGGTGGGTGATGGGTATTGAGGAGGGCACCTTTTGGGATGAGCACTGGGTGTTGTATGGAAACCAATTTGACAGTAAATTTCATATATTAAAAAATAAATAAAAATAAAAAAAATAAAAAAAATAAAAAAAATAAATAAATAAAAGATGTATCTTTCCACCCAATGTACACACAGTTTTGGATTAGGTTATAATCTGTCTCTAGAAAAAAAGTAGCCACCAGAGGAAAAGCTAGGCTTTAGAAATGCCAATCCTGTACAAATGAACAAACAAACAAGAACAAAACAGACTCACCAATAATGAAGAACAAACTGTTGGTTGCCAGACAGGAGAGAGGTGGGAGTATGGATGAAATCAACAAAGAGGATTAAGAGGTACAGACTTCCAGTTATAAAATAAATAAGTCCCAGGGATGAAAAAGACAGCATAGGGAATAGAGTCAACAATGTTGTAATGTACTTATTGTGGAAAGCATTTTGCAATGTACATAGTTGTTGAATCACTATCCGTACACCTGAAACTAATTTAGTATTATACGTCAACGATATTCCAATTAAAAAGAAAAAGAAAAAGAAGAAGAAATGCCAATCCCATGAAGGATTAACAAAATCAAGGTGCTATGGTGAGACAAGTGAAGATAGAAAGAAAAAGAAGAGACAGAGACCTATGATGATAGTAGTTCTCTAATTTTCAAATACAGCACAAAAGACTTGGGAGGAACTTATGAAAATTCGACACTTGGATCCAATAGCCAGCGATTTATGATTCAGTGTCTGCAGAGGGGGCCCAGGGATCTGCAGGGTGAGCAGATTTCTGGGCTGATTCTGCAGGGAGGTCCCTGCACCGCACCTTGAGGAATATGTCCCAGGGAAAATAGAATGGTTCGATCCGGCGCAGAGGCTGAAGAGGGAGCCAGCCACGTGGGGATATTTCAGCTCAGTGGGTCTTATCTCTGGGGGCTTATAGGAATCCTCTGAATGGCTTTTTAAAAGCGCTGATGCCCCAAAATATTAATGGATCGGAATCCTGGGCAGCTGCAGATCTGGAGAGCTCCCCCGGGGATTCTGATGTACAGCAAGGCCAAAATCTGCTGTGACTGAACATGAAGGCTCACACGTTTCAAGTGGCATCACAGAGGTGACCCCGTGCTCTGTCCATGCCTGGCCGCCTTGCTCAGGCTGTCCATCACAACCCCTGGCAACGGGGCAGAAAACAATTTGTCTGAAAGCAAGCTGGCCAGGATGCAAGTCTTAAATCCTCCAAACAGTGGAGAAAACCGGAAGCGTGGCCAAAGCCCCAAAGCAGACATAATTGGCTTTAAATGAATTCAAAACTTGAAAACAAGGAACTCCAAACCCTGAAAAACTCCAGAAAACATTCTTCTGCCATTTGTTTCGCGTGATGAGTTTCCGTTGTTGTTGATTTCCTCTTATAAGAGCCATCCATCCCCGGGAAAGAAAGGTGAAAATACACACAAGCAAATAGGAAAGGGTACGGGTCACCCATCATTCCACCGACTCAGTGACAATCAATAAAGACAGCACCTTTCCAGGGTCTCCTTCACGTTTTCTCATGCAGATGTGTGCGCCCATTTCCATCTGATAGGTTTTCCAAACTAATCCCACGAGGCGCTTACAGTGGTCCAAATTGCCCTGGTGCTAAAAAGCAGCGAAGAGGGTATCGAGACTAAAATAACTTTAAATACAAAAGGGGAAAAAAAATATATCAGAAAAAATAAAATTCTGAAAAACAATCACAAATTCTCCAGGATGCACAAGTTGTCTCCAAACGCCCCTAATTCTCTTCAAATATTACCAAAACTTGCAAACCCTAACGGACATACGTCCCCATTGACATCATGACGACTGCAATATCGGCGTGAAGAGCAACTTTGCCAGTTTGGCCAAATTGCTTTCTGTGCAGCAGGATGCTCCCCACCCATCACTGCCTTTCCTGGGGACTGACAAGCTCCTTCCTGCCTTCCAGGCCATCCCCCCCTCCCCCACAGAATGCCCCTCCCCCTCTTCAGTTTAGCCCCATCCCTCCTGTTGTTCAAGGACCACTTTAAACCCAACCCTCTCCCCTTCAACCCACCCCGGTTCTATTCTCTCTGAACCCCTCAACATTTCCTATACCTTTGTCTGTGGCTCAGAATCAATGCTTGTTCTCTGTGCCTCAGAGTCCCCTGTGCATTAATCTCAGGTCCCCACTGAGCTCCCCATGTGTCCTCCAGCTAAATCCAGCTTATCCTTTCTATGTCTCTCACAGCATGGAGCACAGTGCTGGGCACACAGTAAACAGTCAATAAATATTGAATGGTGGAGGGAATTCATAGATAGAATTTTTTTTAAGACATTCTGTTCATCTGCAACACTCAGTGGGATGGTGTTTACAATGGGAGGGCCACAGTGGAGGTCTGCATGTTGTTGTAAAGAAGCAGGCCTGATAGAGGGCGGGGGAGTGACACGGGAGTGACACAGGGTTCCAAAAGGCAGACAGCTGTGTGGAAATGTGGGGCCAAGCCTGCAGGTGAGGACAGAAGCAGAGACACAAAGCAGCCTCCTTGTCAGAAGGTCCCCCAGGCTGACAAAGCAACAAAGGCTTTCCCAACACAGTCCTCTCATGCTCAGGATCAGACAGGGTGGCGAGGGGACCCTGACAAGCTGGCAGTCTCCAAGAAACCCCACACCATAGCAACCCTTGGCGGGCCACAAAAACGAGATCAATGAGGACAGAGGAACCCACGAGGGGCAAAGCAGCTTAATTCCCACCAACACGGGAGAGCAGGCTGTAACGTCCGAGTGATGACAGCCTTGAGAAGAAGTGACAATGTCATCCTGGAGTCCCTGATAGGGGAGGACAGGACACCTAGTCAAAGGCAACATCCGTTGCAGACTCTGGAGAAAGAGATGTTTTTATGCTATAAAAAGATAAATATGATCCCGTGGCTTAGTACAAGTGGGAAGCTAAAAGAAACTAAATTCTCATCAGAAAGTTCCAAGCCTCCCGTTGAGGAAGGGGATGCCTTAGAAACACAAAAGGTTCACCAGGGCGAGCGCCCCAGAGGTCAGGTCCATGCCCCCAGAGGCTGATGCCAAAGAAATTTCATCAGCAAGGCTACAGCCCAGGATAATCTGGAAACTGCCAGAGAAAATAAGGGCAGTAAAGCCAGCTTTCTAAAGAAAGAGATAGAAATTGTCTTCAGAGGATTTCTTTACGGGGATTGCACCCTACTCGTTCAGAAGAAAGTCCTTAATAAGTCACTCGGGATAGAAGCTGTGGGCTGTAGCAAATTTGCCAAAAGCCAATTCAGAGAAAGCTAATTTTCCAAAACACATATTGTTGTATGTTAAATCCACTGACTGATCACCTTGCCAAACACTGTCAGACCAGTACAGTGAAACTGGTCTTTCCCAGTCTGCTACGGATGGTTCACCACACCCTACCAAAGGCAAGCACACTCTGGCTGTTTCCATGGTTGGGGTTCATGGCCTTTCAGGATGGGAATACTCGGTGCTCTCCAAGTTCAGGTGTCGTGCATGCCTCCTGTGTCTGTGGGACGGGATTTCTGTCTTCTGGCATATGTTCACTCATAGCACCGCCCTTCCGCCATCACTCACAAGAAGCTACAGCAAACGAACATTCTGGGTCCGGTTCACCTTGAAGGGTTTAGTTGCTTGTCACAAGGGTTTGTTACTCCAGACATGAAAGAAGGCCTGATTCTTTCACCGTTTTACACTGGTTCAGGTTTTCTCTATTTTATAGACTGTTTTCAACCTTCTGTAGGCAACGAAACTGTAGGCATAGAGTCCACATCGGCTGATTTAGGGATAAGGATGCAGAAACAGAGCGGACAGTGACCTGCCTGGAGGGTAAGCGACCCCACTTGTACCTGACGTGTTGGTCACTGGACTCAAGGTCAGCCTCTGGAATGTGAAACATACAACACAAACATCCATCTTACCTGCACGGACACCATGCAAAGCCACGGCTGTTCCCCCTTTCTAATTCTGAACTGTGATCACCCAGGAAGTGAGTTTTGGGTATTAGCTTGTATCCAACAGGGACCTCTCATATTGGCCAAAAAAAAGTCTTGCACAATACCAATAGGGAGATTTCTTGGTTGCAAAGGACAAGAGAAAAGAGCAAAGAGGGGAGAGGAGAAAGTACATAGAGCAGTGAGATGGGAGGAGGACTGCAACACTGTGACTCACAAGGGGGCTGTGAGTCACTTTCTTTGGGAGAAACAGAGTCCTACATCCTGGGACTTGGGGACTTGTAGAGCAACGTCCCCACCAATGCAGGACTGCCAAAACAGAGAGAAATCACAGGAACCTGCAGAGGTCCTAAAGAGAGCTCTGGACTGTCATAGGTCCAACAAGTTGGATTCAATCAAGTTCAACTACACCTGTGAGATGCAGGAGACACAGGTGACATCTGGGCTGGATGACCCAGGAGAAGACAATGTTGGCGTACAACAAACGTTTGGAGCAGAAATATGGATGATGAAAGGAAGTCCTTGCTTATAAGATTAATCAAATGAAAGGAAGCAGAACCATACTGGGGGGAATGGTCATCAGCCTTGAAACTTGATCGTGCTGAAAGTGAAGTGCAAGGTGGGAAAGGCCAGCTGTGTAAGAGCCCCAAAAAGATGCCCACTCCCTGATCTCCAGCATCTGTGAATATGTTGCTTTATCACAAAAGGGACTTTAAATGTAATCAAGGGCATGGCCTTGAGATGGGATTATCTGCTGGGCCCAATATAATTACATTAGTCCTTCAAAATGGAGGGCCTTCAGTGGCTGGGGTCCGAGAGGAAAGAGCAGAAAAAAGAGAATCCAAGTGTGAGAGGTTTGTGGCCTGCCGTTGTTGGCTTTGAAGATGGAGGAAGGAGACCATCAGTCCAGGAACACAGGAGCCTCTAGAAGCCAGGGACAGCCCTCAGCCGATGGCCAGCCATGAAATGAAGATGTCATTGCCACATCCACAGGGAACTAACCAGTTCCTGTAACTGGGAACTAACCAGTTCCCTGTAACTCTGTCAACGACCCAGATGAGCAAGGAAACGGATCCTCCTAGAGCCTCTGGAAAGGAACGCGGCCCCACAGACACCTTGATTTTGGTCCAGTGAGACCTGTGTCAGACTTCTGACTTACAGAACTAGAGGTAACACATCTGTGTTGGTTTACGCCTCTACATCTATGGTAAATTTTTTTACGGCATTAGAAGAAAACTGAAACAATGAATAAGCAAATAAGAAGGAAGCAAACAGCACCTTTAAATGAGTTTGAATCTCTGAACCCAGGTTAATTATGTCCTGGAGGGTATAGGGAAAAAAATGTCACATGGTAAAGCTGAGAAACTCTACACATTATTCACCCTTCTTAGAGATTCTCAAGACTCAGTAGCATCATATTAAAGGCTCTAAAAAGTCCTGGGGTGGGGTGGGGGGACATTTCACTTTCTTTAGCCTACCTTTTCCAAAACCGTATACCCTTGAAACCTACTAACATCTGTAGAAGCAGGTTCTGTGGGCTGTTACTGACGGATGTACATTCAAACATATCACTCCTCTGGTAATAACCTTTTGGGGGCCCTCCAGGCCTTCGGGATAAGCCATGTGCTCCTTAGCATGATCACAGCCTGAAGAGCATTCTAGCTTCATCTACCAACACACTCCCTAAATATACTTTGATAATTGCAATAACCGAGTTAAATTTTTTTGGAAACATTGTGTTTTCTCCTTAGTTAAGAGTAAAATCCTGCCTCTCTCAGCTTCCTTCTTTCCTTTAATTCCAGCCATATTGAAGAATGTCTCTAGGATTCCATTTTCCCTCACTTCTATTCCCTCCCATATGCTATTTCCTTTGCCTGGAACACATATCCCCTACTTTCTTTGCCTTGAAATGTCTCCTTGCCCTCAAAACTCTACTCCTGCGCCACTTCCTCCAGGCAGCCTTCCTGACTCTCCCTCACAGGACTCAGGTTAGGGGCCCCTCTGCTCTGCCTCCCAATACCCCAAGCTTATGATGTCATCACACTCAGCCCTCGAAGTAGTAAGTTTCTATTTTC
Source organism: Neofelis nebulosa (assembly GCF_028018385.1). Classification (NCBI taxonomy): domain Eukaryota; kingdom Metazoa; phylum Chordata; class Mammalia; order Carnivora; family Felidae; genus Neofelis; species Neofelis nebulosa. The sequence continues at coordinate 105,505,640 of NC_080783.1, read as the reverse complement.
TTCTCTACCCTCGCCACCAGATGATGAGATCCTGAAGAGCAGAAATCTTAATTCCCCTCCCAAGCAAGCAGGAGGCCGCTGGCTACAACCAGGCTGGGCAGAAGAGTCAACACCGAAGCACTGGGAGCAGAAGAGAAATGCAATTTCCTAAGCCAAACAGACCCAGAAATGCTATGAATCGACAAGCAGAGACAAGAACTAGATGAAAATGAATGGAGGCAAGATGGAGCCCACAGCCAAAAGCAGGAGGAAGAGGCATCATCACAAAAGGAATCCGTGGATACAAACAAGGAGAAGATCTTTCGGAATGCCTAAGGTCTTGTGTGAGGGTGCGGACGGAAGTGCTCAAGGCTCAAATCAGTCTAGCTCTTGGTCCTGGTCCCACTTCTTCCTTGACTTGGAACCACCTCATCTAGCCTTGTACATACAGTGTATTTATTCAACAGATACTTGCTGAGCTTCAACTGTGTGCCAGGCACTGTTCCAGAAGCTGAGTGTACAACGAACACACCAGTCACAGCTCCTGCTCTCAAGAAGCTTGTGTTCTAGGGGCGCCCAGCTGGCTCAGTTAGTAGAGCATGGGACTCTTGATCTTGGGGTTGTGAGTTTGAGCCCCACCGTGGGTGTAGAGACTACTTTAAAGTAAAATCTTTTTAAGAAGGAGGAGGAGGAGGAGAAGGAGAAGGAGAAGAAGGAAGAAGAAGAAGAAGAAGAAGAAGAAGAAGAAGAAGAAGAAGAAGAAAGGGGAAGACAGAGGAAGAAGAAGGAGGAGGAGGAGAAGAAGAAAAGGAAGAGGAAGAAGGAGGAGGAGGAGGAGGAGGAGGAGGAGGAGAAACAGCAGCAGTGGCCTGTGTTCTGTAGAAGGATGAAACTAATGGCCAAGAAATTAAGCAAGAAAATCTTAGATAGTGATAAGTGCTAGAAAAAAAGATTTTAAAAATGACACGATAGAGACTGGGGATGCGGATGGGTTGTGTAGTTTATATCAAGTGGACAAGATCAGGAAGACTATTATCAAAAAGACAAAAGGTAAGTGTTAGCAAGGATGTGGAGAAAAAGGAACCTTTGTGCATTCAAAGGACGGAAAAATTAATTGGTACAGTCATTATGGAAAACAGTATGGGGGACCCTCAAAATATTAACAGTAAAAACAGTAAAACATTTTTTTACTGTAAAATATTAACAGTAAAAATACATCAATCCAATTTCTGGATATATACACCACAAAAATGAAATCAGGATCTCAAAGAGATATATGCACCCCAATGTTCACTGCAGCCTCATTCACAGTAGCCAAGATATGGAAACAATCTAAATTTCCATCAGGGGATGATTGGGTAAGGAAACTGTGTGTGTGTGTGTGTGTGTGTGTGTGTGTGTGTGTGTGTGCGTGCACATGTAGAGGATCCTATTTTGTGTCAACCATTTATATGGCTATATATAAAGGGGTGCCTGGGTGGCTCAGTCGGTTGAGTGTCTGACTTTGGCTCAGGTCTGACTTTATCTCATGGTTCATGAGTTCAAGCATCACATCGGGTTCGGTGCTGACAGCTCAGAGCCTGGAGCCTGCTTCAGATTCTGTTTCCCTCTTTCTGTCCCTCCCACATTCACACTCTGTCTTTCTGTCTCTCTCTCAAAAGTAAATAAACATTAAAATATATATACATATATAGGGCTATATATAAATATCTATGCATATACATAGGCATGTCATATTTATTTATTTACTTACTTATAATAGAATATTATTCCACTTAAAAAAAGAAGGAAATCCTCTCATTTGCAACACGGATGAACCGGGAGGACGTCGTGCTAAGTGAAATAAGCCAGACACAGAAAGACAAATACTGAGTGATCTCACTTACGTGTGGAATCTAGAACAGTCACACTCATAGACGCAGAGAGTAGAATACGGATTACCAGGGGCTGGGGCGTGGGAAAATAGGGAGATGTTGGTCAAAGGGTACAAAATGTCAGTTAAGCAAGATGCATCAGATCTGGGGATGTGTCAGCGATGTGACTATAGTTAACAATACTATAGTGTAGGGGTGCCTGAGTGGCTTAGTTGATTAAGCATCTGATTCTTGATCTCAGCAGGCCATGATCTCAGGGTTGTGAGTTCAAGTCCCACATTGGGTTCCATCCTGAGCATGAAGCCTAATTTTAAAAAAATTAGGGGGCGGGGGGCACTTGCGTGGCTCAGTCAGTTAAGCATCCAACTCTTGGTTTCCACTCAGATCATGACCTCACAGTCTCTGAGTTCAAGCCCCCCATCAGGCTCTGCACTTACAGTGCGGAACCTGCTCGGGATTCTGTCTCTCCCCACTTGTCTCTGCCCCTCCCCCGCTCATGCTCACCATCTCTCTCAAAATAATAAACTTTAAATTAAATAAATAAATATACTTGTTAAAAAATAATATACTGTATACTTGAAATTTGCTAAGACAGTAGATCTTAAGTCTTCTCACAACAACAAAAAAAAAAAAAAAGAGAGAAAAGAAAATGAAAACCGTGAAGGTGATGGATGCATTAATTAGTTTGATCTTGGTGATTATTTCACACTGTACACTTAAGTACATCAAAACATCAAGTTGGACACCTTAACTATATACAATTTTTATTTGTCAGTTATACCTCAGAAAAGTGGAAGGAAAAAAACAGACTAGGAAGCCTCTCTGCAAAGGCTGCATCCTTAATGGCAAGGCACCAGATGTGTAAAATCTGGGGACAGAGCAATTCAGGCAAAGGAAACAGCAGGGGCAAAGGCCCTGAGGCTGGGACCAGCCTGATGTGTGGGTACAGAAAGTTGATGTGGCAGAGCATGGTAAACATGGGGAAGCAGGGCAGAAAATCAAGACCAAGAGATAAAGGGACCAGAGCACACAGAAGTTAACAGTGTGTGTTCTTTTTTAAAATTTTTTTCAATGTTTTTACTTATTTTTGAGACAGAGAGAGAGAGAGAGAGCATGAGCAGGGGAGGGGCAGAGAGAGAGGGAGACACAGAATCCAAAGTAGGCTCCAGGCTCTGAGCTGTCAGCACAGAGCCCCACGTGGGGCTCGAACTCATGAGGCCGTGAGATCATGAGCTGAAGTCGGACGCTTAACCGACTGAGCCATCCACGCACCCCAACAGTGTGTGTCCTTTACCCCAAAGTGTAGACAACAATGGAAGGAAACAAAAAATGGCTGGCGGAAAACAGGATCCCCTCCCGGTCCCTGAAGTTCTCCACGTGCACCGCCTCCGCCACACCGTTGGGGTTGGGGGGGGGGGGGGTTGACTGCAGGGTTGCTCTGTATTCCCTTCCAGGGCCCACTGTCCACCTCGTACTTCCCCTTACAGTTCTCCTGCCTCCGCTGGCATTTAGCGGAGCCAAAGGAGACCACTCGCAGAGTGGAAAAGCAGAATCTGAGCTTGCACAGGTGCGCTGGCTTTTCCTTCGTTGCATCCTGTCTCTGCGGTGGGCTTTGCTCACCAGCCCGGTCAGGCGCATGCAGCCCGGGGAGATGTGATAAATGAGTCCATCCTCTTTGCAGACGTTGTATTTCCGAACGGGCTAAGAGCAAAATTTCAAGACGTTGGTGGTGTAGCTGCTGGCCAGTTCTGCCCCATTAAATCACATTATCTAGAGGGCAGAGAAGGCAAGAGGGTTTGGGGTTCTGTTTTGTTTTGTTTTCAGCTGGAACTCACACAGACACAGGGTAATGGACTGGAATTAACCAAATGTCTAAGGAAGAGGAAGAACTAACGAGCTGCCCTCGCACCTGCTTTTCCCCTCTGCCTCACCATTGCCTGGGGTCTAATGCTCGCAGAGGGACAGGATCTATTTGGGAAGCCCCAGCAGGAAAAGCCCTCAGTAAGAGCGACAGGGCTGTCCCAGCTTTCACCACACAAATGGGGTAATAGGAAATTCATCGACTGGGAAGCATAGTCTGTATCATGAAGACCGTTACTGTTACAATTTCTTCATGGCTGAGGTCAACGCTGGGCACAGGAAAATTGGTTGCGTGGGCAGCTTAGGAGCTCGCGGACTGTTTACCCCGTGGTCACCAACCCTGTGACAGAGAGGACTTTTGTTTCCGTTACATGTTGTGAGCTACACTGTGGTGCGATAGTCTCGTAGCCCCTTCATTTAGCTTTGGTCTTAATGTGCCTTTCAAGATTTCCCTGGCAATGTCTCTATTATTTGCAACTCCCGGTTTATGCTTGTCTTGATTAAAAATCGCCTTCATTGGGGCGCCTGGGTGGCTCAGTCGGTTAAGCATCTAGCTTCGGATCAGGTCATAACCTCACAATCTGTGAGTTCCAGCCCCGCAACCGGCTCTGTGCTGACAGCTTGGAACGTGGAGCCTGCTTCGGATTCTGTGACTCCCTCTCTCTTTCTGCTCTGCCCCCACTCACTCTCTGTCTTCTTCTCTCTCAAAAATAAATAAATGTTAAAAATGTTTTTCAAAAATCGCCTTCGGGGTGCCTGGGTGGCTCAGTCGGTTAAGCGTCCGACTTCGGCTCAGGTCATGATCTCACGGTCTGTGAGTTGGAGCCCTGCGTCGAGCTCTGTGCTGACAGCTCGGAGCCTGGAGCCTGCTTCGGATTCTGTGTGTGTGTGTGTGTGTGTGTGTGTGTCTCTCTCTCTCTCTGCCCCTCCCCCAATCATGCTCTGTCTCTCTCTCTCTCTGTCAAAAATAAACATTAAAAAAAAAATTTTTTTTTAAATCGCCTTCATGGGGCACCTGGGTGGCTCAGTCAGTTAAGCGTTCAACTTTGGTTCAGGTCATGATCTCATGGTTTGTGGGTTCAAGCCCTGCGTCGGGCTCTGTGCTGACAGCTCGGAACCTGGAACCTGCTTCCGATTCTGTCTCCCTCTCTCTCTCTCTGCCCCTCCCCCACTCACACTCTGTCTCTCTCTCAAAACTAAATGAACATTAAAATTTTAAAAAACATAAAAAATTGCCTTCGTTATTGAAATAAGCATTTTAAAAAGTAAGTTTGTGATTGCCAGTCATAAACTCTCTGACTTCTAACCCTTTTCCCACTGAAGCAATTAGGTATCTAGTGAAGTAAGTCCAAAATCCATTTCACAGAGTTACTGTAAGGAAAAATGAAGAATGTGAGAAAAATATGTAGTAGACACTCAATCAATGTCAGTTCTCTTTGTTCCGTGTACCCCTGACCTGTATGGACAGTTTGAAGTGATTCCCAAGGCAAAAAAGCACCAACGGGACTCGGGAAGCTTACAAGGTTGGTGGGTAAAATTCAGACTTTAGAGCCAAACAAATCTGGTAAGATCTTGGTTTCTACTCTGAGTAGCTGTATGACTTTATGCCAAGTACCACATACCTTCCCAGACCTCAGTTTTCTCCTGTGTAAAATGAAGGGAATAAGAGTTTGGTCAAGATGAGGTAAATTTTGGGGGCGCCTGGGTGGTTCAGTCAGTTGAGCGTCTGACTTCGGCTCAAGTCATGATCTCACGGTTCGTGAGTTTGAGCCCCGCGTCGGGCTCTGTGCTGACAGCTCAGAGCCTGCAGCCTGTTTCAGATTCTGTGTCTCCCTCTCTCTGCCCCCTCCCCGCTCATGCTGTGTCTCTCTCAGCCTCTCAAAAATGAATAAGCGTTAAAAAAAATTAAAAAAAAAGATGAGGTCAATTATGTGTGCATCAGGCCCAGCCCAGAAGAAGCCACCAATAGATGGCGGCTGTTGTTACTTCTTTTTTTTTTTTTTTTAATTTTTGTAATGTTTATTTATTTTTGAAGGAGAGACAGAGCATGAGCGGGGGAGGGGCAGAGAGAGAGGGAGACAGAGAACCCGAAGCAGGCTCCAGGACCTGAGCTGTCAGCACAGAGCCCGACGCGGGGCTCGAACCTACAGACCGTGAGATCATGACCTGAGCCGAAGTCGGACGCTCAACCGACTGAGCCACCCAGGCGTGCCCCTGGCTGTTGTCATTTCTTAAGCAGCTGGGATGATGGAGCTAAGGGCCAGGGCTAACCGGTGTCCTGCCTTCCCGAGTCGGGAAGTTCTGGTGAGTTCTGATTTATCACTATGAACTAGTTCTCTTGAGGGGAATTCTCTAATTTCTGATCTTTGGGACCCCATCCTGAGCCAAAAGAAACTTTCTTTTCTGGAAGCAAATGCACACACTAGGGATTTATAATGGAAAACTTCATGTTGCCCTTTCTTCATAGGGTCACTGGGCACGAGACCATAAACTTGATTTAAAGCCAAGGTCCGGCTGAGATCCTCGCAGGTGGTATATAGTTCATCATCATGGCCAAGCAGTGATGACACCGCTCCACAGAAGGGGTCCCCTTTTATGTCAGACCCAGGCAGTCAATATCGGACCTTGGGCGAATTCTAGACTTCCAGGGCTGGGCGCCAGGGAGGGTGAAGGGTCCCACGTCCACCGTTACCCAAGTGAGAGTTACCTCCCCCTCAGAGCCTCGATTTCCTCACCCGGAGACTTACCGCCTCCTCCCGATTAATGCCCAAGGCGTGGTGGCAGTGTGTAGAGCACAGAGCAGACAAGGGACAAGAAGAAGCCATGGTGACAGCTGGGAGGGGCGGGCACCAGAGAGGAGGCAGGACATGGAGTCTGAGGACTGATTCCTATCAAAACCGGAGAAGAGGAGAGATCGGGTCCTGGGTTCTCAGAACCTCACTCCCTGCTTCCCATCGGTTCCCCAGCTCTGCCCTTTTGGGGGGGGGGGGTCCCCGCCCCTCCTCCCCTCGCACGGCTGACACCGGTCACCCTGTCAGAACACACGGCCACTTCATGAGCGGGCTTCACTGCCCCCGTGGGAAGAATTTCCGGATGAGTTTTTTAGGGATGAAGGGGATGCCTGGTCACCCTGGCAGGTGGCACCGCGTGGTGGTTAGAAGGCTCTCTTCATTCATTTGCTCATTGGGTTACTCAGCGAACACATGCCGAGTATCCACTGTATCCGATTATCCTGTATCCGAGTATCCAGGCACCCTGGAGCCTGACACACAGTCCCCCAGGACAGACAGACGACGGACAGACATCGCAGTACCCTTCTCCCTGGGGCTGTGCAGGAGTCTCCGGGTCATGGAGAGCCGGGTCAAGTCTCCTGTACTTGCATACACCGTGACTCCGCCCATTAGGGCTCTGGGAGCCCCGAGCACGTTCTCTCATCCGCTAAATGGGGCCCTGTTAAGATCTGCTCTCAGCATTGCTGTCAGGTTGCTCCGCATTCTAGTTGGTTCTGCAGCTCTGACCCGCCCACTTCGGATCCACCCACATGCACAAGTCGGGAGCACTCCCAGCTGGCCAGCTCTCCCTGAAGCGTGTGGCCAGCACCCCACGAGAACGAATGCTGCCCCCCCACCCTGCTGCCGTCTGCTCAGGGCTCACTTCTGCCTTGGCCAGCCTCCTGCTCTGCTTTCTGACCCCTTCTCAGGAAGGCTTCCGCCTGTGCCCCTTAGCCAGCCTCCTGGCTGCCACCAGAAGGCGCCCCTCCCAGCTGCTGTGTGACTGACCCCACTCTTCCTCCGTGGGGTTTTACCTGCTCCTGGCACCGGTGTCCGGTCCTGGCAGCTCTGGGCTTCTCCCCTCGTGTTTTGGGGGTCCCCGCTCTGCCAGGCCCACCACAGCCCTCTGCAAAGAGGAACCAGATACCGAGAGTTAGGATCTTGCCTCTGAAGACCATTCTGGACTGAGTCTTCTGCCTGGACCCAGCTCCCCCAAACCTGTGAAGGACGAAAGGCGTCCGGAGTCTTCTGTGTGCCTCACAGGGTAGAGCCAGCAACCACGAGAGAGTAATTTTCAGGGGCACAGAAAAGCCTGCAGACCCCGAAATTCCTCCCTTACCTGCTCACTGATGCCTGAAATTACTTCGACAGGAAACAACATGCTTTATTCCACAATTAGAAGTAAGCCTTTAAACGGAGATGTCTCTGGTCGAGAAAACACAATGATTGCATTCATACTGAAGTATAAATCAGTGATTCTCAAGGGGATGGAGGGGTATATCACAGTCTCTCCGGGCAGAGGATTTAAGACACTTGCACTTCCTAAAAAGCACATTCAATAGCGTGGTCTAAGTCCAGACCTTCAGAAGGACAGTCTGGCAGCATATATTCAAATGTCAAATATGAATGCTGAATATGAATACCCTTTGACCTAACAATTTCTGTTCTGAGTCCCCAGAGAAACCATTGTGTGTATATGCAGAAAGAGACATGTACCGGAATGTTCCCTGAATCATCGCTTGTACCAATAAAAATATAAGAATCCATTTACATGTCCGTTAATAGGGACCTGGCTTAATAACCTGTGATGTTTCCGTACTGTGGAATATTATCTAGCAGTTAACCGTGAAGTTACCTGTACTGACAACATAGAAAAAACCTTCAGGGTTTTTTTTAAAGTGAAAAAAAAAAAAAGCAACCTGCAGAAAGAGGCACAGAGAATAACATTCATGTAGGAAGAAAGCAAACTTATTACTTCTAAAGATAGGTGTGTCAGTGCATAAATGGGTAAGGAAAAGATCTGGAAAGATAAGATACAGATCACAGATGGACATGGTTGCCTCTTCAAGGGTCTAGGAATTAGAAGTGGTATTTAGGAGGGACTTTAGCTGTATCTGAATTTTATTTATAAGGACAATGCCTTCATGAAATACTTGCATAATTTAAAATATTTTCAGGGGTACCTGGGCGGCTCAGTCGGTTAAGCATCCAACTCTTTTTTTTTTTTATTTTTATTTATTTTTGAGAGAGACAGAATGCAAGTGGGTTGGGGCAGAGAGAGAGGGAGGCACAGAATCCGAAGCAGGTTCCAGGCTCTGAGCTGTCAGCACAGAGCCCGACGCGGGGCTCGAACTCACAGACTTCAAGATCATGACCTGAGCCGAAGTTGGATGCTTAACGGACTGAGCCACCCAGGTGCCCCATGCACCCAACTCTTGATTTCGGCTCATGTCATGATCCAGGTTGAGGAATCGAGCCCCACATCTGACTCTGTGCTGAGTGTGGAGTCTGCTTAAGATTCTCTCTCTCTCTCTCTCTCTCTCTCTCTCTCTCTCTCTCTCTCCCTCCCTCTGCCCCTCTCACCCCTTGCACTCTCTCTCTGTGTAAAATAAAATATATATATATACATATATATACATATACATATATATACATATACATATATATACACATATATGTATTATATAAGCATATATATATATATATGTATTATATAAGTATATATGTATGTGTATAAGTATAAGTATATATGTAAGTATATATAAGTATATAAGTATATATATATATGTATATGTATAAGTATATGTATATGTATAAATATATACATGTATTATATATGTATATATGTATATATATAAGATTATATAATCTTACATTTGGAAAAAAACTGTTTATTATCATAATACAAACCACAATGTTAAAGCTAGACAAAAATCTTTTTAGGCAATGGGTCATGGGCTGAAAAAACTTGACAACACACTTCAATGATAGCAATGTAATAAATAATACTTTCAAAATTTTTAGTTTCTCTACTTTGCCTTCCTGACTATATAATCTTCACCTTACTCAGGAAAAACGGATTCATTCATTCAGAACTCCTATTTGCTCCAGAAAGAATGCAACAGGAAAGAATGAGGAAATTAATAATCTGCTCCTGGCATGCAAAGCGGGATGTTACGGGAAGGCAGTACTCTTGAAAGACACCCTATGTCAGGCTGGAGATTCCCAATTCCTTTAGCTCTGCCTTAGCTTGTCAAGAGCAAAGTCTGAAGGGTCCATCTTGTGGAGTTCCCCCTTAAAGTCTGGACCAACAAAGGAAGATGGTCTTCGGGGCGCCTGGGCGGCTCAGTCGGTCATGATCTCGCAGTTCATTAGTTCGAGCCCCATATAGGGCTGTCTGCTCTCAGCACCGAGTCTGCTTCTGATCTTCTGTCTCCCTCTCTCTCTCTCTCTCTCTTTGCCTCTCTCTCTGTCTCTCTCAAAAATAAATAAACATTTATAATAAAATAAAATCCAAAGGAAGATGGTCCTTATACACGTGACAGCCAAGTCATGGAAGTCACTGCTGTGTGGGAGAAGGAGCAGAATTAAATGGCAACCCCTCTCCAGCCTGGAAGACTGCAAGAAGCAGGAAGGAAGGACCAGAGAGCTGAGGGGGGGAGTTCTTCCTTAACTTCTCCGCCCAGGCCAGGGTGTTGGGCCAGCAGGGGCAGCTCCGAATGTGTGAGTGACTCCCCAGGCGGAGCTCTGGAAGGAAGGCTGAGCTTGAAGAAAGCTCTGGAAGGAAGCCTCCTTGTAACAGTCAGAAGCCTCAGGAACCAGAGAACACCCTGCCCAGGACCCCAACCTTCCTAGTCCCCACGATCGACGCCTCCTCGAGCTCAGCCCCCTCCACGCGCATCTTGGAGAGGAGCCAGGAAAGAAGCAGGAAACCCCAGAAACCTGAGACACGGGAGGTTGTTGCAAGAAGACTGAGCAAAGAGACAAAGAGTTGCAAGGACGTGGAGAAATGGGAGCCCTCCTGCATCGCCTTAGGATTGTACCAGCTGCTGTGCAGAATCATTTGGTCGTTTCTCAAATATCAGACATGGGGTTACCACATGACCCAACATCCCACCCAAGGTTCTTACCCAAGAGAAGTGAAAACATGGGTCCTTAGAAAAACTTGCTCACAAATACTCATAGCAGCTTTATTCCTGACAAAAATGGGAAACCACCCAAATGTTCAAAGACCACCCAATTGGGTAGAATGTTCCCAATTGGGAACATTCAACCACCCAATGTTCAAAGTGTATTTACACATTTATACACTGTAAGTGGGCGAATTCTGTCTCAGTAAAGTACAGTCGGCCCTTGAACAACACAGGTCCGCTACTTACATGCAGATTTTTTTCAATAAATACAGTGCAGCACTGTAGATGTGTTTTCCCTTTCTTATGAATTTTTTTTAGAGAGGGAGGGAGAGGAGCAGAGAGAGAGAATCTCCAGCAGACTCCTTGCTTCAGCACAGAACCCAGCTCAAGGTTTGATCCCGGGAATGATGACCTAAACCGAAACCAAGAGTCAGACGTTCAACCAACTGAGCCACCCAGGAGCTCCCCTTATGATTCTATTAATAACATTTTCTTTCCTCTAGCTTATTGCATTGTAAGAATATAGCGTATAATACATAGAACATATAAAATACGTGTTAATCAGCATTTATGTTATCGATAAGCCTTCAGGTCAACAGTAGACTACGAGTCGTTAAGTTTTTGAGAGTCAAAAGTTACATGCAGAGTTTTGACTGTGAGTGTAGGGAAGGGATCAGCACTCACAACCCCTGCATAATTCAAGGTCAGCTGTAGTTGAAAGTAGCGGGGAGAAAAATATAGGAAAGAGAGAATGAAGAAGCAGATTGTTTCGAAGCCGTTCGGAGCAAATTAGCTAGAAAACCTTTAAAAACACACACACATGAGAGTCTGGACATTCATGACTCCTGCCTTGACAGTTTTGCTCCTCACAGGCCCATGACATCCTGGGTTTGTCCCTTTCCTGAATCACAAACTGGAACATGGCCTTGAGGAAGGAAGTTGCTAAGCTTGTGGGCACAACAGACAATATCTGCCCCTCTAAAATGATCCTGTTCTGGGACTTCAAGGTGGCTCAGTCGGTGAAGCATCCGACTGCAGATCAGGTCATGATCTCACAGTTCATGGTTTCGAGCCCCGCGTCGGGCTCTGCGCTGACAGCTCAGAGCCTGGAGCCTGTTTCGGATTCTGTGCCTCCCTCTCTCTGACCCTCCCCCGTTCATGCTCTGTCTTTGTCTGTCTCAAAAATAAATAAACATAAAAAAAATGATCGTGTTCCTCTACCTTCTTTGTAGCACCCAATAATTTTCATAAGAGGTGAACATTTTGTTTCTTTGTGGAAAGCCAACTGCAAGTGCTGGTAAAGGCAATGGAGAGAACGTGAAAAGTTTAATGAAAAAAAATCTATGTCTTGGGGTCCCTGGGTCACTCAGTCGGTTGAACGTCCAACTCTGGATTTAAGTTCAGGTCATGATCTCGCAGCTCCTGGGATCAAACCCACGTTGGGCTCTTCACTGGCAGCATGGAGCCTGCTTGGGATTCTCTCTCTCTCTCTCTCTCTCTCTCTCTCTCTCTCTTTCTGCTCCTCTCCTGCTCACGTGCTCTCTCTCTCTCAAAATAAATAAATAAACTTAAAAAAAGTCCAAGCCTTCACAGTAGCCCTTCCTATAAGGAATAGTAACTATCTCGGACATATACTTCCAGAATGACAAGGATGTGCTTTGATGGAGACAGATAAACAGACACAGGTAGAAACTGGGAGGCCAAGAAGGAGCCCAGACACACAACTAGATGACAAACAAGAAAATCATGTTCCCTGGGCCCTCCCCAAGGCCAGGTTCTGTTCCTGGCACCATTCTAAGCTGGGTGGGCCCCGTGGAAATCCAAGTCACCTGCCATCCGGGCACTTGAAACCCAAACTGTAACGTAAGACCCAAACACTCAAAAATTCAAATACAAATTCAAGAGAGAAACAGGACTTGGAGAAAGCAGTGGAAGATGAGCCATGGGATTGGGCCTGATGAATGGCCACAGGAATCACATGTCTGCCCACAGCCGCAGGACTCCCAAGGCAGGACAGGAGGAAGCCCGCACAGGGAGGAAAGGCCGTTTGAACAAGACAAATACAAGAAGACTGGCCCAGAAATGTTTTGCCCTTGATACTTTGATACTTTTTTTTAATGTTTATTTATTTTTGACAGAGAGAGAGAGAGAGAGAGAGAGACAGAGCATGAGCGGGGGAGGGGCAGAGAGAGGGAGACACAGAATCCGAAGCAGGCTCCAGGCTCTGAGCTGTCAGCACAGAGCCCGACGCGGGGCTCGAACTCACGGACCACGAGATGATGACCTGAGCCGAAGTCGGCCGCTCAACTGACTGAGCCACGCAGGCACCCCAATACTTTGATATTTTTAATTGACCTTCTCTTTCCCGTGGCAGGTTTAGCTCCTTTCGGTGGACCCTAGGGTCTGTTTTTTGCCGTCCCATCCTCTGTGCACCTCTTAGCAGGTGCGAAGGAACAAAGCTTGTATTCAAGCAGCACGTATCCCCATCACAGCTTATGGCTGCCTCCCCATCACCATCCATCACCCCTCCCCCCGCTAAAATGGCCGAGCCAACATCCCTTTGACTTCCCGCTGCTCTCCCCAAAGTTACTAGTGACTTGAGTCAGAATAGCGCTGAGACTATCAGTCTTTATGACATCAGTAAGACCTCGCCTCATTGTGGGATTCCTGCTGGGAAATGCAATGAGAATCACTTGGTGGCCTTGAGAAGCTCTGCTATCACAGTCCTTAACCGCACAGCCAGCATCAAGGTCCCTAGAGGAAAACATCTTCCATGACAAGGAGCCTGTGGCTCGTTCCGAGGCAGCCTACTGGGGAAACCTGCAGGGAAGCAAAAGGAAAGGAATTACCTATGTGCCAAGCTGCTTGCTACGAGCTTTATACTCTTTTAATCTTCATGATAAGCCACAAGTGAGATAAAATTATCCCCGTTTTACGGCGGTAGACACAGACTTACAGCCATTAAATCATCTGCACTCATTCACGCGGTGAATTTGTTGAGTTGGGTCATGACTGCAGGTCTGTCTGACCCCCTGAACTCTGTTCTTTCCTTTGGTTACATACCCTGCATCGAGCCACAGCCCATCAGACCTCATCTTCTGACTGTGCTCAAGGAATTGGGTAGGAATGTTGTTATTATAACACCAGTGCTTTGGTTCTGGGCCAGACGCTGTGCCAGGAACTCCGCTTGGGTTATCGCTAAACTTCAAAAAAGACACCTGTCAGAGCGTGAGTGTTATTCCCACATTACTGCCATGGAAACTGAGGGTTATATTAGTGAGGTTAGGCTAGGCTTTGTTTGCGGTATAATATAACCCCAAAATCTCACTAGCTCCACAAAATCCATGTTTACTCTTCACTCGTGCTGATGCCCCACATGGGTCAAGGGGGGGGAGGTTTGTTCCACCCACTCACTCAAGGACCCAAGCTGACGGAGGTTTCGCCATCTTGCAGACTCGCCATAAACCCTGGCTTCCTCATCACCAAGGCAGCAAAAATTACACAAGGTGAATTCACACCTGTTCTTCTATGCTTCCACAGAGAAATCTTTCCCACCAAAAATGCAAGGAAACAGACTGGGACATGTGCAGAAGCATGTGGGTATTTGCCGAGCAATAAATGTCACTACCACAAGTCTCAGTCAGGTTACAAATATTGTGCTAAACCCCAGAGCTAAGGCTTGACACTGGCCTATGTCTCTCCAAAGTTCCTGACTCATTGTGGAATCCAGAGAAGGAAGTGCTCTAAATCCATCAGACCCACTATGTCAGTCCTGTGGTCCACCCAGTTTAGGATTTAGCATCAGGAAGGAACCCCCAGGGATGCAGGAAACCATAAATGTCCTTACTGACTTCAATCACAGACTTTTGTACCGATTTCTCCAACATTCCAGCATGATGCTCCCTCTCCCGTTTGTAGATTTATCCCAGCCTCTGTGGGCCTGCATTTATTTCTGGCCTGTGTTGCCTCTGCAGGCAAAAAGTTTTATGCTGCCTGTCTCTTCATTTGTATGTTTATCTATCACCACATTCTACAAAGATTTGCTGCAGCATAACAAAAAGTGCATAGAAAATAAGTTTTGAAAAATAAATATGTGAGAAAATCAGGTTGAGAAAAATTAAGATGAGAAAAATAACATTAAGGACAATGATATTATACAACATGCTTATTGTTGGATTCGATGCACTTGCTTGGGACAAGTCAAACAGGTTTTCTGAACGGCCAGACAGCCAATGAAAGAGTCAAACAGCTACTACATAATTCATAAATACTCATAAGATGAAAATTCAGCTAAATATTCAGGGGAAGCTCAGATATTTCTGGTACTCATGCCTGATAGGAATCTTCTTTTCTTTGTATTATTTATTTTTGAGAGAGAGTATGTGTATGCAAGTGAGGGAGGGGCAGAGAGAGAGGGAGACAGAGGATCCGAAGCAGGGTCTGCGCTGAGAGCACAGAACCTGACACAGGGCTCGAACTCATGAGCCTGAGTTCATGACTTGAGCCAAAGTCAGACACTTACAGGATTGAGCCACCCAGGTACCCCCTGATAGAAATATTTTCATGAGTCCATCCAAAGAGGATACACTGTGAGAGAGTAGAGAGAAAAAAGAAACTTTAAGAACAATTTCACAGGAGCTCTGAATAGAATCTGAAGGGCCATGAGAACAGAGACAGCATGAGGTGATTGTTCGCAAACCTCTGAGGGCGGGGAGGAGCCGCTTCTACCAGAAGAGGGAGACATCTGGCAAAAAGACATGAGGGAAGAAAGAAGAAAACGATGGAAACCTCAAAAACTTTAAATAATTTCATCTTTCTTTGATGGAATAAGGATGAGTTTAGCTGAATGAGAGACTCAATTTGGAGGCGAAACAATATGGCAGCCAGATTCTTTGGAGATTGCCGAGTCTAAATGGATAAGAGGTCAAGTTGTGCCACGGGGGACTGAACAGAAGTACCAGGAAAGTTTGGAGCCAAAGTCCAAAATCTTCCCATGTTCAAAAACATAGCTAGCTGCCTGATGGCCACCAGATTACAAATTTATCTGCTTCAAGGGAATCTTGCCAGATTCCAGATTCCAATTACCAGAAGGAAACTTCAAGGTAAGTTTCCTTACCAGCCATCGAATACGTGTTGCCCGTTCTTGATGAACCATATTAATAAAACTGTGAGGGGTGTTGATCTTAAATCTAATATCCTTGGGAATGTTAGGAAAGAATGTGTCAAAGAAAACATAGCTGGAGGGTCAAGCAAGTTATGTACATTATCTTTAATCCACATGACAACCTCAGATGATAGATATTATTACTTTCCAATGACTACTCCACAAACAACTGTAGTGAGGTGAGGAACGTAGAGGGACTTAGTAGTGTCACACAGCTCACAATGGGGAAGAGAGAATTCTAACCTGCCTCTGGCTGGGGTCTGTGCCTTTTCACAACGTAACACTGCCTCTTGACACTTAGGTAAATGGAAGAAATGAATACTGAAATGAAAAATGCATTAAAATTCAAAGTTAAGATAGAAAATTGAACATACGCTTCTGCTCCATTTGAAACTCCCCTGAAATAATAAGTAAATTTTTGAGGGCATAAACCCATGAAGACATAGAAAACAGAAGATGAAATCATTGGGTCAAAATTTTGGAAACGGGGGCGTCTCAGTGGCTGAATCAGTTGAGCATCCAACTCTTGATTTCAGCTCAGGTCATGATCCCAGGGTTGTGGGATTAAGCCTCACATTGGGCTCCCCGCTAAGTGAGGAGCCTGCTTAAGAGTCTCTCTCTCTCTCCCTCTGCCCCTCTCCCAAGTTCATGCTCTCTCTCTTTCTCTAAAATAAAATAAAATAAAGTAGGGGCCGTTGGGTGCCTCATTTGGTTAAGCATCGTATTTCAGCTCAAGTCATGATCTTGTGGCTCATGAGTTCGAGCCCCACACAGGGCTCTGCACTGGCAACATGGAGACTTCTTGGGATTCTCCCTCCCTCTCTCTCTCTCTCTGCTGGTCCCCCACTTGCTCTCTCTCTCTTAAAATAAATAAATGAACTTTTAAATAATTCATTTATTCATTCAAAAAAATTTTTTTTGGAAACTAGAAAATGGATAAGTGGGAACTGATTTAGAAGGTTCAAGAACAGGGGCGCCTGGATGGCTGAGTCAGTTAAGTGTCTGACTTCAGTTCAGGTCATGATCTCACTGCTCATGAGTTCAAGCCCCCATCAGGCTTTGGGCCAACATTTCAGAGCCTGGAGCCCACTTCAGATTCTGTGTCTCCCTCTCTCTTTGTGCCTCCCCACCTCATACTCTGTCTCTCTTTCTCTCTCAAAAATAAACATTAAAAATTTTTCATTAAAAAAATAAATGTTAAAAAATTAAAACAAAAAAAAGAAGGTTCAAGAATACTGAATCCTTAGCTGGCAGTAGGTAAAGTCAAAAAGCACCCAAATTACCCTGAATGACTCCTAAAAGATAGAATTGGAGATGTCTAATACTGATGGAAATGGGGGTAAAAGTGGGACTAAAAACCAAGATTAATAGTCTGTAAAAAACAAACAACCATTCCAAATTCCACACACCTGGGACTGCTCCCCCCTCACCAACCAGAATCCTGGAGGCTTATTCTCTGGAGAGGACCACGCATAGTCCAGAGCGGAAAACTATTTTTAAAAGAAATGGTTTAAGTGCACATTTGCAGAGAGAATTCCGAGGCTCACGGAGAACTGTCAGCTATGTGCAGCTACTCAGAGCTAGAGACTGGAAAGGTCTTCTCTGGGGAAAATTCGCAAAGATACTGACATTGAAGATTCCCCAGTGGAATAGCCTAGGCCGATCAGCCTGTGTTGAACACCAATCACAGTGTCCAAACTGCCTATCAGTCTGACAACCCATACTGATTGTGAGTGGACAATCTGAAGACGTCTGAAGAAAGAATCCAGCATGAGTGCCAGCCACGAAAACAGAGAAAAGCAAAATGGAAGAATAAAAGACCATGCGAGAGAAGATGACACCAAAATAAACTATCGTTAATATCCTCAAATAAATAAGGTATTATACCTATGAAACAAGAGCTTTTTTTTAATTTTTAGTTAGTTAACACACAGTGCAATATTGGTGTCAGGAGTAGAATTCAGTGATTCATCCCTTACATACAACACCCAGTGATCATCACAAGTGCCCCCCTTAGTACCCATCGCCCCTCTAACCCATCCCCACCCACCTCCGTCCATCGACCCAGTTTGTTCTCTATTGTTAAGATCTCTTATGGTGTGTTTCCCTCTCTCTTATTTCCTCCACCTTCCCATATGTTCATCTGTTTTGTTTCTTAAATTCCACATATGAGTGAAATCACGTGGGATTTGTCTTTCTCTAATTGACTTAGTTCGCTTAGCATTATTTCTAGCTCCATCCACATCATTGCAAATGGCAAGATCTCATCTTTTATGGCTGAGTAATGTTCCACCGTGTGTGTGTATGTGTGTGTGTGTGTGTGTGTGTGTGCGTGTGTGTGTGTATACCACATCTTCTTTATCCATTCATCAGTCGATGGACATTTGGGCTCTCTCTGTAGTTTGGCTATTGTTGATAATGCCGCTATAAAGACTGGGGTGCACATACCCCTTTGAATCTATATTTTTGTATTCTTTGGGTAAATACCTAGTAGTGCAATTCCTGGGTGAGAGGGTGGTTCTCCTTTTAGTTTTTGGAGGAAACTCCATACTGTTTTCCAGAGCGGCTGCACCAGGTTGCATTCCCACCAACAATGCAAGAGGGTTCCCCTTTCACTGCATCCTCACTAACTCCTGTTGTTTCTTGTGTTAATTTTAGCCATTCTGACAGGTATGAGGTGGTACCTCATTGTGCTGATGATTTGTATTTCCCTGATGATGAGTGATGTTGAGCATCTCTTCATGTGTCTGTTAGCCATCTGGATATAAGAAGAGTTTTTTTTAATTACCATTCAGAAAACAAAAGAAAAAGAACTCTTGGAAATTAAAAATATGAAAACAGGGGCGCCTGGGTGGCTCAGTCGGTTCAGCGTCAGACTTTGGCTCAGGTCATGATCTTGTGGTTCACAAGTTTGGGCCCCGCGTCAGGCTCTGTGCTGACAGCTTGGAGGCTGGACCCCACTTCAGATTCTGTGTCTCCCTCTCTCTCTGCCCCTCCCCTGCTTGTGCTCAGTCTCTCTCTCTCTCTCTCTCTCTCGCAAAAATAAATAAAAACATTCAAAAATTTTTTTAAATAAAAACATATATAGAAACTCAATAAAGTCTGAATTATAAAGGTAAGGAAATATCCCAGATTAAATAAAATGATAAGAGAGTAAAAGATATAAAATGTTAGAATTTTAAAATGACCACGTGTCAAAGATTTTATTTAACTCATCGATTAACGGGGAACACTGGCGATGTTACAAATGGTTCAGTGGAGAAATCAAAGAACAGACACATAAATGGACACTCAAGAAAGCTGAAATGAATGTGTTAATAGATGCAAAACTGGCTTCTCGGGGAAATTTGCATCTGCACCAGACAAAATTTATTTGCATCTCTATGGAAAAGATCATTTGCATTGCTCTCCATTTTCTACAACTTGCAGAACTGTAAAATAACTCAAAGCCAATGAAAAGCAGAGGCCCTTCCTAGAATCAAAAGAGTGAACTGAATAGAACATTCACTGTTTTTCCAGACAGAGAAAAGATAAGAAAATTAGACGATCATTTCAGAACGGTCAACTTCCAAATAATAGAAATTCCAGAAAGAACGAACAAAGAAAACGTAGGGAGAAAATCATCAAAAGAATAATTCAAGGGATGCCTGGCTGGCTTAGTTGGTAGAGTGTGCAACTCTTAATCTTGGGGTTCTGAGTTTGAGCCCCACATTGGGGCCCCACATTGCCTCTTAATTATTCTCTAATACTTAAAAAATAAATTTTTTAAAAAAAATTTTTTTTAACGTTTATTTATTTTTGAGACAGAGAGAGACAGAGCATGAATGGGGGAGGGTCAGAGAGAGAGGGAGACACAGAATCCGAAACAGGCTCCAGGCTCCGAGCTGTCAGCACAGAGCCCGACGCGGGGCTCGAACTCACAGACCGCGAGATCATGACCTGAGCCGAAGTCGGACGCTTAACCAACTGAGCCACCCAGGCGCCCCTGAAAAAATAATTTTTTTTAAAAAAAGGAAGAATTCGGGGCGCCTGGGTGGCGCAGTCGGTTAAGCGTCCGACTTCAGCCAGGTCACGATCTCGCGGTCCGTGAGTTCGAGCCCCGCGTCAGGCTCTGGGCTGATGGCTCGGAGCCTGGAGCCTGTTTCCGATTCTGTGTCTCCCTCTCTCTCTGCCCCTCCCCCGTTCATGCTCTGTCTCTCTCTGTCCCAAAAATAAATAAAAAATGTTGAAAAAAAAAAAAAAAAAAAGGAAGAATTCAAGAAAAACTTTCCAGAACTTTTGCACATATGCAAAAGGGTCCATGTATTATACACTTAACAAAACTCATGAAACTGCTTAAAATGTTCGCATTTGTTGTATGCAAAGTAAACTTCGATAAAACTGATGTGTTTTTAAACGGGGCCTCAACTAGTACCTATCAGAATGGATGAACTAAGACCCACACAAAGACATTTATCAGGAAATTTTAAATCTCTGGATACAAAGAGAAGATTCTACAAGCTTTTCTAAAATAAAAATCTCACAGGGCACTTGGGTGGTTCAGCTGGTTAAGCAGCCGACTCTTGATTTCAGCTCAGGTCATGATCTCACGGTTTTCTGAGTTTGAGCCCAGCATCAGGCTCTGCACACTGACTGCGCAAGGAAACTGCTTCGGATTCTCTCCCTCTCTCTCTCTCTCTCTCTCTCTCTGCCCCTCCTCTGCTCATACTCTCTCTGTCTCTCTCAAAATAAATTTTAAGACTTTTAAAAAATAAATAAACCTCCTTTTAAAAAAATTAAAAATTAAAATCTCACATTAAAAAAAGGCTTTAAAAGTCAAATGATTTCAAACTTTTCAAAAGGTAGATGACAGCAAAGCCTTCAAAATTGTGGAAGAAAAATATACCCAATTTAAAGTTCCGTGCCAGCTAAGCTATCATGAACATATGCAAAGTCTCCCAAAAAACTATGTCCCTTGTACCATTTCTTGGGAAGTCAATGGAGGCTTTGTTCCACCAAATTAAGACAGTGCAAATAGAGAAAAGACTTGGGACTCAGCACAGGAAAGAAGTGGGAGTAATCCCTTGAATAATGGTGCACGATGATGATGAACATCCCCAGGTCCTGGGGGCAACCAGTGGGAGCAGATGAACAGTCCCCAGGAAACAGCCCTTCCAGAAAATAAAACCGATAAAATGACTAATGCATTTGAACCTCTTGAGAAGAAATTTAGGTAATTGGCATTTGAAGTTGAACAAATGATAAGCAGAAAACCGGGCTACCAAACCAAAACCACGACTATCCTTAATTCCAAAAGAACACAAAAGTGTCGGGGCTCAGAGAAGCCTGCCCCACTGTGGCATATTGATTATTTTGAATTAAAGTCACTTTTCTAAAAAGCCAGTGCATGTGAGACACCCTGACCTTTCTTTGTCTCCAGATAGCAGGAAATAAATCCCCCATGTGAAAGGTACCCTCCTGGCACCAGGAGGTAGGGAGACATCCCTATTGTCAGACAGGGAACTCAGGGCTTATGTAAGGAAGAAGCCAATACAAACAAATCTTGTTACTTCACTCATTTACTACCCAGCCCATAACTCTCTTTAAAAGTCCTTATCAATTGATGCTCTCAAACATACGTTTTCTTGTCTTGTCAATTCCTCGCAGATTTATATTTCTTTGTCTAAACATATTAAGGCTGTACGCCCTTGTCATTTCTTTGGGTCTCAATCTTATTATTGGACCTCCATGAGCACATTATTCAACTTTGTTTTTTCTTCTGTTAATCTGCCACATGTCAATTTGATTCTGAGACCAGCCAGAAGAATCTGGAGGCGTAGAGGAAAATTCCCCTCCCCCTAACAGAGGCAACATAGAAAAGTAAATGTAATCTTAGTGTATGCCTTGGCCAGCTGTAGATCTCTGTACGTGTTCATAATAATGGAAACGCCAATAATGAGGTAACCAAATTCTAATACAATTACACTGGAAACATAGAGGACTTGCAAAGGGTCTGTGTGCTTACGTGGTGGGTAAAAAAAAAAAAAGTCAAATACTTACCTTCTAGAAGCAAGGAAGAGTCAGCAGATACTCTGAGATGTTTTTAGGTTAAGAACGGCATGTGAAGCATGCTATTTGGTCATATGGAAGTAATACGAAAAGAATGGTCTAAAAGAGGTTGTAAGTGCTCCCATATGCGAGAGGGTAAAATGCAAGGGACTCAGGGTGTCATAGGACAGTGTTGTTCTTCTAATAGATCTCTTTTGTCTCTTTAAGTCACGTGCATGTACAACTTTGACAAATATCATCTTTTAAGAAGAATACATTGAAAACCTGTTATTATAAGTTTTTCATACCCAGGGAAAGTAGGATTACCTCTTGTCCGTTCCAAACATCCATCTACCAAGTTTCCAAGGGCACTCAATCTTAATATTCCAGAGTATCTCCAAGTCGTCGCTGGCCAAAAGCTGTCATGTCTCAAGCAGAGGCAAAGTAACCCATTCTCTGAATTTTTGCCTTTAATAATGCAAGACACAAGCCCCTTTGGGTGGGAAGAGGCCTGATGTGAGACTCAGAACATCAATATTTTACTTCCCATTCATCAATCATTCACCACCTGCCGGCAAACAGTGCCTTCCAGGGGGTGTCTCCTGGTCCCCGTCCAGCACCAGAGCTATAAATATTTTATGGTTGGGAGGTGAGGTTGCTACCCAGGCACATTAGCCCCTGCCCGGGAAGCACACAGAGAAAGCTCATCCTTCCTCTAGGCAACTACAGAAGCACATGGCAGACGATCGCCCTCAGGTGACTCTAGCTCACCCTGTGAGCCTCAGAATCTGAGCGCCATGCGGCAGGAGCAGGGATGCATTTGCAGATGTACTTCCAAGGAGGGAAATCGGGGCAGCCTTTCAAGTGCCCTCAGCACCTTCCCTCTGCCGTCCACACTGCTCTTCAAACAATACATCATCCTCTCTCTGACCTCAGGCCCCACCCAAGGCGTAAATTCGAGCGTTGGTTGATTCATTCACCAAAAAGCATTTACTGAAGAACAAGGAGCCAGGTCCCCAGAGAGGTTCTGGAATACAAGTACACCTAAGACATGGTTGTGCTCCTACGTGCCTCTCTTCATGGCAATAGAAGTCCCGTCTCTCATTCTCTGACCGCCCGTTGTGGACCAGCCACTGGCCAGGGCATTTTACATAGGTGTCCTTTCATTTCCCGATCATCTTAAAAGGCAATTAAGCTAGATTTCAAGGGCAGATAAATAGTCACTCTAAGAGACTTCAGTAACGATTTGACTTATTTTGCCCTTATCAAGTGTACTGAGAAATCATTTACATGTGATAAATTGTATCCATTTGCAGAGTACAATTCTGTGAGTTTTGATGGCTGTAGTCACCTCTGAAACCACCACCTCAATCAAGATGCAGGACATTTCTATCACCTCCAAAAGATTCCTTCTGTATTCCACCTCCCCCCGCCCACCTTCATTTCCAAGTGACCACTGATCTGCGTTTTGTTGCTATAAATTCGGTTGTATTTTCATATAACTGGAATCATGTCTGACAAGTCATGTCTGACTTCTTTCACCCAGCATGATGATTCTGAGATTAGTCTATGTTGTTGCATGTATCACGAGTTCATTCTTTTTTTTTTTTTTAATTTTTTTTTTCAACGTTTATTTATTTTTGGGACAGAGAGAGACAGAGCATGAACGGGGGAGGGACAGAGAGAGAGGGAGACACAGAATCGGAAACAGGATCCAGGCTCTGAGCCATCAGCCCAGAGCCTGACGCGGGGCTCGAACTCACAGACCGTGAGATCGTGACCTGGCTAAAGTCGGACGCTTAACCGACTGCGCCACCCAGGCGCCCCAACGAGTTCATTCTTTTTACTATTGAGTGGATTTCCATTATGTGGGGAGACCACATTGTGTATACCCCTTCATCGACCGATGGGCAGTGGGACTGTTCCCAGTTTTCAGCGACCGCGAATAAAGCTGCTGTGAACATTCACGTCCACGTCTTTGTGTGGACACATGTTTTCATTTATTTTTGACAACTATCTAGAAGTAGGATGCCTAGATTAAAACAGAGATGAAGTTTTTTCTTTTTAGTATTATTTGATTATCGGACGTACGACCATTTTGAATGACGCTGAGAATAGATGGGTTCCAAAGATGCCCAGTTTTATTTGCATTACGGGACCAACAAGAAGCTATTAGGCACCTGCGTTATCAGGGAATAGGTGAATCCAGGTAAATTTTCTAAAAGCTGAAACTTACTATTTCAATCTTCTACCTTTAAATTCTTTTAAATATTACCTTTATCTTTTTCTTAAAGATTTTATTTTGGGGGTGGGGGATGCCTGGGTGGCTCAGTCAGTTAACGGTGACTCTTGATTTCAGCTCAGGTGATGATCTCATGATTTGTGAGACGAAGCCGCACGGCAGGGGTTTTCTCTCTCTCCTTCTCTCTCTTCCCCTCCCCCACTCACACTCGCACTCTCTCTCTCTCTCTCTCTCTCAATAAACTTTAAGAAAAATGAAAATTTGATTTTTTAAGCACTCCTTATATCCAACATGGGGCGCAAACCCACAACCCCAAGATCAAGAGTCCCATGCTCCACCAACTGAGTCAGCCAGGCACCCCTACCTATTTCTGATAACATCATAAATCTGGTAGCATTGCTACTCCTCTAGAAATCATTTTGGAAGTGTTACTGCCTTTTTAGAGTATGTCTTGTCTCACTGTCCTGTGTCAGCTGACAGCTCAGAAACATCCTGCTGGCTGTGCAATGTTGCCCGCTTAGCCTGTCCGGGCTAATGGCTAGCGGGAAGCTGTTTCCCATCTCTGTAGGTTCATCTGCTTCTTAGAGATGTCCTACACCTGTCCTGCTCCAGATCCTTGGTTCTCTGAACTATCACACACACACACACACACACACACACACACACACACATTCATTTCTGCTAAGCGCTTCCTAAATCTCTAAGTGAGGGAAGAAAACAAATGACCGAGGTGTGGAATTCAGTCAAAGAAATGTCTACACTTAGGCACCAAGATGTCTTTTAAGGATATTCACAGCAGTGGTGTTTATATATACAAGGTGGATGGGAGCAGAGAAAACAGCCAAAATATTTCCTTTTTTTTAATTTTTTTTAACGGTTATTTATTTTTGGTAGATAGAACACAAGGGGAGGAGGACAAGAGAGAGAGGGAGACACAGAATCTGAAGCAGGCTCCAGGCTCTGAGCTGTCGCACAGAGCCCAACACGGGGCTCGAACCCACAGACCATGAGATCGTGACCTGAGCTGAAGTCAATCGCCCAACCGACTGAGCCACCCAGGCGCCCCAAAATGTTTCTTTACAGAAAAATGGACTCATGATAAATACTAAATCTGGAGTTTTGACTGAGAGGCCAAGAGGTGATTGATCTTGCATAAGCAGGATTCTGGAGGAATCGTCAAAGTAGGTATCTGAAAGTGTTCAAGACCACTTGAAAGTGTTCTGAAAGTATCTGAAAGGTATTTGAAAGTGTTCAAGACTGAAAGCACAAGACCATTAGACCTCTCTCCGAACACTGAACATGTATAAAAGGGCTGAAAGAAAACTTTTATGAGGAGGACTTTTGGAGGAAGCCATTGAGATCATGAAGCTGACCCTACTCTGAGGGAGGAGAGTACCATCTCGTTACCCTGGACTTAGTCCAGACAGCGGGCTTCAGAGTAAACACTTAGCCTGATGTGTGTCCATAGAGTTTGAGAAACACATTCTGATCCAGCCCAAGAAATCAAGAGGGAAAGAGAAGCAGGCTAGCAGCTTAGGAGTTGGGGCTCAGGGGAGGTGACTACTTTAGGCTGGCCGGTGCTCCCAGAACATGGCAGGTAAGAGATGCACAAGGGTTTTGTGTGCACCAGATGGGGGCCATTCGGGAGATAAAGCCAGCCTGGAGATCACACGAAAGCGTGGGGGTGTTTAACAATCCACATGGAAGGGACTTCTAGGAACTGGGGGCTCAGTGGGGAGCAGCGACCAGAAGAATCCAATCCCTTGTCCCTGTCAGAGGGTTTCGTTCAGGCAGAAGAGCCCAGGTGAATGAGTGCAGAGCCATCTTGAGAAAGTACCGATCGGTGTGGAACTTTCGCTCCTCTCCTGCCCTGTGTAACCCTGGGTGAGGGGATTAAAAAGGAAAGAAGAAAGTGGCCACTGCGCACACACTCCCTTCTCCAAAGGCTGGTAGCCTCCCACACCCGGTGCCAGAGCCTAGAGGAGACGGGAGACAGAGAGCATTAAAGAGATAAACATGCTGGGCCACGCATTCTCATTTCTGCATAGAGACTGTGCTTTGCTGCTTTGAGTGACCTATGAAGGGACCTAGCCAGGGGGCCACCTGAGTTTGTACCTAAGCCACGGAGAGAAACTCTCCACTGAGAACATTGTAAGAGTCGGTGGAAAATAAAACAAAGTTGCCTCTGATTGCCTCCCTCTGGTCACGCTTATTCAAAACACACGAGCTGCATAAATTATCAGCACCCCTACTATGGGCGACTCAGCAGTGCTTAAAAAGAACGAGGACCAACAGGAAAGATGTCCAAGGCATATTACTGTGTGGGGAAAAAATCTAGTTGCAAAACGATACGTAAAGCGTAACTATGTTTATGTGAGAAAAAAAAGTATACAGCGTGTGTGCACGTGTCTTGGTGTGGTCTGTGTGCGAGGGGAATAGGGTCCTCTGTTCCCTCCACTCACTTTGCTCAATCCGACCCCACTCCAAATGGGAAAGGGGTCTTCTGGTTTAATGACACACCCGATTGTACGTGAAAGGCAATCCCGAAGCAGGAGAGATTTGCATGGCGTGTAGGATCTTGTCTCTGAAGGACGAAGATGTAACCCCCGATTGCCACCCAAGGGCAGAGGCAGGAATGGGCCCCCCAGGCTTGGTCATGGAGTTGGTAGCAGATGGAACATCCTGGCTGAGGAGTAAGAGGGGAAGGACAACAGGTGAAGGAACGTTCAGGCACTCCTCCTAAGCTGGCTGGGCTGCGAGACATCCCAATGGGAAGGGCGAGGAAATATTTTACAACATCCTCTGGACTCGGATGTTAGGGGTCAGCTAATGTCCGTCCCGACACCTGGGGACACAAAATCACCTTCGAGTGGAAGTGTTCAGGAAGGGGTAGGATATGGCAGGATGCACACTCTTCTGCTAACAGTGGGCACAGTAGGGCCACAGGATGTGGAATTTAAGAATGAAATTCTATTGTTTTAAGATTTACAGCAAACAGGAGATGTGACAATCCCAGGTTTTAAGATACACTACAAAGCTACAGTAATCGGGGCACCTGAGTGGCTCAGTTGGTTAAGTGTCTGACTCTTGATGTCAGCTCAGGTCTTGATCTCAGGGTCGTGAGTTCAAGCCCCACAATGGACTCTGCACTGGGCATGAAGCCTACTTTAAAAAAAAAAAAAAGGTATAGTAATCAAAGCAGTATGGTACTGAACAAAAATAGACACATAGGTCAATGGACAGAATGGAGAGCCCAGAAATAAACCTACCATCATATGGTTAATTGGATTTTGACAATTAGTCACAGAAAGACAAATGTCCTATGACTTCACTCATATGAGGAATTTAAGAGACAAAACAGATGAACATAAGGGAAGGAAAGCAAAAATCATATAAAACAGGGAGGGGGACAAAACATGAGACTCTTAAATATGGAGAACAAACTGAGGGTTACTGGAGGGGTTGTGGGAGGGGGGGATGGGCTAAATAGGTAAGGGGCACGAAGGAATCCACTCCTGAAATCATTGTTGCACTATATGCTAATTTCGATGGAAATTATAAAAAATAAATAAATTATAGAAAGTAAAAATAAATCAATAAATAAGTAAAATACTAAAAAAATGAAATGCTTTTTATTAACATAAAGTTGCAAATGTAAATTTCCTTTCTTAAAAGGAGCTGTATAAATGACAACTTCTTTTTCTGATAGATTATAAATGGAATATTTTTAATAAGCATATAAAGACCACCAACCAACTTTGAGGGCTTTTACCAATATTAGAACAGACTTTTACAGCAGCAATGAGGAGTTTGCAGCTTAAAAAAGTAATAAAAGGAGGAGCCCGGGTGGCTCAGTCCGTTAAGCTTCCGACTCTGGCTCAGGTCATGATCTCACAGTTCGTGGGTTCAAGCCCCACATCAGACTCTGTGCTGACAGCTCAGAGCCTGGAACCTGCTTTGGATTCTGTGTCTTTCTCTCTTTCTGCTCCTCTCCGCCCCATGCTCTGTCTCCGTCTCTGAAAAATGAATAAACCTTAAAAAATTGTTTCAATAAAAAATATCTTCGACAAAGAAGGCAAAAATAAGCATTGGGGAAAAGACAGTGTCTTCAGCAAATGGTTGGGAAAACTGGAAGACTGGACAGCAACATGCAGATCAATGAAACGGGACTCCTTTCTAACACCATACACAAAAATAAGCTCAAAATGTGAGATCTGAAACCATAAAACTCCTAGAAGAAAACACAGGCAGTAGTTTCTTTGACATTGGCCATAGAAATATTTTTCTAAGTTATGTCTCCTAAAAGAAGGGAAACAAAAGCAAAAATAAACTATCGGACTACACCAAAATACAAAGCTTCTGCACAGTGAAGGAAGCCATCAACAAACAAAAGTTCGAGAAGGTCGAAATGGAGAAGATATTTGAAATGATACAGCCAACAAGGGGTTATATCCAAAATATAAAGAACTTATACAGGTTAGCACCAAAAAATCCAAACAATCCAATTTTAAAATGGGCAGAGGATCAGGGGTGCCTGGGTGGCTCAGTCGGTCGAGCTTCCGACTTTGGCTCAGGTCATGATCTCTAGGTTCGTGGGTTCGAGCCCCGCATCAGGCTCTGTGCTGACAGCTCGGAGCCTGGAGCCCACTTCGGATTCTGTGTCTCCTTCTCTCTCTCTGCCCCTCCCCCACTCACACTCTGTTTCTCTCTCCTTCTAAAATAAATAAATAAACATTTTTTGAAACAAATTTTTTTAATAAAATGGGCAGAGGATCTGAATAGACATTTTTACAAAGAAGACATGCATGACCAGTAGACACATGAATCACATCACTAATCATCAGGAAAATGCAAATTAAAACCACTTTACACCTGTCAGAATGACCCAAATCGAAAACACGAGAAGTAACAAGTGGCAGCGAAGACGGGGAGAAAAAGGGACCCTCATGCACAGCTGGTGGGAATGCAAACTCGTGCCGTCACTGTGGAAAACAGTATGGAGGTGCCTCAAAAAATTAAAAATAGAATCACCATATGATTCAGTAATTCCACTACTGGGTATTTACCTAAAGAAAATGAAAACACTAATTCGAAAAGATACATGCACCCTTATGTTTATTGCAGCATTATTCGCAACAGCCAAATGATGGAAGAGGCCAGTGTCCACCATTAGATGAATGGATAAAGAAGATGTGATTATACACATGCGCGCGCACACACACACACACACACACACACACACTGGAATATTACTCAGCCATAAAAAATGAAATCTTGCCATTTGCCATAACATGGATGGAACTAGAGGGGGTCAGGCTAACTTAAATAAGTCAGACGGAATAAGACAAATACCATAGGATTCACTCACATGCGGAATTTAAGAAACAAAAGGAAAAAGAGAGAGCGAGACAAACCAAGAAACAGACTCTTAACTATAGAGAACACACGGATGGTTGCCAGAGGGGAAGAGAGTGGGGGGATGGGTGAAATGGGTGACGGGGATTAAGGAGGGCACTTGTCATGAGCACTGAGAAATGAGCAGAATTGTTGAATCATTATATTGTATGCCTGAAACTAATATAAGACTGAGTGTTAATTCTACCTAATTTTTTTAAAAAAGGAAAAGAGAAAAGATGTATAGCAAACATGTGAGCATAGGTCGCTTGCGTGGTTTCTACCACATGGTAAATTTGAATCAATAGATTGGAGTGTGCAGGGTCCTTCCGTGGCTCTCGTTTGGCCTTTAGGGGCTGAGCTTTTACTGGCCATTCCAGCCAAGCAAGGTGTAAATTTGCAGGTGTCTCTGAGCTCACAGTGGTGTTCCTTCCGGCAGACTGAATCTGGGAGAAATCCAACTCAGCAGTACCTGGGGCATTGTGGTGCGGTGCATTTATACCAGGGAGCACCGGTGCAGGACGAGCCTGCCCGGAAGAAGCAGGAAGCGAAGGAGTGCCACCAGCCCCACTTTGAATTAAGCCCCATTTCTAAAATCAGACAGCAAGCATCAAAGACTATGGGGAAGTCAAGTCCCTTCATCCTTTTGGAAAGAGACTTGCCCGTGGGAGAGCCTTCTTGCCTTGGCACTTCCAAAACCAAGAAGTACAGGCTGCTGAGATAGAAAGACTTTCCCTAGTGAGGGCACCCCTCGGCCTTCGCGGTTAACGTGCTTTCGAGACAGCCGGCTGCTGGATTCATTCCACAGCACTGAGCACCAGCACTGAAGGACAGGCCATTCAATCTTGGATTAAATCTCATTCAAAAAGTCCTATACCTCAGGAACATTTGATACTGTTCTAAAGGTATATTAATCTTAGAGAACGGTGTGTTTAGTAAAGGATAGATTGTAAAGGCTTTTCAAGTCACAAGAGATCATTAGAACAGGGCAGTCACTTTGGAACACAATCTGACAGTTTCACTGCAAGTCAAATACAGTTATCGTGTGACCTCGCAATTCCACTCGGAGGCTATGCACCCGAAGGAAATCAAAACATACGTTCACACAGAAACTTATAACCGAACGCTCACAACAGCATCATTCATATTAGCCCAAAAGTGAGAACAACCCAAACATCCAGCAAATGATGGATGAACTGGAATGCAGCCCACCACAAATGGAATATTATCCAGCCACAAACAAGACAGGGAGTCCCGATGCACGTGCCCACATGGCTAAACCCCGAAAACATCAAGTGAAAGGAATCACACACAAAAGGTCACCAACCATATGAGTCTGTGTATATGGAGTGTCCACAGTGGGCAAATTCATAGACACAGAAACCGACTGGCTGCCAGGGAAGGGGGGAGAGGGGCCGACTCAGGGTAATGGCTGAAGGGTGAGAGGTTTCTTTTTTCGAGATGCTCTAAAACTGACTGTGATGGTAGTTTACAACTCTGCAAACAGACTGAGAAACATCGAATAGTAAATTTTATTTGTTTTTTTCTTTCTTCTCAATTTTTTATGTAAAGTCTAGCTAGCATACGGTGCATTCTTGGTTTCAGGAGTAGAATTCAGCGATTCGTCACTGACACACAATCCCCAGTGCTCATCCCAACAAGTGCCCTCCTTAATCCCCAACGCCCACCTAACCCGTCCTCCACCCACCCCCCTCCATCAACTGCAGTGTGTTCTCTATCATTAAGAGTTGAATAGTAAATTTCTGAGGCACCCGGGTGGCTCAGTGGGTGAAATGTCCAACTCTCGGTTTTGCTCCGATCGTGATCTCACGGTTTCATGAGTTCAAGCCCCACATCGGGCTCTGCGCTGGCGGCACGAAGACTCCTTGGGATTCTCTCTCTCCCCTCTCTCTCTGCCCCTACCCCACTTGCTCTGTCTCTAAAAATAAATAAATAGGGGCGCCTGGGTGGCGCAGTCGGTTAAGCGTCTGACTTCAGCCAGGTCACTATCTCGCGGTCCGTGAGTTCGAGCCCCGCGTCAGGCTCTGGGCTGATGGCTCGGAGCCTGGAGCCTGTTTCCGATTCTGTGTCTCCCTCTCTCTCTGCCCCTCCCCCGTTCATGCTCTGTCTCTCTCTGTCCCAAAAATAAATAAAAAACGTTGAAAAAAAATTTTTTTAATAAATAAATAAAAATAAATAAATAAACCTAAAAAGATTTTAATAAATAAACAAAATAAAGCAAGGTGAGCGTGAGCTCCTCCAGCTGCCCCTCAGGGCCCTGACTACCCACCCTTGTCTGGGGGCTCAATACAAATGCGTGTCCAGGCTTCATTAGGAATCCCAGCACAAGGAAGTCAACAGACGACAATTGTTGAAAGATTCTTTGTTTTGCAGAATGGATTTGCTGCAACCGGCTAGTTCGTAAAACTATCCCCTAGAATGTATTTTATCACAAACAAATCAATTTACATGCAACTTCTCCAGGTGAGGATCTTGAAACCCATGAGGAACCTGAGAATCCCAGGCTGTGGGAAATTTTATTTCCAAACCCCGTGTGTCTATAAGAGGCCGGCTGGTCTGCTTATGAGTCTCGAGCTGACTTCGTATCAGGCTCCGGTATTTCCAAGCCGTGGGTCTTCAGGGGGCCAATTTTCCTCCTCTGTAAAGTGAGGACTCTATTCCCACCCACAGCACTCTCGGGAAGGTGTACGGGAATAGCTAATACTCCAAGAGGGCCCCCTTTATTGAGGTGCTGCCGTGAGCCAGGCCCTGCTCTAAGCACTTGGCCTTGATTGATTCTTGCAATCCCTCCAGCAGCCCCTCGAGACACCCCATCTCACAGATGGGGTCCAGAGGAAAGTAATGGGAGCAATGAGGGCTCTGTTCTGGTAGTTTCTGGAGGAGTACAGCAGAGAAAGTTCTTTGCAAAGCTCAGGCGTTCCTCTTACCTTCAAAGTTTGTGTGGGAACAAAAGGCAAATCTGTGCAGACCGAGAAAGCAGATTAGCGGTTGCCTGAGTCTGAGAACAAGGATTAAACTGTAAACAGACACAAGGGATCTTATTGGAAGGAATGAAAAAGCTCTGAAACTGGATTATGGTAATGGTTGCACAGCTCCGTAAATTTGCTTTAAAAAAAAAAAAAAAGAAAAAACGGGTGGGCGTTGTGGCATGAAAATTATTTTTCAAAAGTTTGCATTGAGATGAAAAAGCAAGCTTGGAAGGGGAAGGGGTGGGTGTTTTCAAAAGTCTGAAAATTCTTTGATGCTTCTCCCATTGGCAGGTGGGGGCCTATGTTCTTGGAATCTAGGCAGGTCTATGGCTGTCTGGACCAGGAGAGGACAGTGGAGGTGACACTACGCGACTTCAGCTTTGTTCACTGGGACACTCTCCCAAGGCCGCCAGGCTGTGAAGACGTCCCTGAGCAAGGACTTCAGGCAATAATCCCTGGCAGCCTGCATTCAAATCGCCCCCACCCCACCCCCGGCTGTAGGTGAAGAAGCCTCCAGATGATTCCAGACCCCAGTCACTCGATTCTTCCTGGTTGAGGTCCCAAACATCATGCAGCAGAGACAGTATGTCCTCGAGATGTCCCCTGGGAATTCCTGACCTGCGGTTCGTAGGCTCTTGTTTGTGGCTTATGGCTGTTAATACGGGAGCAACAGCAAGGTGCCGAGGGGGGGGTTGACTGGAGCCCTTGAAGCTGGCGCTGATTCAGGATGTCTGAATCTATCAAGGACAGCCTAAGGCAAAACTCTACTCCGCAGCTGGTGCAGAACGTGCCCCAGCCTCTGCTCACAGGGAGCTCCTCAAAATACCTGCCACCCCTATTTGTAAGCCCTCGAAGACAGCAGGCACCCTGGCAACCCAGTGAACATCCCCATTTCTTTCCCTACTTACGTCTTCTTTGGCTGCAGCCAGAATGAAA
Organism: Neofelis nebulosa; assembly: GCF_028018385.1. Taxonomy (NCBI): domain Eukaryota; kingdom Metazoa; phylum Chordata; class Mammalia; order Carnivora; family Felidae; genus Neofelis; species Neofelis nebulosa. The sequence goes on along the minus strand of NC_080783.1, from coordinate 105,472,270 downwards.
AGGTCAACCACAGAATAAAGGGCCTCTTGGTCATCATTTTCTAGCAACTGCTACTGTATCCCAGGGCCTGGGACAGGCAGATGTGGATGTCCTCACCTTTGAGGGGCTCAAAGTCTACTGGGAACGATATACAAACCATCTAATTATTTACCTAATTCTTTTTTTTTTTTAAGTTTATTTATTTTTGAGAGAGAGCGTATGAGCGGGGAAGAGGCAGGGAGAGAAGGGGGACAGAGGATCCGAAGCAGGCTCTTTGCTGGCAGCAGCAAACCGGACGCGGGGCTTGAACCCATGAACCGCAAGATCATGACCTAAGCCAAAGTTGGACGCTCAACCGACCGAGCCACCCAGGTGCCCTAATTATTTGCCTAATTCTTATCACTCTTTTAATACCCACCTTTTCCACTGGACTGTAAACTCCTTAAGAAATTGGGTCTCTTTCGCTAACTTAGTTTTTCCCAGAAGGCACTCGGTATAGATTTACCGAGTGATTGAATTGAATTGCCAAGTGACAACCTCTTCAGCAAAAGTCCAACCAAGATTCAGAGCAAACCGTGTATTATGTCACTGCTAAAAGCAACCTAGGCTAGTGGGAAGGTGCTCAGAGGAGAAATTAAACGCTTAGGGTGGGTGGGCCCTCCCGGGTGGGCTCTCCCAGGACCACATGCCACGCACATGCTCTAAGCTTGCTGTCGCTGACCCACTACAGGGTACTATCTGAGCTCCACTTCAAGTCTTTTGCTCCCGTTCTAAAACTCCGCCAGTCTCAAACTTAGATCCTCTCCGTCTACCCCCTACACCACCACCACCCCCACCAACTACCCCCACCCCACCCCCACCCGCTCTGGGGAAGAAACTCAAATTTCAGAGTCTATGATCCCAGTCCTTTACCACCCCAGCCCCAATCTCCTAAAACCAAAGCAGGTTCATGCTTGCAGCCTGAACTCAGATCACAGACTTTTGGCTCTCTCCCCTCCCCTGGATCATTTTCATTTCCGTGCTGAATGTGATAGGCCTTGTCGACACCAGAAATGAGGACCGTGGCCTCCGATGAGGGCAGGAGACGGACACACGTTGTAGTCTTGTAAACACGACTCAGGCCCGGAAGCTCCTGGGGTGGCTGAGGCGAGCAGGGCCCCGCAATAGGAAGAGTCTGGAGTCAATTCCAGCCAGGTCCTCTGCAGACCCCAGTGCCAAAAATAATGACGCTGCCACGCTGCCTGTGGTCTGCAGCTCGGTACGTCTTCCCACTATAATTAGATCACTGGAGACCTAGCCAATGAAAAAAAGATTTATTCCAGCCTGTGCTCCCTCCCCAGCTACACCTCTAAGGCCCTGGTTTGCCTTCCTAATCCCTGAATCAGGCCTCCTTTCTGGGCTCCAAGTAAGAAAGTCAGGAGCAGGAAGTACTTCCTCCCACGAGCGCGTCCTCCCTACTCCTGGCTCTGGGAGAAAAGTCTTTCTTTTCTGTTTTGCTCGAGTTCTTTTTTTTTCCCCCCTATTCAAAAAAAAAAAGTTAATATCTCCCCTTCTAGAGTCTTTAAATGGAAAACATGGGACGCTCAGGAGAAGTTCAAAGGCTTAGGAATCCTACAGAGCCATGCCTCAGAGGTATTGCTTGTTAGGTCCCAGATCACGGCAATAAAGCGAATACCACAGTAAAGCAAGTCAAATGAATACTTTGGTTTCCCAGGGCGTGTAAAAGTTATGTTTACACTATACTGTAGTCTACTAAGCACGCAGTAGCATTATGTCTAAAAAACCAAAGTGCGGGGCGCCTGGGTGGCGCAGTCGGTTAAGCGTCCGACTTCAGCCAGGTCACGATCTCGCGGTCCGTGAGTTCGAGCCCCGCGTCAGGCTCTGGGCTGATGGCTCGGAGCCTGGAGCCTGTTTCCGATTCTGTGTCTCCCTCTCTCTCTGCCCCTCCCCCGTTCATGCTCTGTCTCTCTCTGTCCCAAAAATAAAAAAAAAAATAAAATAAAATAAAATAAAAAATAAAAAATAAAAAACCAAAGTGCGTACTTTAATTTTAAAATACTTTATATTGCCAGAAAAAAAGACTCACCATCACCTGAGCTCTCAGCAAGTCGTAACCACTGATCACAGATCACCATAACAAATATAATACTGAAAGAGTTTGAAATGTTGCTTGAACTACCAAAATGTGACACGAAGACACAAAGGGAGCAAATACGGTTGGAAAAATGCTGCTGACAGAACTTGCTCAATGCAGTTGCCACAAACCTTCAATTTGTAAAAAAAAAAAAAAACAAAAACAAAAACACAAAACAAAACAAAACCAGTATCTGGGAAGCACAGTAAAGCGAAGTGCAATAAAACGAGGTACGCCTATAACCAGTATTAGACTTTTTTTTCTTGTCCCTTTGGTTTGCAGACTGAGTCACGTGCTGCCTTTGTTCTCCCCAGTAGATGATGGTCACTCTTCACGCTGACTGGCGATGGGGCCACCTCCCAGGGATAGAGGCCATGAGGGCTTCAGGACAGACCTGAATCCACTAGACCGGCAGTGCGCTCGAACTCTCTGGGCCTCAGTTTCCTCACCGGAAAGTGATATCGACCTCACAGGGCTTGGACTGGATTGAACAAGAGGACGAGGGCCATCCCTGAACCTAATAAACGTTCAGTGAAGCTCTCTTCCTCACCCCTCTAAGGGCACCCCCATTTAGAGAGCTCCAAGGCTAAAACCTGAGGAAGACTGTAGCTATGAAATCAAAGCCACAAAATAACAGGCAGAACCATTAAGGGTGCAGAAATGTCTATGTGAGGAGGTGATTGTCTCCCCAAAGCTGTTTCTGCTCCTGCTACTACCCTTGTTTCAATGTACGTGATGCCTACGCTCCCCACCCTCCAACCTTTGCCCACCCTGCTGCCTGGCTGCGGAGGTCATTAGCCGGTACAGAGGTCCCCCTGGGGACCCCAGGTTACCACTGTTGGAAGAGGAGCTGGAGGGAAGGGAGGATGAAAAGGGACAGGGGTGTTTGGGCTGGAAGGTGCCTGGCAGCGGGAACGCCTTGGAGAGCAAAAGCGAGACAGTGGGGTTTGAGTGAGCTGGAAAGATTCTCACGTGTTCCGGTGTGAGTTCTAACATAACCGTGAAGGCTCCAGAGTCACAGCCCAGAAGGTAGCCCCAGGTGCTCAGGGATGCCGGCAGGAAGAGGAGGGGCCTTGAGAACAAGCCTTCATCTCAGAGGCACTCTCTACAGAAACGATTTCAAAATTCAGCTTTAAAAAAAAAAAAGTGAACATAGGAGCTTAACGATACGTGATTTATGAAGGGCGATTTTGCAGGATCTTGTAAAATCCTTTAAAATATGTATCTATTTTGACCCAGCAATTTCATTTCCAAGAATCTCTCCCAAAGATTTAGTGATTCCAAATGCAATGTGGGGACCTTGTTTGACTTCCGCTCCAAACAGACTAACTAAAAAGATATTTGTGAGACGATGGAGAAGGTTTGAATCCTGGCCGGATACTCGATAGTGAGTAATATCACCTCTAAGTAGAAATCGTTATTCATTTTTTATTAACAGAAGCCCATGGTGTATTCAGATTGCCCTGGGTTTTTTTTAATTATTATTTTTGTTTTATTGTTAATTGTGGTAAAATAGACATAACATAAAATCTGCGATCTTAACCACCATCCTTCACCAGAATTCTTTCTATTTTGTCACACTGAAACTCTGTCCCCATTAAACACTAACTTCCCCTCCTCCCAGCCTCTGGCAACCATGCTTCCACTGTCTATCTCTATGAATTTGATTATTCTAGGTACCTCACGTAAGTGGAACGGTACGGTATTTGTCTTTCCTTTTCTTCGGCTTCCTCTTCTTAGCATTGTAATACCTTCGGGGTTCATCTGTGTGGTAGTATGTGCCAGAATTTCCTTCCCCTTTAAGGCTGGAAGATTATTCTATTTAGGGCTCCGGGATCCAATTCCAATGTGTGGGGGAGGGAGATCCTCCCACTCCAACGACAAGCAATTAATGCTCTAGATGCCTGAGTGTTCTACAAGTCAACTCAACTCTGACACCATCTACCTGAAGACAGCACAGGTTAAGGATTCAGCCCTAGAAGACTGTCCCCGCCCCCACCCCCGCCCCCTACCCACTTCAGATGCCAGTCACAAGCACTTCAGACCAACTGGCTATGAATCACAGCTTTCCATAACCTCCTGTCCTTTGGATGCTATTAATTTGCTAGAGGAGCTCTCAGAACTCAGAGGAACATTTTATTTACTTGGTTACTATAAAAAGATACAAGTCAGGAACAGCCAGATGGATGAGACGCATAAGGTGGGGAGCCCTCTCCAGGTGTTCCACTCTCCCCACATCTCCACAGACTCACCAACCCAAAAGCTCTCCGAACGTGTCCTTTGGGGGTTTTAGGGCTGCTTCACTACACAGGCACGATTGATTAAATCATTGGCCATTGACCACTGGGTCCACCTCCAGCCCCTCTCTGCTCCCAGGGGGTGGGGCAGGGGTGCTGAAAGCTCCAACCCTCCAGTCACACGGTTAATTCTCCTGACAATCAGTCCCCATCCTTGGGTGCATCCCAAAGTCACTCATTAATTTGACAAAAGACACCTTTATCACTCCCCTCATTTGGGAAATTCCAAGGGTTTTAAGAACTCCACCAGAAGGGCGCCTGGGTGGCTCAGTTGGTTAAACATCCGACATTAGCTCAGGTCATGATCTCACGGTTTGTGGGTTCGAGGCCCGCATCAGGCTCTGTGCTGACAGCTCAGAGCCTGGAGCCTGCTTCAGATTCTGTGCCTCCCTCTCTCTCTGACCCCACCCCCCCATGCTCTCTCTCTCTCTCTCTCAAAAAATAAATAAATACACAATAAAAATTTAAAAAAAAAAAAAAAGAACTCCACCAGAAATGGGGACAAGGACCCAAAATATGTTTCTTATTGTAGGTCACAATATCATATATTCCATCGTATGTACTGCTAAAAAAAAATTAAAACAAGCCCAAAATGAAATCATTTGTCTCCCCATGACAGCAAACCAAGATAATCACAGCTTCAACCTGTCTCAGGATGGGACCTTACAATTTCCTGGTCAGCACTAGTGAGGTCGTCTGCGTGATAAAAACCCTGCCAGTCAAAAACAAGATGCCCTGAGGGGAGGGTGGGGGATGGGTATTGAGGAGGGCACCTTTTGGGATGAGCACTGGGTGTTGTATGGAAACCAATTTGACAGTAAATTTCGTATATTGAAAAAAAAAATTAAAAAACAAAAAAACGAAAAAACAAGATGCCCTGACCTGAAACCATCTTTTCTTCCCTTTTGCTAGTAACTCCCTGCCCCACCCTCCTTCCTATAAAAACCTTCCATTTTGTGCAACCCTCCGGAGCTCCCCTCCACCTTCTGGATAGGATGCCGTCTCGATTTGTGAGTTGCTTAACAAAGACCGTTAGATCTTCAAATTTACTCAGTTGAATTTTGTGTTTCCACAGGACACGTGGGATACCTGGGTGGCTCAGTCGGTTCAGCGTCTGACTCTTTTTTTTTTTTTTTAATTTATTATTGAGAGACAGAGAGAGAGAGCATGAGCAGGGGAGGGGCAAAGAGAGGGGGAGACACAGAATCCGAAGCAGGCTCCAGGCTCTGAGCTGTCAGCACAGAGCCCGATGCAGGGCTCGAACTCACAAAGCAGAGATCATGACCTGAACAGAAATCAGACGCTTTACCGACCGAGCCACCCAGGCGCCCCAGGTGTCTGACTCTTGACTTCAGCTCAGGTCATGATCTCACTGTTCATGAGATCGAGCCCCACATCAGGCTCTGTGCTGTCAGTGTGGAGCCTGCTTGGGATTCTCTCTCTCCCTCTCTCTCTCTGCCCCTCCCCTGCTGATGCTCTCTCTCCCAAAATAAATAAATAAACTTAAAAAAAAAACCCATACATACCACATTGTGTTTATTCATCCATCAGCGCACCCTTAAGTCATGTCCACTGTGACATGTGAAGAGAGCTGCGGTGAAGAAAAACCTTTTCGAGACCCTACTTCCAGTTCTTTTTATAGCCTGATAATAAAATTGTGGTCATGTTACTACAACAAAGACCTGATCTCTTAGACACACGCTCTCAAGCATTTATGGAAGAAGCTGTTAGCTGCGATGCGATGGGAAGTTGCTCAAATAGAAGAGGGACGAAAGCTACTGGCAGAAGGGAGGAGGGGAAGGGACAAAGAGGGGAAGAAATGTATTTTGTCGTGAAGAGCCAGCGGTGACAGCCAAGGAGACCCCCAAGTAAGGTGTCTCACCCTGGCCCCTTAGTGAGCCAGTCTGAGCCAGATTGGAGCTGAGGCCTTGCACAGAAGTCCCCTCAGCTGACACGAAGTTACCTTTAGCTCATGGTAACACTAAGATCTCCTCCTATACACCATTTCACGATGTGTACACCATCAGGTCGACATACCACGCATGTGCGGTTGAACCAAAGTGTCAATGCCAGCTCCCTGCCTCCGCCCCCTAGTACACTGAATAAAAGCTGCAGATACTGACCCCACGGAGACAGTGCTTTGAGACCTCTCTCCCTGTCTCCTTACTGATAACAAGTAATCAAAAGGTCTTTGCTTTCCACACTTCCTCCGGCCGAGTTCAGTTTGGTGCACCTCAAGCCGTGAACTCCTTGAGTTCAGTTACAAAATGATACCAGAGCTTAAATTTGCATTAGATCCAGCAGGGGTGGGAGGGAGTAGAGCTGAAACAAAATGGAACAGTTGGATAATTACTGACACTGGGTGATGGATAAGGGGGAGTTTACCAACCTACTCTCTCCTTTTGCGTTTGCCAGTAATTTTTCATTGAAAAAAAAAAGCTTAAAAACAGATATGGAAATGGATGTAGAGATACATATTCATAGCAAAATAAAACACAAACTAAATGTATGATAACAGAGGTTTGTTAAATAAGTTATGATACATTTATATTACAGAATACACAAAGCAGCCTTTTAAAATAATTTTATTGAGTATACGTTACGTACAGGGATAGATATTTATAATATATTGTAAAACATTAAAAAGCAAGCCTATTAAAATTATGCACAGTGTTTTTCTACTTTTGTTTAAAAAGGTAAACATATCTATACAGAAGGCTATCACCAAAATGTTACTGGGGTGGGGGGGGGGGGGCCTGGGTGGCTCAGTCGGTTGGGAATCCAACTTCGGCTCAGGTCATGATCTCTCGGTTCATGGGTTCGAGCTCTGTGCTGACAGCTCAGAGCCTGGAGCCTGCTTCCAATTCTGTGTCTCCCTCTCTCTCTGCCCCACCCTCCCATGCACTCTGTCTCTCTCTGCCTCTCAAAAATAAGGAAAACTAATTAAAAAAAATTTTTTTGTAATAAATAAATAAATAAATAAAACATTTAATACAATTTTTTTTTTTAAGTTACCAGGTTACCTTTGGGTAGTGTTTGCCTTTGTCTCCTGGCATTTCTTAATTTTTCTACAATGAGCATGAATCACTGTTTAGTGAAAAATATTTTTAAAAGAAAGCATTCCTTGGGGCGTCTGGGTGGCTTCAGTCAGTTGGACATCCGACTACTGATTTCAGCTCAGGTCAGGATTTCACAGTTCATGAGATTGAGCCCCACGTCAAGTTCTGAGCCTGGAATTCTCTCTCTCTCTCTCTCTCTCTCTCTGCCCCTCCCCCGCTCGTTCTCACTCTCTCTCTCTCTCTCTCTCTCTCTCTCAAACTTTTCTTTAGAAAAAAAGACATTACGGGGTGCCTGGGTGGCTCAGTCGGTTAAGCGTCCAACTTCGGCTCAGGTCACGATCTCGCGGTCCGTGAGTTTGAGCCCCGCGTCGGGCTCTGGGCTGATGGCTCAGAGCCTGGAGCCTGTTTCAGATTCTGTGTCTCCCTCTCTCTCTGACCCTCCCCTGTTCATGCTTTGTCTCTCTCTGCTTCAAAAATAAATAAACGTTAACAAAAAATTAAAAAAAAAAAAGACGTTACACCTGCATTCATAGCCACCTTGACAATTTCATCAACTTCTCCTGTGTACATGTGTGTAAGAGTGTGTATGGGAGTGTCTGAGCATGAGTGTGTGAATAGGTGTGCGTGTGTCTGGATGTGGGTGAATGTATGTGGGTGCCAGTGTGCCTGAGTGTGTGTGCGTGTGTATGTGTGGTAAGACTCCTTAAACATCTACTAAATACAATCACTAGGTGGTGTTTGGGTGCCAACCACATTCCTAATGTGAAGGGTTATTCATTCGTTAATGAATAATCTCATCAGGAGCTATTAGCAATCAAAGCCATATTCCTGAGGCTGACAGATCAATCCATGTCCTGGTTAAGACCCTTTGGTCAGTGTCATAAACCAACCCGGGAAGAACCAGTCTGGGGAGAATGTGCTCCACAGACCTCTAGGGGCCGTGACAGCAAAACCACTTTCATCATAACATCAAAACATCATTTGCCTTCTCCCCTGCATTCTGTCATGAGCATACAGTGGAGTTTTCCAGAGGCTACATGAACATGACCTCACAACAGACTGAATGGAGAAGCAGGGGTAAGCAGGAAACCTTACATCAAAGAGATTTGCAAAAGGGTTTATTGTCAGTATTTTTCAATGAATTGATAAATATTTTTTAAAGGTCTGAGTTTTATTTTATTTATTTATTTTTTATTTTTTTAATGTTTATTTATTTTTGAGACCGAGGGAGACAGAGCACGAGTGGGGGAGAGGCAGAGAGAGCGGGAGACACAAAATCTGAAACAGGCTGAGCTGTCAGCACAGAGCTTGACTCCGGGCTTGAACTCATGAACCATGAGATAGTGATCTGAGCCGAAGTCGGATGCTTAACCGGCTGAGCTACCCAGGCGCCCCTAAATGTCTCAGTTTTAAATTCTAATTTTTTAAATACCCACAAACATAATCCACAGAAACAAAACCTCTTTGGAGTCCTCAACGATTTTTAAAGTGTAGAGGAATTCTGACACCAACACTATTTGAGAGCCACGGTCTTAAATAAACAAACAGCACAACACAAGTTCTTTTTTTTTTTTTTTTAATTTTTTTTTTCAACGTTTTTAATTTATTTTTGGGACAGAGAGAGACAGAGCATGAACGGGGGAGGGGCAGAGAGAGAGGGAGACACAGAATCGGAAACAGGTTCCAGGCTCCGAGCCATCAGCCCAGAGCCTGACGCGGGGCTCGAACTCACGGACCGCGAGATCGTGACCTGGCTGAAGTCGGACGCTTAACCGACTGCGCCACCCAGGCGCCCCACAACACAAGTTCTTAATGAGGACACAAAGTTATGTCACCGGACACAATGGCGGTGGGCCCTATAGGCAGAGAACCCGGACCCGGGACCCCAGGCAGCCTTGCCTTGATTTCTCCCTTTCTGGGGTCAGGGGCTCTGGTCTCTGCTTCTCTTCGCAACTTAACCCCCACTCCCTCTCTCCCCACAGCCCCTCATTCTCAACTCCTCTTTGCTGTACGGGACAGGAACGGCTGCCCGGAGAAACCACACTACTGGCCCACCTTGGTTTTGGCCTTGTAGGAGGAAGAAAGTGCTTCTCAGAGAGGGAGACACCTGTAGACACCCCGAGAGCTGTGTATTTCAATCATTCTGCTCACTGAGACCCATGAGGCCTTCCATCCAACTTCCCCATGGCACCACCGCCCCCTCCCAGTCTCTGCCAGCCTTGGACCACCACCCAGAGTGCTGCCCTCAGCCATCTGAGACCACAGCTCAGCCAGGTCAATCCCTCATCAAACACCTGAATGGCCACCATCAATACCTAATAGTCCTAATAGTCAAGACCGACCACAATCTGACTCCAACAGACCACCCCAGTATCAAACCCCTTGTCCCTCTTTCCACGCCCCACACTCCAGCCACAGAGAACGGGTCTGTGCTGTTGCCAGCGCACCTGCTCCCTCTTCCTTCCTCCCTGGCGTTGCCCATCCGTCACAAATGCCCTCCCTCCACTTCTGTGGACCGGGTGCCCCTCCCAAAACACTGCTTCAATGCCACTTCCAACAGGAAGCATTTCTTTCCTCCTTCCCCACTCACCCAGAATAGCCCGGCCTTCCCCCATCCCCTCTTGGAACCCTCAGTTCAGCTCTGCTTTATTGTCCTTATTAGGTCACAGCTTCTGTGAAGAACTGTCCTACAATAAAAAATAAATATGTGGTCTTTGTCCCCAGTTCTTGGCACAGAATTCCGAAAATCTTTGGGATTTACTCTGTTTTGTATGAGCTTGAGACAGGGGGTGTGATGGGGCGGGCTGGATAGCTTCAGGATCCGCCTAATGGCCAGAACGGCCAACCAGTGATTAGAGGGGTGGCCCTTCCGGCCCCACCCCAACCTCGGGGAAGAGAGAGGCTTCACCAATGGCCCAAGATTTGATCTGTCTCTCCCGCCTAATGAAACCTGGACAACACCCCCGAACAATGGGGTTCAGCAGCCTGCAGGCTGGGAACTCGTGGCAGTACTGGGAGGCTGCAGCTGGAGAAGGCCCCCAAGGTCCGCATACACCCCTCTTCCATTCGCTTGTTCCTGAGCTGTTGTTCCTTTATAATAAACCAATAAAGGTGGAGTAAAGTGTTTTCCTGAGTTGTGTGAGTCATTCTGGCAAATTATCAACCTTCCAGATTACAGGCAGTTGGAAGGAAGGTGGCCCCTGGGTCTTGCAGCTGGCATTTGAACCCGGGAAACGGTCTTGTCCGACTGAGCCCTTCAGCGCCAGAACAGAATTGAATGGTTAGGCACCCAGTTGGTGTTGGAGGATTGCAGAGTTGGTGTGCAAATAAAACACATCTGGTGTCAGCAGTGGTGTCGACCCTTTGCACGCCCCCCCGGAGCCATGCCAGGGCCTGGCATACAGTGCCGGAAGTGACACGGCGGAGGAGGAAGCGCTATGCTGGGGCACTCGGCCTGGCCTGGCCAGCACCGTTACGCCAGGCCGGGCTCATCCCTTCTCTGTGCCTCCCCTGTGCAACAGAGAACTGAGGCCCAAAATCTCCAAGTCCCCTTCATATAAACCGGGTTAGTGCCAGTCTCCGATCGATAAAGCCTCAGACCCCAGGTCATTATCAATAACACTTGATCAATTGTTGGCAAAAATCCATTTTTTTAATATTTAATTATTTTTGAGAGAGAGAGCGCACGCGCGTGCGCGCACCCGGGGGAGGGGCAGACAGAGGTGGGGGAAGGAGGATCCCCCGCGGGCTCCACGTGGACAGCAGCAAGCCGGGTGCCAGGCTTGAACTCACGAGCCGGAGATCATGACCTGAGCCAAAGTCAGATGCTCAGCCGACTGAGCCACCCTGGTGGCAAAAATCAATTTTTGGAAAAAAAAAAATTGGTAGCAGTTTTTAAAACCACACAAGCCTTTTAAAGAACTAAACTCAGCCAGGGGAATTTTTTTCCTTCTAAACAGGCACAGACTCAGCTAAATCTCTACTGGGTTTTCTTTTTTCCAGGTCAAGTTCCCTTATTTGCTGCCCATATATAAATTCAACCTTCTAATTTGGGTATTAATTTGTCATTCCTCCCCACTGTGGCTCCCAAGGTTTCTGAGCCCAGAATCATTTGTGACTTTAATGAAGGAACCGGTGGTCCTTCTCTCCTGGATCGTTAATAAAGAGGCTCAGGGAAGCAGGATCCTGCGGCTTCCCCCTCTTCCCACCTGATGGATGACTGGTGCTCGTCACCCTCTGTAGCCGCCCCTCTACATTCCTCACCCACAGGAGCACACTCTACTCCTACCAGAGCAAAGAAGCCATCATTTTTCAGGCACCTTGGAGGGGAGGCTCGCCTTCCCAGCTGCATCTGTTTTCTCCGCATCTCTGCTCGCAAAAGCTTCCGTCATCCACCTCCTTTTCCCCCACAGCACCCCACTGTCCTCTCTAGCTCCTAATGATGTAAATGCAGGCGGTAGCTGGCCAGTTTGGAGAAATCTGCATGCCATTTTGCCCTGACACCCATTTTATTCTCCCTCCATCTGTTGATAAAATCTGCACTCAGGAGCCCCACTGGAGCTATGTGGGTCTCCCAGCCTTTCAAAGGGACTCGTGTGACAGCATGGACCTGAGACAGCAGTTCTGGGGAGGGACACAAGACTGAGTCCGAGGCTGGACAAGATAATAACTAGCCCTCGAGATTTACAGCAGTCACACTTTCATGCCATAGCTCACAGTAGTGTATGGGAGAGGCCAGCAGAGAATCCCAGGCTGGGGGCTTCAGAGAGGACTTCTCAGGTCTGCCCAGGTTCCTTAGGGAGGCACGCTCAGGTGTGGCCAAGGCATTCACCTGCCCAAGGAAGGTGGGCACCTTCCAGGAGCCCGACTGTTGGGGGAGGCTTAACAAGACTCTTACAACCCGACCTGGTCATCCTGAAACTCCAGCATATTTACCTTAGGTGGTTGCCCCCAGAGAGGCACGTCCCGGGGATCTAATGTCCAGGTTCAGGGAGCCATCCCTGACGTGACCCAACTAATGTGAGCTCGCTCGTGGATGAGTGACAGGTAGAGACAACACCAGATGGGGTTGTCACACAAAGGAAACTTTATTTGCACCAAATACGGAGATAAAGGGAAATAACTTCCAAAGCTGTGACTCCTCGGCAGCATTTTTATTTAGGGTTTGGGATGAATATTCAGAAAGGGGAGCCTTGTCATTGCATGCAAAGATGGGCGTAAGGTTGCATAGATATACTTAGAAAACAGGCTTACGCCTGCTTTGAATGTTCTATTACTGCAGCTTGAGCTCCTCCTAGGGCAGAGACTGTAACACTATAATGAAGTAGAGGTAACCGTCAAGGTAACTGACAAGGGGGCTTGCTCCTGGAATAAACTAGACAGGCTCCTCTGGGTTTGCTATCTGGGGTCAGGAATGCGGGATCTTGCTTATTTTTGAAACAGCCCTGGGAGTTTTTACCAATGATTTATTGTCTCTGATTTGGTTAGGATATTTCCTGGCCTGGGAGAGACGGTTAGGTTTTGCATTGTTTTTGTTCTTTAAGAGCCTGAACGACTGAGGATTTTTGCATTTCTTTGTCATTCTGAGACCTCCTCGGAAGTTCTGGGAGAAGTGTTGTTCTACTAGCTAGTAGAGCTGGTGGGGCGAGGTCCTAAAATGACTTCTCTTGTGTCACAAACTCTACGTCTCATCTTTCTGTTTCCGGGGACCCCTCACTCTTTCTGCTTAGACCTCCTCACCACCAGCTCCACTGATGGCACAGACTATAAGGTAATGACTAGGTGTCACGCGTGTCCAGCCAAATTGCAGCATGGGTTTGTACAATCCATAACCTCCTAAAATCCAGGGCCTAGGGGAGTCTTCGTGCAGTAAACCTAGTCATCTCCAAGGATAGGAGAAGGGACAGCCCCGTGTTCAAGGACTGGGTCTCCAGGAACCCAGGTGCACACATGTAAACACACACACACACACACACACATACACACAGTGCCTGGGTTAGGTGCCCAGGCCCACACTCCCACAGCATTAATTGTTCACTTGTCCAACACCCCCACTCACCCCCACATCCCTCACCCAGCTGCTGTCAGCCCTTGGAGAGAAGAGATGTATAACATTTGCACCTGGATCCCAGCCCTCTGCACGGCCTGGCTCCAAACAGGAGTCCCGAATGTTGCCAAGGTGAACTGAGGTGTGGGGGGCAGTGCCATTCGGCCCCTTGAATGTCTTTTCCCTGCAGAAGCAGGGCAGATGTACCCTGGGTGGGCTTCATGCCGGCAGCACAGAGTGGGGTGCTCCATGGCTCTTTCTTCTTTGGATCCAACAGCATGGGGAACTGGTGGGCAGGGAAGGGGGGGTCAGGGCAGGGAGAGGGGACTGCCTATCCTCCGGGGTTCTTAGTAGGAGGAGGGATCACAGCTGAACATCAAGCCCAGTGCCTGGCAGGTGGTAAATTCTCAGTGAATGGCATTTGTGGTTGTCACTTTAGGTCCACCCTGGAACACGCAGTATGCAAAGTCCTACTCCATCCCCCACACACAGTACACAATTCCATCCTCGTCCCTCTGACCAGTTACTTGAGGGGCAAATTGGACCTTTTCGGATGCTCTGGAGGTACATGGAGCTTAGGGTTGCCAGATTCATCAAATAAAAACATAGGATGCCCCATTACCTTTGAATGTCAAGTAAACAATACAATAAATTTCTAGTGTAAGTATATCCCAAATATTTCATGGAACATACTTATACTAAAAAAGTTTTCATTGTTTGTCCGATACTCAAAGGTAACGGAGCACCCTGTATTTTACCCATCAATCCTGGTGAAGCTCTCATTTGATGGGATCTGACCTTCGCCAGGCCAACTGTACCTCATTTTGAAGGCTCTGACCCATTCTGTGTGATGAGAGCATCCTGAAGCTATGGTTGAGAGATTTCCCAACTCTTTTGTAACTGGTATAGGGGCAAATCAAAGAGCATTAAAGTGGGGCGCCTGGGTGGCTTAGTGGGTTGGGCGGCCAACTATAGCTCAGGTCATGATCTTGCAGTCTGTGAATTCAAGCCCCACGTCGGGCTCTGTCTTAAGCACTCAGGTCCTGGATGGAGCCTGCTTCCGATTCTGTGTCTCTCTCTCTGCCCCTTCCCTGCTTGCTCTCAGTCTCTCTCTCTCTCTCTCTCTCTCTCTCTGTCTCTCTCTCTCTCTGTCAAAAATAATAAACAATAAAAAAAATTTTTTTTAATTCAAAGAGCATTAAAGTATAAACCAAAAGCTTTCACTTCCCGGTACCTGCCACTTGCTGGGCTCACTCACAACCTCATGGGCATTCCTGCTGGGGAGCAGATCCCATAATGACATCACAGCTGGACTCCATAATTTTGTGGTCATTTTCGGTTAATTAAAGCAATCTCATTCTGGCTTTTAAGGGTCTGTCCTATTCATCTTAGAACTTCAGTCTCATTTTCAATTCAAAGCACTCCCTGCCCCTCCAGCACAGGCCACGTTAGTGGACCTTGCAGCTGGGGAGGAGAGGGACAGGGAGGAGGTGCTGACCTCTTCTCCCACTTCCCAGTGTTTGCCCCTCCGGGTTTGGGGGGCGGGGCAGAGAAAGGAGGAAAACAGATGTCCCCTGCAGGACTTCCCCAGGAGGCTACTGTCCTCTCCCAGAGCCTAATGCCACTCCAGTTAGGAGGCGTGAAGTCCCTCGTGAGAGGCACCCCATCGTCCAGTTGAACCCCAACTATGGGCCTCCCTTCACCTTCCTCTCTGACAATGCCACTGGCCCATGCTGCAAAGGTCCTGGCCAGCTAAGCCCATTCCATTCATTCTGTGGGGCCTGTGGGCACAACTCCTGTTTCTTCCTGGTACTCGAAGGGGTCTTCTTTGCCCCCTGCCCACGGGCTACTCTCACCAAGCTCCCGTCTCAATATCCCGCAGCATCAGACTCCTCAGAAGCAGGCTCTAAAATGAGCATTTGTGAACAGGTGAATTATTAAGAATGCTCCCAGTAGGAACGTGTTAAAGAGCTGGGGTTGGGGCAGCGGGGGGAAGACAGATAGGGAAGGAGAAAAGCCAAGAAAGGGTCTGATTTCACCTCATAGGCCAGGAAATTATGGCTTCGGCAGCCAAGGCTGGCCCACCACCCATATTATGTGGTCTATGAGCTAAGAATGGTTTTGGATTTTTTTCATGTAAAATGTAAAAATCTTCAGCCTCAATAGATATTGTCTCTTGACCTGTAAAGCACACAATAGTTCTATCTAGCCCTTTATGGAAAAAGTTTGCTGATTCCTGGATAGTATGTACTCTTTGATTGGATCCTGGCTTGACAAACTGCCTGTGAAATGCATTTAGGGCATAATTAGAACATTTTTACTACGAACTGATGTTAGGTGATATTAGAAAATTTGTTAGAGATGTATGCTTAATTATTTAGGGTTGAAATACCATGATGATTATAATTTGCTTTAAATACTTCAATAAAGCAAATGAGGCACATATGGTAAAATGTTAATGATTCTGAAGTCCAGGTGATGGATTTCATTATGCAGTTCTCATTACTATATGTTTGAAATTTCTATAATTAAATATTATGAAATTAATATACATCTTCCTTTTTTTCATCTTCCATATCTAAGCCATCAACTAAGTCCCGGCTATTTTACTGTCTACAATGCTTCCAGACCTGTCCCTCTCCTTCATCCCAGCGACCAGAGTTTCAGCCCAGGCCTTCATCAAAAACCACACAGTGGTGCAGAATCATGCAGGGAATTAAAAAAAACAAATAGACCTGTATATGATTCCTTCTTTCGGCAAATACAGTCAACCCTTGAACAACACAGGGGTTGGGGCACTGAACCCTCCCATGCAGTCACAAATCCATGTATAAGTTTAACTCCCCCCCAAAACCTAACTACTAGTAAGCTTACTGTTGACCAGAAGCCTTAATGATAACATAAACAGCTGATTAACAGATACTGTGTGTGCTATATATGTATTACATACTGCATCCTTACAATAAAGGAAGTTAGAGAAAAGAGAATGTTCTTAAGAAAATCATGGGGCGCCTGGGTAGCTCATTCATTTGAGCACCTGACTTCAGCTCAGGTCATGATCTCACAGTCTGTGGGTTCGAGCTCCGCGTCAGGCTCTGTGCTGACAGCTCAGAGCCTGGAGCCTGCTTCAGATTCTGTGCCTCCCTCTCTCTCTGTCCCTCCCCCACTAGTGTTCTGTCTCTCTCTCTCTCTCTCTCTCAAAACTGAATAAAAAACGTTAAAAAATATTTTTTTTTTAATTTTTTTTTTTAACATTTATTTATTTTTGAGACAGAGAGAGACAGAGCATGAACGGGGGAGGGTCAGAGAGAGAGGGAGACACAGAATCCGAAACAAGCTCCAGGCTCTGAGCGGTCAGCACAGAGCCCGATGCGGGGCTCGAACTCACGGACCGTGAGATCATGACCTGAGCCGAAGTCGGACGCTCAACCGACTGAGCCACCCAGGCGCCCCAAAAAATATTTTTAAAAAATCATCAGGAAGAGGAAATACACTGACAGTGTTTCACTGTATTTATCAAATGAAGCCCACATGTAAGGGGACGCGTGCCATTCTAACTGTGGTGTTCGAAGGCCACCTGTATTCATAAAGCACCTGCTCCATGTCAGGCCCTGGGGATGCAGCCATGACTCCTCAGGGCTGTGTCCTCCCAGATAGTCCCCAGGCCTCAGAACCACTCCCCCCCATCCCCTGCCCCAGCCCACGATCACCACTCCCCACAACCTCAGGTGTTCATGATGATGGTGCTGAACCATCAAGAATGAGTTTCATTATGTCTGGAATACCCCATGCAGAAAGACAGAGCCCATGTCACCCGCTCCAGCAAGATCCATGACATCATTTTTCATTACTTTAACTTTGGCTACTGAGAGTGGTGCTTTCTCCTTGCCCTGAAAGGTTGCTCTCAGGGGTCATTCTGCCAGGGCTGAGCCCTCCCCAGCATTACCCCGTGGTTCTACCCAGTGGTGTGCTGGAAGAATTTTATAAACCAGCTCTCTGGAAAGGAGACAAAAAGCTTGGATTTGTATGTTTGCCCATTTCCGTAGCATAGATACCCTACTGACACCAAGGTACCAAAATGTGATGTCTCTGAACACAAAACTGGGAGAGGTGCATGTTAGCACATTATGCTGTATTTCTAGCACACAGTTACATCGGATGGATACAATCTCAAGAGCAGACTCATAACAAAATGTAGTAAAATAATTAGACAGTGATGAGTTTTAAGTATGTCTTACCTTTTTAAAATATAGCTTATGTCACAAATGTGATACATAATTTACTTTTTAATTTTTGTTATCATGTTTACTTATTTTGAGAGAGAGAGAGAGAGAGAGAGAGCGGGCACAGGCGGGGGAGGGGCAGAGAGAGAGGGAGACACAGAATCCGAAGCAGGCTCCAGGCTCTGAGCGGTCAGCACAGAGCCCGATGCGGGGCTCGAACCCATAAACCGTGAGATCATAACCTGAGCCAAAGTCAGGCGCTCAATGGACTGAGCCACCCAGGTGCCCCTGCATGGTTTAATTTTTAACACTGGCTGGATTTCACAGCAGCTGGCTTGTAAAATTCTGAAAATGTAGCAATCGGTTCTCATGATCCAAGCCGGCTCCAGCCCCCTCTGCTCCAACCAAGGGCACGAACTGAATGGTTTACAGTGGAATTGGCTGGAGCTGAGTTCATTTGAAGTTTCAAATTCAGCACCTTGGCCTCCCCATCTGAGCCAGCCTGAGGGCACAGCAACAGTGGGGTGGGGGGTGGGGGCCACTTGTGGCCACTTGCTTACGTGTAAGCACCTAGGTGACTTCCTTACCCAGCCCCAGCCCCTCATCTGCAGCCCGCAGGTGCAGGCCTGCCTTCAGGGCTGTGTGAAGGAGTAGCCACAGTAATATACAGGAGCTGTGCAGATACCGGCATTTCTGCTTATAATGGGCTCCTAAAAAATCGTGGGTTCTGCAAAATTGCACACTAAGATGTGTTTTTCTTTAAAGCACAGTTTATGAGAAAACTAGGATTCAGGGCAGACAGACCACTCCAAACCTAGGAGTCGTCGTAATCAGAGCACTAATAAAAACAATAACAGCCTAATAAAAATACCCACGGAGTTCAATCCCCAGCCAGCATCACTGCTCATGGAACCCTTAAGCCCTGAGACCTGAGCTTCCTGCTTGGAGGAATGTGTCCTTCCAGCATTTGCTTCCAAGAGAGACAGTGTGCATCAGAACTACAAGTCTGATCCAGGGCATAGGCTGCTTTGCCTAACATTTTTTAACACAATGGGAAAGTCTTTTCAGTCTCACCACTAGGCACTCACAGCTTCACAGGCAGCTTAACTTTGAGGAAAGGGGAAGTTCTTCAAGCCACCAAAGCAGCCATGATTGCAGTAAAGGAAGCCCTTCTGCGGGATTTTCAGCTTCTTCTTGTCAAGATCTCCTACATGGCCGAGGCTCTCTTCCATTGTACGAAAGCTTCCCCATCCACCTCCACCTGTCTTCGACCCTTAACGTATCGAGAAAGATCAAGTACGAGCCCACACATTTTACTGACATCATTCCCCTATTTACCAAGCTCACACGGATAATTCATATGATTGAAGTGAAGCTGGCTTCAGTGATGGCTTAGAAATAGTTAATCAAGGATGTCTGGCTGGCTCAGTCAGTAGCGCATGTGACTCTGGATCTCAGGATCAGGAGTTCAAGCCCCACACTGGGCATGAAAAAGAAAAAGAAAGAAAGAAAGAAAGAAAGAAAGAAAGAAAGAAAGAAAGAAAGAAAGAGAGGGAGGGAAGGAGGAAGAAAAGAAGTTAGGAAGGAAGGGAGGCAGGAAGGAAGGGAGGGAGTTAATCAAAATAAAAACACTCCCCTCCTCAAAAGCCCATAATTCCTACTGAGCCCTCCAGCGGAGGAGGGCCGGGGTTTCAGGATTACGGAACCTACAACATGCCCTTCTTTACTTAGCAGGATTCATCCCTCATTAAGCAAACCTATATTTAGGATTGCACGTTTCTTCAGGGTAAACACCTTCTCTGCACCTGCTTGGCATAAAGAAAGAGAAATGAGTCATTCGTTTCCAAGAGGCCACTCAGCACCATTTACCATTTCAGACCCCGCTATATGCATTCACACAACCCTTCCAAAGCTACAGCTCTTCATCTGACTGAGAAAAGTCATAAAATCAAAACAAAAAGACCCAAACCTCAAATCCTGAAGAAGTCATGAAAATCCCCAATGCTCTTCAGGGATGTTTCCAGTCGTTGACTATTTCCACTTTGTAAAACCCTCTCTCCTCATTACCAATTCAATTTAACAAATACTGGTTGAATAATTACTGTGTCCAGCCCTGTGCAGGAAGCTAGAAACCCAAGGAAGAGATTCTGTTAAGAGAGACCGGAATCTGTAAAATTCAATTTAGATTTTCATTAACTTTGGTTTGGTTTGTTTTTTTAACTTTGGCTACCGAAAGTAGTGAGCACCCTGGCCTGTTCTCCCAAGGGCTTGGAGCTGCGTTTTCTTCTTCTCCTAGAGAACAAGGGAGGTAGACAGAAATGAATCGCTGTGCATCTTCAAGGCAGCGGCATCCAAAAATATTTGCGGGTAGAGAAGTAGCACAGAGAAGGGAGGAATTTCCTCTCATGGTCAGGTTTCTGAGAGGCCAGGGATGCCTTCCTAGGGAAGGTGGTACCTGAGATGGGTTTTAAAGGATGCATAGGAGTTTTCCAGCTGAACTGAGACTGACTGTCCATTACACGTAAAGAGATTACCAAGCCCTAGAGAGACGACTCAGAAGGCCACTGAAAGAACTTTACACAGGCCTGCACCGAGGAGGAGTCCCCAGGTGCTTCAGAGCAGGGCCTCTCAGCCTCAGCATTATTGACATCTTAGACTAGATAATTCTGTGTTGGGGGTACCGCATAGGATATTTAGCAGCATGCCGGCCTCTACTCACCAATAGCACACACCCACAAATCGTAACAACCACAAACATCTCCAGACATTGCCAAATGTCCCCTAGAGGACAAAATCATCCCAGGATGAGAATCACTGTTGCAGACACTATTTCTACACGGACACTGGCATGGAAATGTGGGCAGAGGGGATGCTATGGAAAAGCAGCGGAGGGCGCGGGGCGGGGGGGGCGGCTGGGGCACACTTCTGTGGCTTTCCAAGCAGCTCACAGCCCAGGGTGAGGACCGGCGCACGCTGGTCTGCGTGTATTCACTGGGTCAGGGAGATCGGCTGGGTCGTACACATCAAGGACAGGGTACACGAGCCAGGACAGGCCCAGGTACTGGGACTCCGTGACGACAGCCTCCTCTCCGTCCTCCTACTACGTCAACCCCCCGAGAACCTGCAAACGGCCCCAATTTGGAAAAACAGTGGTTTGGGGGGAGCGGCCCGGGACTTCCAGTGTGGGGGCCGCACCTGAGCTGCAAGGAGCTGTCCCAGTGTCCCCAGGCGCTTTGTGCTGTCTAAGGAAGGACGGTCACAGCCCTGGGCAGTGGCACAGCCTTCACAAAGGGGAAACGGCTTCGTAATTTCAGGGGCTCCCCTACATCTCTCGAGGGGCAACGAGGGCCCCTCTAAGGGCACCATCCTTGGACCAGTGTTGGGAAAGAAGTGTGGCTCTAGAAAAGAAGTGAACACCCTGTTCCCCGCAGCAGGAGAGGGGACGAGGCCTGCAGCCGTTATCAGCTCAACTTGACTCTGCAAGTCCTGAATCAAACATCAAGGGCGCCAGGTCTCCGTGACCCAAGTGATCCGGTTTGAATCCCCTGGCTGAGTCTCCGGGGCCCTGGGCCTCCAGGTGTCTCTCCTCTCAACCCTTCACGGCCAAAGCTCTGCCCAACTACAAATACCGACTACAGTTCCCAGAAAGAACAACACTGCCACACCTTTGGCTGCGCTGCCCCCTCCCTCCGCCTGAACTCCCCTCCTGCCCTTCCTTCCTGCCTCTTTTTTAAAAAAAATTGGGGGGGGGGGGTATGTGGGTGGCTCTGTCAGTTGAGCATCCAACTTTGGCTCCCGGGGGTTCAAGCCCCGTGTCAGGCTCTGTGCTGACAGCTCAGAGCCTGGAGCCTGCTTCAGATTCTGTGTCTCCCTCTCTCTCTCTTCCCTGCTCACGGTCTCTCTCTCCTCTCTCTCTCTCTCTCTCTCTCTCTCTCTTTCAAAAAACAAACATTAAAAAATTTTAACATTTATTCATTTTTGAGAGACAGAGTATAAGTGGGGGAGAGGCAGACACGGAATCGGAAGCAGGCTCCAGGTTCTGAGATGTCAGCACAGAACCCGACGCGGGGCTTGAACTCATGAACCACGAGATCATGACCTGAGCTGAAGTCAGACACTTAACCGACTGAACCACTCAGGCGCCTCTTAAAATGCCGCATGGCCTAACGACTCCATCCAGAGGCCCTCTCTTGGTCCTTCCCTTCCGGTAAAACTGGCCCTTTCCACCACTCCCTGGGAGGCCTCC
This sequence comes from Neofelis nebulosa, assembly GCF_028018385.1. Classification (NCBI taxonomy): domain Eukaryota; kingdom Metazoa; phylum Chordata; class Mammalia; order Carnivora; family Felidae; genus Neofelis; species Neofelis nebulosa. Next base: position 105,450,286 of record NC_080783.1, on the reverse strand, counting down.
GTCAGTTCACCAGGCCTCTAACTGGAGCCCCCTGAGGGCCGGGGTCAGGTCTTCCTCCTCCTCCTGATTGCAGGACCCAGAAGGGGCCGGGCACCATCCCACCCACAGCTGGGCCCCCGTGTGTGTGTGTGTGTGTGTGTGTGTGTGTGTGTGTGGGTGTGTGTGTGGGTGTGTGTGTGGGGGTGTGGGTGTGGGTGTGGGTGTGGGTGTGGGGGGGGTGTGTGTGTGGGTGTGTGGGTGTGGGTGTGTGTGGGTGTGTGTGTGGGTGTGTGGCTTCTCCCAGCTTCTGCTGCATCCTGATTTCCTAACTGCTTCCGGGTGGCTTTCCTCCAGGGCCAATGTAAGTGACTCTTTCTACCTGAGGTGTGAAAGGCTAACAGCTCACCCGCTGTTGCCCCAGGTACCAGAGGCGTCCTCCCCGGGCCTCGAGCACCTTCACCAGAGGAGGTGCCAGAGGCGTGGGTGAAATGTGGGGTTCTCTGGGCTGAAGCAAGGGATGGCTGGCTGCGACTTACTGTTCCCTACCCTACTCCCTGTTACAGGGAGTGAGCGGGCTGCTTCCTGCGGCAAGGAGGATCTGCACATACGCTAACAGTCTTGGGAAGACCAGTGCAGGTGTTTTCTTTCTGAGAATCTGGAGTGTTTGGGGACTAAGTCGGCAACTGTCAAATGGTGAAGGTCGAATGCTCCTTCTAAGCTTATGGAAGATTCAAGAAAGATTCAAGAAAATGTGAGATTTGCCCTGGAGTGACTGGTGAAGTGACAAGACACGCTTAAAGGACTTTCAGCGAGACGCAGGTTCAGGTGGTGAACAATCTACAGATGTAGTGGTTTACGATTTGGGATTTTTTTTTTTTTCAACATTTTTTATTTATTTTTGGGACAGAGAGAGACAGAGCATGAACGGGGGAGGGGCAGAGAGAGAGGGAGACACAGAATCGGAAACAGGCTCCAGGCTCCGAGCCATCGGCCCAGAGCCCGACGCGGGGCTCGAACTCACGGACCGCGAGATCGTGACCTGGCTGAAGTCGGACGCTTAACCGACTGCGCCACCCAGGCGCCCCAAGATTTTTTTTAAAAAATAATTGACCCTCTCTCTACTCTCATTATAAGAAATTATGAATGAAAAGCTATGAATTATATAAGAACGGTGACTGGGTGGCTCTGTCATTTAAGCATCTGACTCTTGCTTTCGGCTCAGGTCATGGTCTCATGGTGTGAGATTGAGCTCCACGTCTTCAGATTCTCTTTCTCTTTCTCTCTCTCTGTCCCTCTGGCCCTCCCTTGCTTGCTCCTGTGCTCTCTCTCGCTCTCTCTCTCTCTCTCTGTCCCTCTGGCCTTCCCCTGCTTGCTCATGTGCGCTCTGTCTCTCAAAATGAATAAACATTGAAAAAAACACAAACTATGAATGAGAAGTATACAGCCCCCTGGTAGGGCTGATATCACTGGGAAGGAGGCAATGGAAATAAGGCAAAAGGGCCTAGTAATAACCCCAAGACGCAGTGTCACAGCATAACCGATGAAAGCTATGGCATGAATGTCAAGGTGGTACCAGGATTCAGGGAGGCCTACTATGTATTCCATTGGCTCATACTTCCGAGGTCAGAGACCCCGTGTGCCTTACCCACTACCAGCATGGCACCTGTTTACATGTGTCAGTTAAAGTAATTCATCGGTGCTGTCTGTCTACCTACTCACTTATAACTAAAGCCCTTTCTGGCTGTGGGCAATGAGATGGGGAGGAGGACAGACCCTGTGAGTAGCTTGTAGCCGGAGGCCATCTCATCATGAATGGTCCTTGTCTACACCACACCTAGTGGCTTCAGACAGGCACACATCTGAAGGCTGGTTGAGTTTGCCTGCCTGATGCCCCACCCCTCAAGGTCAGGACCAAGGACAAAGTTCTGAGAGGCAAAGAAAAGGGGAAAGAATATTACAAAATGAGGAAGGGGACTATATCTATGCTTATATTTTCACTACTCAAAAGCAACAACACACTTTCTGAAGTTTTGGTCAAAGAACTGATCAAAGAATAGTACCTCCTAGCATAAAACACCAAAGAATGCTGGATAGATATAATAAGCACCCTTCCAAACCATGACAAAACCCTAAAGAAGGAATGGGATTCCTGAGAGGTGACCCTATGAAACCCGGTCAGGAGGATGGGGTAGCCAGCGACCAAAACTGGAGGAATTGGGATCTGGTGTCTGTATGGAGTGGAGATATGAAAAAAAAAAAAAAAAAAAAGCAAGAAAGTACAAACTAAAAAAATTTGTCACCAACTCAGCTTAACAATAAAGAAATCTTAACTGGATGGCTGGCTGGCTGGATGGATGGATAAAATTTTTCCCTGGAAATTCATAACCACAAACTTTTTTTCACACAGGTGTGGGGCTCAAGTTTATACAACCTAAGTTGACCCAGGACCCGCCAAGGTATAAAAAGAATAATAACTCAAAAGTCGGTTCTAAGCTAACGATGCCCTGGGGGACTTGGCAGACTCAAATGCTCTGAAGGCCGATATATTATTGGAAAACCTAGTATTACAAACATGAGCATCCTCTCCAAGTACATTCATAGATTCAATGCAATACTAATCAAAACCCTAGAGGATATTTTTGTGAAAAGTGATAAGCTGATTCTAAAATTCACAAGGAATGCGAAGAACAAAAATGCTTTTGAAAAGGAAGAGCAAAGCTGAAGGTCTTACACTATAGACATAAAGACCTTTTGTAAAACCATAGCATTTAAGGGGCGCCTTCGTGGCTCAGTCGGTTGAGCATCCAACTTCAGCTCAGGTCATGATGTCATGGTTCGTGAATTTGAGCACCACATCAGGTACTGTGCTGACAGCTCAGAGCCTGGAGCCTGTTTCAGATTCTGTGTCTCCCTCTCTCTCTGCCCCTCCCCTGCTCACGCTCTGTCTCCCTCTGTCTCAAAAATAAGTAAACATTAAAAAAAAATTTAAAAAAAAAAACCCATAGCATTTAAGACAGGGCTGCACTGGTACAAGGACAGACCAATGGGGAAAGTCCAGAAGTAGACCTCCACATAAACAGTCACACCATTTATGAAAAAGGTGACACAGCAGTGCAAAAATAAAGCTTGACCCCTACCTCACACCATACCAAAAAAAGCAATTCCCAGTGGATTGTATATCTTGTTCGTAAAAGGTCAAACAACATTTCTAGTTACTAATATAGGAGAATGCCTTCATGGCTTTGGGTAGGCAAAGATTTTATAAGCAGGACACAAAAAGCACTAACAACCATTAAGGGGGAAATTAATAAATTGGACTATATTACATTAGGAATTTATGGGGCACCTGGGTGGCTCAGTCGGTTAATGTCCAGCTCTTAATTTCAGTTCAGGTCATGATCTCATGGTTCATGAGATTGAGCCCCACATCAGGCTCTGTGCTGACAGTGTGGAGGCTGCTTGGGATTTTCTCTCTCCTCTCTCTCTCTCTCTCTCTCTCTCTCTCTCTCTGTCTCTCTCTCTCTCTCTCTCTCTCTCAAAATAAATAGACTTTAAAAAAAGAAAATGAACAGTGTTGCTATATACAATGGCATAAATAAATCTCACAAGATAATGCTGAGGGGAAAAGCCAGGTACTGAAGGGTACACACTATGATTCTGTGTATCTAAAGTTCAAAAACAAGCAAAATGAATCTATGTTGTTAGAAGTCAGAATATTGCTTACCTTTGGGAAGTTGTGACTAGAAAAGGGTATAAAGGGGATTCTGGAAAGCTAATAATGTTTTTATTTCTTGATTTATGTGGTGATTACACACAGATCAAGAGTTTATTTTTTGAAAATTCATTAAGCTGTATACTTATAACGTGTACTTTTTGGTATGATGTTACACATTAATAAAAAGTATACTTAACAAAATTGCTTAAATCTTTTGGAAGAGATATGCCCTTGACCCATACCACACAGGATTGCTATAAACAAAGCTCTAGTAAAGATCACTTGAGAATCCAAAGTTCCAAAATATGCAAGGAAATGATTTACCATGAGCAAGAGCCAGAAAATGCCAAAGAAATCCAAAAACAAAAACAAAACCAGGATTCGACTTCCAAGAACATCAGACAGCAGAGATTATGAAATTCCAGGCCAGTGGCTCCTAAATTGTGGTCCCAACCCAGCAACATCAGCATTAGCTGAGAACTTGTCAGAGACGCACTCTTTCCTCTGCCTCACACCAGCTAACACTGAGTTACCCAGTATCTTATCCTGTTTTCTTACTTCACGAGTGAGTCCACCTCCCCCAAAAAAGCCTCTAAGCTTCCAGACAGCAAGGGCTGAGTCAGCACTAATAGAGCCAGAGGGATCCAGGCTGGGGTGTCTCCTGGACAGAGCTATGGTCCCACCTTCTCATTTTATAGATGAGAGGGCAGAAGCCCCCAGGGCCACCTGATCCACCTGCAGCATGGTATCCAGAACGCAGACTGCCAGAACTCTTCCCACTATGTGTTCTACGTAGGGGATATCTAGCCAATGTTGCACCTAAAACAGTACCCTTAGTGCCTGCTGAGATCACTGGCTGTGCTCTTCCCCTGCCCCTGGGACATCCCAACACATCGCCGGGTGGTGACGTCAGCCACTGACTGGGTGATGTTCCCACCCCCATCCAAACTGACCCTCTTGAAAGACACCAAACCCAGGGTCTTAAAGCCACACTGCTCCTTGGTGGTGCTTTCCAGAGTTTAAAAACAGCCCTCTGTTTCTCCTACATGAGTGATTCCCTACTGATGGGGAGAACGGAGTATAAAACAGAGAACAGCCTTCGGTTACTTCATTTCATTAACAATTATTTGAAATTCAATGCTATAAAATGAGAGGACCAAAAAAAATTAATGTTCCTCGATTGGAAGCTCATGAATCTCTGGTGGTGTGAAAAACTATTTTAACTACTCTGGGCTTCAGTGAAAGAGAGCTATTGCCTTCGGAGCTGTGGGATCATGGAGCTCACAGGTGCAGCCAATGCCAGCCTGAGAGGCAGAGGTGGCCCATCTAAGAGTGGCTGTGAAATAGGCCATTAGTAAAACCGTGGGCACCAGATCCCATGAAGCTTTGGGATGGAATTATTCAAACAGTGTCATTGTGTATCCACCTTCTTCCTGGTGGAGAGCTCATTTTCCAGCTTGGATTCGCATCAGGGCTTTACTCTTCTGGCCAACTGGAAAAGAATAGAATACTAGCATCGTGCCACATCGCACCTTGACCACATCTGGAACGAAGGCATTAGACCCAGGCAGATGTGTAGGGCCTTAGAACAATGTAAAAAGGTGGAAACCTTGGGGCGCCTGAGTGGCTCAGTCAGTTAAACGTCCGACTTCGGCTCAGGTCATGATCTCGCGGTCCATGAGTTCGAGCCCCGCGTCAGGCTCTGTGCTGACAGCTCAGAGCCTGGAGCCTGCTGTGTCTTCCTCTCCTTCTGTCTCTCCCCCACTTGCGCTCTCTCTCTCTCTTTCTCTTAAAAGTCAATAAACATTTTTTAAATTTATTTTTAAAAAAGTGGAAACCATCCCCAGGTTGGTAGGAGAAGCACGTGCCCATCTCTGGGAAGCCTCCGGGGACCATGCCCAGCTGACTGCGGGCTCTCCTTCTCCTACAATCCCACGGTTCCAAAGATAACTCTATCATGGTCGTTAGCTGGTTACCTAAGGATGGTTGGCTTGAATGTGTCCTCCACAGACCATGAGCTTCCCCATCTCTAACCCCCAGGGTCCCAGTAGAGCTGGAGGAGGAAATGAAGTCAGATGGATCCCAATGCCATCACTTATGCCCGGTGACAAGTAGCAAGTTGCCTACCCTGCGCCACCTGAGCTCCCCAGTGGTGGGATGGGATTCACCCCGTGCTTGCCTCCTAGGTGGAAGCAAGTTCAGCAAAATTGTGTTTTTTTTAAGATTTTATTTTTAAGGACTCTCTACACGCAGCACGGAGCTCCCGCTCGCAACCTTGAGATCAGGAGTCACACGCTCCCCTGACTGATCCAGCCAGACACCCCCAAAACTGTCTTTTAAAAGCACCCAGAAAAAAATAAGAAAAGCACCTAGCACAATGCCTGATCTGTAGCAAGCACTCAATAAATGTTAATAATTATTAATAGGAGTTACTAGGAGCTCCATAAATGTTATTGTCGCTGCTGCTGCTCGTAGGAGAAAATTACAGAGTATATCCGAAGGAGGAAACTTCCACAGGAATCAATAAAGATCACACTTCAAGAAATTTATGAGGGACACCTGGGTGGCTCAGTCGGTTAATCGTCCGACTTCAGCTCAGGTCACCGTTTGTGGGTTCGAGCCCCACATTGGGTTCTGTGTGGGCAGCTGGGAGCCTGGAAACTGCTTCAAATTCTGTGTCTCCCTCTCTCTCTGCCCCTCACCGACTCACAGTCTGTCTCTCTCTCAAAAATAAATAAACATTCAAAAAAAAAAAAAAAAGAGATATTTGAGCATCCCCAGCACTATACCAAGTGGGGACTTGACACAAATTAGAAAAAGTTTCCCACAAGACACTTCATGGCCATCTGCCCCAAGATTGTTACAGTCACTCCCCAGATCTGCAATTCTTAGATTTCCAGAGCAGTCCCTGGAGGTCTGCGGCGGCTGCTGGAGGGAGTTCTCAGCCAGGAAACAAAGGTCAGGGTCTCTGGGAGTGGCCCTCCAGCTGGGCTGCCCATGCCACATGGATAGGAAGAACTGGGCCCACAGGGAGAGAGAGTGGTCAAGAAGTCCCCTAACAAAAGATCAGTCCCTTAGCAAAAGATTTGCATTGTTCTCTTTGGATTATGTAACTTCAAGGGAGCCAAAAAAAAAAAAAAAAAAAGTTGGCGGGGGGGGGGGGGGGGGGGGGATGCAGGTGTCACTCTGTGCACGTAGAATTTTCTTACCTAACATTTCATACATTTCTCTCCTTAGAAAAGCAGAAGAGAATTTCTGGTTCTGGGAAAATGGTGAAAAAAGCTAACGCAAAACTCTCCTATCACAAATACATAGAGATTCTAGATAAATTAATCCTAAAAATACGTTTTTAATCAACTATTTTTTTTTTTATTTTTCCCGTAAGACAGATAAAACAGTAATTAGAAACCTCGCTCCCAAATGGTTCTTGGGAGGAAATACACCGGCAAGAGAGTAGCGGTTACTACTCCCAGAGAAACAGGGCAAGAAAGCTGTGCCCTGAGCTAACAAACACCACGGGAAAAACACCCACCACGTGGGCAGAGGTAGGCTGTTGGCACCCACTTCCCTCCTGTCCATTACATCCACATAATGAGGCCTCTTTTTCTTTTCTTTTGTTTAATGTTTTGTTATTTATTTTTGAGAGGGGAGACAGAGAGCACAAGCAGGGCAGGGGCAGAGAGAGAGGGAGTCACAGAATCCGAAGCAGGCTCCAGGCTCCGAGCCATCAGCACAGAGCCCCACGCGGGGCTTGAACTCACGAACCGCAAGATCATGATCTGAGTCAAAGTCAGACACTTAGTCAACCAAGGTGCCCCGAGGCCTCTTCACTGGCCAGGTTATAGATAGAACTCAGCTTGGGTGTGCAAGGGAGGATGATTGACACAGATCATCTGCAAGTCTCCCAGGCTGGTCCAGCTGTTATTCCACAAACTGCCTGCCTCTTCCTGCCACGGAATGTGGCTTTAACAAACATTATTTCTATCAAAAGCAAAAAGGCAGCCACATAGAATGCTTAAACACCTCCCTTCCCTTTGGGGTGCCTGGGTGGCTCAGTCGGTTGAGCATCAGACTTTTGATTTCAGATCAAAGTTCGAGTCCTGCATCAGGCTTCTGGCTCTGCGCTGACAGTGTGGAGCTTGCCTGGGATTCTGTCTCTCTCTTTCAAAAATAAATAAATAAACATTAAAAAAATAATAATAATAGAAAAAAAAAACACCTCAGGCTTCAGGCTCTGCACTGACAGTGCAGACCGTGCCTGGGATTCTGTCTGCTTGCCTCTCTCTCTCTTTCTCTCTCTCTCTCTCTCTCTCTCTTTCTCAAAAATAAATAAATAAACGTTTTTTTAATTAGTTTTAAAAGACCTCCCTGGCCAAAAATGTCTACCATTAGCCAAAAGTAGCCTGAAATTTCACCAACAAAGATTCATTGTTTGGAGTTAAACATTTCAAAGACTAGTGGAGACCGGGGGCCCAGGGAGGGGGAGGTCTTCACGGCCTCTGGGTTCTACAGGAGTGTGGGGGGGAGGGTCGTGGGAGGGGCCCGGAGGCCACCGAGGGCCAATTCTGCAGGCTTGACCGCTTGACCGGGGCCTGCGGCGCAGACACACTTTGGAAACCCTTGAGACGGAAAGCCAGAGAGAGGCGTGTGAAGTCAAGGCCCAGAGTAAATCAGCAAAGAGAAAATTAAGAGGATCAATAAAAGAGTTTAATGAAACATAAACAGGTTCAGGGAGGGCTTAAATAAATTTGCGGTCAATCCATAGCAGGTTGTTAAGGAGCATCCCTGACTAGGGGGTTGATGCTGCAGGAAAACACCGGCCCCCTCCTTGCGGGTGCCCTGGGAGCCCTGCCAGGGGCTGAATTCCTGGCCTGAGCTGCAGACACCAGAAGGGGGGCATTTCCTTGTGAATTTGTAACCGAGGGTCCAGAATGAAGGTTGAGAGTTTGTCCCCAAGCCATTGCAAGGCCAGCAACACTAGCCATTGGCTGGAGGCAACCGAGGGCCCTGAAATGGTAGGAGCAGAGCCAGGACACCCGGCCTGACCCAGCGCCTCACCTGTCCCAGACACCCCCCCCCCCCCCCCCGCTCCCAGCGCGACAGGCCCTCCCACGGGGATGTAGGAACCTGAGGTCACCACCATGCCCTGACCCAGAAGTGCCAGCTCAGGACCTCTCCCTGCCCCCGCACCACACGTCCTCTGATGCAGGCCCTCATGTTGATATGGAGACAGGGTGCCCCACAAGTAGATCCATGCTGGGGAGAAGGGTAAAGCCTCTCTTCCTTCCCGCTTCTTCACACTACCAACCCCCCACCCTCTCGCCTCCCCCAGCATCTCCAGGGTTCCCCAGACTCTGCTCAGAGGGGAGAAACCAGGCCCCAATCTGGCAGCTTGGCTGCCTGCCTCTGACTCTCCTGCCAACCCCCGCTCCCTTCCCAGGTGGAAGGAAAAGGCCGGCCGCGTCTGCCTGTCTGGCTGACGCTCTTCTAGCAAATCCTCTACCCTCGCCACGACCACAGGCCTCAGCGCCAACCATGCGAGATGGGAAAGGCATTCTCTTCACCGGAGAGGAAACGCTTTGATCTGAGGCCATGGCGCTGGGCTTTAACTAGGAAGCCATAGAATAGAAACTACCGGACACAACCCCGCCACATTTTCCCGTAGGAAACTGTGTAGCCCACAAAGGACTACTATGCTTCCCTAGGCACCTTTGGCTTCCAAGAAAATGAGAGTGGAGTCTGCCCGGCCAGAATTCTCCAGGGTTGGCTGGGCACATCTGGATACTAGGTGAGGTCTCCAGCTCCTAAAACCAGAGGTTCATTCACCACAACCTTGCTTTCTGCCCATCGGTCTCAATCGATGCCACCCAACCCAACCAGGAAGCTTGGCCAGGTGGCCACGCAAAAGGTCCCCAGCCTTAGGGAATAGCCCCCTGGAAGGTTTTGCATCATAAGGCAGGGAGGCAGATGGAGAGCAGGTGTTTCTACTTAAAGGAAGTGGGATGCAGCCTGAACCCCCCATTCCCCAGAATCAGACCCGATTGCTCTAGGTTGACTGAGGCAGGAGACAGCATGACCCCTCTCCACAACCGCTGCACTGGGCCTTGGCTTTCACACTAACATCCTCTTACCGGAAAACTCAGGAGGCCCAGCCGTTCCTCCAAACATGCTCTCTCTGGCTCAGGTCGCCATGTATATGGCCTGACTTTCTTCTCTTCTTTGAGAAGAAATCAGGACCTTAAAATATCTTAAGCCCAGTGGTGCCTGGGCGGCTCAGCTGGTTAAGCGCCTGACTTCGGCTCAGGTCATGATCTCGCAGTTTGTGAGTTCGAGCCCCACGTCGGGCTCTGTGCTGACAGCTCAGAGCCTGGAGCCTGCTTCGGTTTCTGCATCTCCCCCTCTCTCTATCCCTCCCCAACTCATTCTCTCTCTCTCTCTGTCTCAAAAATAAATAAACATTAAAAATAAATAAATAAATAAATAAATAAATAAAATATTCCAAGCCTGAGTAGGGCCCTTTGATAGCTTTGATTGTTCCCCCACTTCCCTCTCTTCCTGGTGACTCCCCAGCACCTGCCCCTGCAACCTTTTCCCTCCCAGGCCCCTGCTCTGACTTCACAAAGGCCAGGCTCTCCGATGGCAGTCCAGGGTGGCAAGCAGCCCACAGGACACATAAAAACTTCCCCAGCTTCTAAGCGGTTCCCGGCAAGACTGCCAAATAAAATAGGTACAAGTGCAGCAGCTTCTGTTCAGCCAGACGCCAGCCTGAAACTTTTCATTTATGTTCACTGCTAGTAATTTTGCTGAGTACCCAACCCCTCCGCAGTAACAGAGAAGTCAGCTGCGGGAAGAGGGTAGTGGAGGGAAGAGAGCTTGGTCTTCCCAAATAAATGTGTCTTTGGCCCTCCTGATAATTTCTCAGCCACTTCTGGCCACAGCGGTGCAATTTCAGGTAAACGCGATCACAGATAGATACGGTTTTCTCAGTGCTAATGAGCTCATAGCCTGCATCTCAGAGCCCAGGCAGAGAGAGGGCGGCAGCCAAGCCTCACCCTCGGGGAGGGGCTGCAGTGTCTCAAGGGAGCCTCTTCCAGAATGTGCTCTTCTCTCTCCAGGGCGGCCTGCTGGCTCCTGCAGATACTGGATGGTGGGATCATAGAGCCTCCCAGGTGCCTTCATGGCCCTCCCCAAACCAAGAGATACTGATGGAAGGCTGTCCTGTCCGCCTCAGGAGGGTGGGCCCATCACGTCCCCATGCCATTAGAAACAGACACCTGGCCCATGACCCTGAGTCACCCTTGAACCTCATGGGCAATTCTCTTGAGGCTTCTCTCCCTACACACACACACACACACACACACACACACATGCACAGTGCTTGGCTGGCATGAGGAAAGCACAGAGGCAAACAGGCCCCTCCCGCAAGGAAAGGAGGAGAAAGGGAGGGTCCCTGCCATTCTAATTCTGCTCCACTCAGAAGACAGGCTCCTTCTCAAAGGCAAAGGAGAAGAACGCTAAGGAGGCCACTCCCCAGGAGTCCTGGGGAACACTGTTACTCTTCAGACAGAGCACAGAGGACCCGGGCTTCTCTCGGCCGGCCCCAGCCGTGTCTCCTCACAGTGACCAGGCCACGACGGCATGGAAGATGAGTCTTCATTCATGACTAGAGCCAAATACGGCGAAACCTTGGATGGCGAGTAGCTTGTTCTGCGAGCATTCTACAAGACGAGCAAACATTTCTAATACATTTTAACTTGATAAATGAGCGAGCTCTAGTCATACGAGTAGCACGTGATGCCGAACATCACATGATCACAATGGTTCTTCTCCCTGTCTCTCCCTCTCCCTCTCGCTCTTGCTCTACGGGATCGTGGGTGATCGTCTCCCATGCTTGGATGCTTCGTCTCAGGACACAGTGTTTGGCAGACATCAGTGATTTTTCAGAACGTTGGAAGGTGCCCACAACTGGCACTAGGGTATTTTTTGTCACTTCAAAGCACCTACGGACAGTCCTTTGCTCTTCCATCCAAGACTAAGCTTAGGAACGCTTTGCTTCATTCTAGGTCTGGCGGCCTGCAGATAGAGACCCTTTCCTCTGCTGCCATATTGCCAGTTACATTAAATACAGTATATGACATGAGTTTATCAATACTGTAGTGTAGTCAACATCCGTTAGCGATAGTGAAAGTCGTCCTACACAATCACCCTCCTCTCTCTCGTCTCCCCCGCACCAGCCACCAAGGTTTTCAAAGGTCAGCGCAGGTTAACTTATTTTTCTTTATATTTTATACTTGTTTTATGATTTTGTATTATATTACTATATTGTAATCATTTTTATGTGAATATTTTCAGGTTGTGGAACAAATCATCTGAGTTTCCATGACTTCTTTTTTTTAATTTTTTTTTAATGTTTTTATTTATTTTTGAGACAGAGAGACAGAGCATGAGCAGGGGAGGGGCAGAGAGAGAGGGAGACACAGAATGTGAAGCAGGCTCCGGGCTCTGAGCTGTCAGCACAGAGCCCGACACGGGGCTTGAACTCACAGACTGTGAGATCATGACCTGATGTGAAGTCAGACGCTTAACGGACAGAGCCACCCAGGTGCCCCATGAGTTTCCGTGATTTCTTATTGGGAAATTTGCTTTGATATCCAAGTGCTTTGGATTACAAGCATGTTTCCGGAACCAATTATGCTCCCAAACCAAGGTTTTACTGTATTTAGATTTTGCTCCCAAGCAGCGCATTCCTGGATAAGGAAAGGAAATTCCTTGTCCCAACCAAGATGCCAGGGTTCCATTGCATCAGCGCCTATCAGATGAGGAGGAGAGGGGGGTGGTCAGCCAGGGGGAAGCATGGGGCCCTGCACAGAGGGCTGGACCAGAGGGCAGCCGCGGCCAAGTAACCACACAGAGGTTGAAGGCCAAGCAGGTCACCCTCTCCCAGGGCCTCTCCTCCCTTCCCTCCTCTCCTGGACTCACTGACAGAACACCCCCCTACAAAAAAGCTCAAGGAAATTCACACCTCCTGTGAAAGTGTAGGAACCTGCTGTCCACACCCGCTGGGCACCAGTGACCATGGGCCTATCTCTGGGCCTCAGTTTCATCACCTGTAAGATGGAGATGACTGGAGAGGACGGCTGCAAGGCCAGAGGCTGTCTGTCCTCAGAGAGCGGTCATGGGGTCACCCACAAAATCCTCATGGGGCAGGGCAGCTTCCAGACCGTCAGGGGCCAGGGGTCACGGGCATCTCCATCCCCCACCAATTCGCCCCTCCCACTGGTGGGCGGGGCCTGCCGTGGGCAGGGAGAAGCCAGGTTGGATGCAGCCCTTTGGCCGGCCAGGCGCTTTCCTGGAGGGAACAACCTGTCTCTCTAGTCTCCCTTGCTTCTCAGGCTTTTCTTCTTTCTTATCCCCCCATCAGCTGGCCTCAATCCCGCCTTACTTCAACATCCACCTGACCCTCACGGCCACCCCAGCCCTGTTGAGGTCATGGCCTCTCTCACAGACACCTGACAACCTCTCTCCCCATTTTTTAGTTCAAGTTCAAGTTGAGAGAATGCATCCAATTGGTCCAGCTCCACCTGTGGTGCGAGGCTATAATCACCAGTCCACCACAGCCTTGGCCCGCAGGACTGGCCGGCAAGCTACTCCCTGGGCAGAGGCGGGGGCCTCTGGGTAGTGACTGGCAGAGTCGTTCTTAGGTTTAAACGAGATGCGGAACGGGTACTCCTGGCTTTGAACTCGGTGCACGGCAGGTGCCCATTTCCCCCCTCACCTCCAGCCCTCTCGGTGGTGGGACAACCTTCCTAGTGGTCCTCCTCCTCCCTCCACAGTATCCCTAACACCCCTCTCCCCCACCTTCGCACCTGGGCCTCCTCTCAGCCCTCACTGCTCAGCAGCACTTGCTGCCCCGAGTGGAGTCGATTAGTTGCAGTGCTGGTGGTGTGTGGACAGCCACAGTCTCTTTCACTGGGGGGAAGGGATGGGTGGAGTCTTTAGGAGAAGAAAGGGGGTGAACAGAAAGAGGACACAGCTGCCAAACTTCGCGACGTGCCGGGCGCTGACCGCTGAAAGCCAAGCCTCCCCCAACTGCAGAGAGACTTGGCTAACAACAGTTTCCATTTACTCTTCCCCATCTCTCCCCAGACCCCTCTCATGCCGGAGAATTTTTCTAAGCAAAACGGACCGTCCACCCCTCCTCTGGATGGTGGCCAGGTGGCCAAGGAAGAAGGTCAATGACAGAAGAAAGAATAGAGGGATACAGAAGGCATGGGGGGGAAGCAGGGAGTGGAGACAGTACTTACTTCCCCGAAACGTAAGAGCTTGGTTTTCTCTGGACCCACGGACCCATGGACTTGAACATGAGCCACAAGATGCCACTTCAGTCATGAGAGCAGGAGGGTGTGGAGCGTCTGCAGCTGAATCCCACCTTCTAATCAGAGCCACCCACCAGTGTGGAAGGCTCCAGCACGTGACATAACTCTGGGACGTCATCTGCAAAAGGGGGGTAAGTAGAACCTAGCTCCTAGAGCTGATGCAATCTCTAAAGGAAGAGAGGTGTGTGCAAAACTCAGCACAGACCCTGACATTCACTAAATGGTCAGTGAGTGACGGCCATTATCTACTTGGTCAGAGAGAGACAAAGAGCGCCATCACATTCCCTGCGTCTTGACAACCCTGCCCAGTGCCTGAAGTGCCCTGCAGCATCACAGGGACGGGGCTGGCCAGCTGGAGAAGCTGTGTGTGAAGCCGGACTGTTGTCTCTGGTCCGTCTGGTTAACATTCCACTCATCTGCAAGACGTAAGGAAAGAATTGCTTTACAGGACAGCTCTGCCCTTTTTTGCCCCCAAGGAAACTTCTGGTCTTTGAAAGCTAAGCTTTGTGTGCTTCTCCGGTTCATTTCCTTAGTGCTTCGCCCACTTCTGGGGAGTAGTCTCCCCGAACATCTGAAGATTTCCATTTTCTTTATTGCTTTGCCTCATCCTCCTCCGTTTTTCATATTCCTCTCCTCTTTTCGTGTCTAGCTAAAGCGAAGACTTGAGTCTTATTAACATTGCCGGCCCTGCACCTTCTCCACGGAGCACGTGGGTGTCAGAATATCATAACCCGGGTGTCACTCAAACCTTCTCTCTGCCTCAGGGTGTCACTCACACAGCACCGCGGACCTGAGCCGTAGTTGGTGGGAGTGAACATGAACCAGTGGCGTGCAAGGTGAGGAGGAGGGGTCTTAGAGAGGTGGTGGGGCGATGCCACCCTGGGCTCCAGCCAGTTCCACCACCCCCAGCCTTTGTCCAGCCCCAGATCTCTCCACAAGCACCCCCTTCCCTGGGGGAAGGAAGCGTTCCATCTCTTCAGGGCCAATACACCACCCGCAGGGAGGGGACAGTGTCTACTGTGAGTGGCATTTTCAGACCGAGCCCGTGCCCTTCATCACTTCTGTTTAGCCAGGAAGCATTCCCTGCCACCCACCACCACCCCTTAGATCTCCGTCAAGGCAGCCATCGGCCTAACAGGTCACAAGTAGACCCGTCCAGATGCAGCCCTGCCTGACCCATCCGCTTAGGAGGAGAAGGGAGATCTGTGCTGCGCCCAGCAGGGATGGCCTTTCCAACCTCTGCAAGGCCATGTAGATCCACTCGGGAGAGAGGAAGGGAGAGAAGGGAAGGAGGGAAGCAAACAGAGAATTGAAGAGAGGCTCCTGTCGGCGAGTCAAAATCTGCAGGAGGTGCATGTACACGCGATTTTCCAGAAGCCCCAGTGGTCAGGTGGGAAGGGGACTGACTCTGGCCGCTGCTCACATATGCGGCCCTCCAGATCACCTTCTGCCACTGCCTTGCCCCATCTGGAGCCCCACTGGTGTTTGGTCCATTCCACAGACATTTATGAGGGGCCAACACCACGACAGTCACATCCCACCGTCCCACCTCTGTCAGCTTTGGGCCCACACACCGGAGGGCTCCCCAGATCTGACTCTTGTCAGCAATAAGCCAAGAGTGGCCAGACGGGTCCAGCGTACAGATGTGCCCTGGGGGGCTGGAGGCCCTTTGGGAAGATGGGAGAGGAGACCAGGCCTGAGGCTGAGGGCGGCAAGCAGTTGGGTGAATGGGAATGCAGGGAGACAGGATATGAAGGCCAGGTGGGGGGCAGACCCGCAGGGGTGGGGAAGGCTCCAACAAAGGTGCCGCCAGGGCTGGAGACTGCAAAGTCTCAGGAGATCCTGAATGAAACTGTAGGCCACCACTCCCTACCCCTCTACCCAAGACCCCTGAATTAAGAACCTTCTGGGCTGAGCTGCGGGAAGGTAAGCGAGCTCCCCTGGTGCCAGCTGGGGGGGGGGGGGGGGGGGGACGATGCAGCCAGCCAGCCCTCTGACATTGCTAATGCAAGCATTTTATTCCTTTGCTCAGTGTTATCTTGTTTGTTGGCTTCCTTTCATTCTCTTTTCCCGTTTTTGGCTTCCTCATTAACATCATGTTCTACTAAGGATTATGTGCTTCAGAAGCTTAGGAAAAGGCCAGGAAGCCCGAGTAGGATATGGGGTTTAGGCAGCTGTGAAAGCACCCTGGCCTTTCAGCTGGGTGGAATCATTTGTGTCTAGCGCCATCTTTTGGCCATTTCCCAAAACTGCCACTGACGGTACTAAAGTAAGGAGCCCGCTTGCCCTCAACGCTTGAAAACCTTTTTCTTTGCTGCCAGCTTAGGGAAAAGGCCAGTCCAACGTAGCAAAAAAGTCTGAGCTGGAGAGCATTTCTTTATTTTTTTAAGTGGGCTCCGTGTCCGGTGTGGAGGAGCTTGAACTCACCACCAAAGGTCAAGAGTTGCATGTTCTGGGGCACCCAGGTGGCTCAGTTAAACGTCCTAGTTCAGCTCAAGTCATGATCTCACAATTCACGAGTTGTAGTCCCGCATAGGACTCTGTGCTGACAGCCTGGAGGCTCAGAGCCTGGAGCCTGCTGCGAGTTCTGTGTCTCCCTCTCTGCATTTCCCCTGTGCTCTCTCTCTCTCTCTCTCTCTCAAAAATAAACATTAAAAAGTTTTTTAAAAAGAAAGAAAAGAGATGGGGCGCCTGGGTGGCGCAGTCGGTTAAGCGTCCGACTTCAGCCGGGTCACGATCTCGCGGTCCGTGAGTTCGAGCCCCGCGTCAGGCTCTGGGCTGATGGCTCGGAGCCTGGAGCCTGTTTCCGATTCTGTGTCTCCCTCTCTCTCTGCCCCTCCCCTGTTCATGCTCTGTCTCTCTCTGTCCCAAAAATAAATAAAAAACGTTGAAAAAAAATTTTTTTAAAAAAAAGAAAGAAAAGAGTTACGTGTTCTACAAACGGAGCCAGCCCAGCCACCCTGGAGACCATGTCTGGGTGAAACAACGTTTTAAATTTTTCAAGAGGTTATAGTAACAGTTACTGGGCCAGGAGGCAGGGTCAGGAACTGGTTTAGTCTTCTGCAAAACTGGAAGTTCTTGATGGGTAAGATACAGCACGTAGCTCAATCTTCATGTTAGCAAACACCTGGATAAAATCGTTTTTTTACATGTGAAAGCAACTCTGGGTTTTGACCTTAAGAAGAGCACGATGAGGAGGTTCCTGGGTGGCTCAGTGGGTTGAGCGTCCAACTCTTGATTTCAGCTCCAGTCACGATCCCAGGGTCGTGGGATGGAGCCCCCCAACGGGCTCTGCACTGAGCGTGAAGCCTGCTTAAGATTCCCTCTCTCTTTCCCTCCCCTACTCTCCCCTGCTGGTGCGCTCTCGCTCTAAAATAAAAAAATCGATTAGTTAATTTTCAAAAAAAGATTTTGTAGAGTGAATGGTAATTACATACAACAGGTCCTTATGAAACTATTTTAGATTTCACCTTCCAGTGTGATTTGCTGGGAGGTGTCCAGGCCATTCTCACTAACCATGAAAAAACCATGAGCTGCGGCACGACGGAATACTAGGTAGCCACAACAACAGGGAATGATGTGGAAAGACCTCCAAGCCCTATTGTCACATGCAAACGGTGCACAGTGCGCTGCCATACACAAGTGTGGGCACGTGTGTGTCAGTGTATGAAGTAGACACAACTGAAAATTTGTGAAAGAGCACACAAGAAAGAATACAGAATAACACTGGAGGCTTTGGGGGGGGGATCGGAGTGGCTGTGGACAGGATTGAGAGGGAGACTTTTGTACTAACTTTTAACTTTAAACAAATTTATTTTAAATACGTGTTTATTTTTTCAAAAGTATTCCAAGAAACAGCACCTGGCGCATGGAGGCTGGCCAGGAGCTGGAAGGGAAGCATTCTGTGGTGGACTATACACAGAAAATAAAACACATTTTGTAGCGAGATTAGCAGCTTTCATGCATGCCTCTGCATTTGCTCCTCTTGTTATTCCGGGGCTTTTGGTAAGGTACTATTTGCATATTCCAGGCTTCTGTCAGCCATGTGGCAGGATTCAGCAGCAATACCGAAAATGCTAAGATGTGGGTCCTGCCTTCAAAGAGTTTCCAGTTTCCTGAGGTCAAGAAATACATGTAACACCTTGCAATTAAAATTTTGTGATGAAAATTTTATCTATCGCGATGTGATAAACTGCCACCGAACCGAATGGCTTCAAACAATATTTTATTATTATCCCCTTATGTTCCAAGGGTTCACTGGGATCAGCTGGTGGTTGCAGTCTGAAGGTGGCTGGATTGGAGTCAGCTGAGGGTTCCCCTGGACTGGACATTGAAGATGATGTGTTCATTCACACGTCTGGCTCCACAGCTGGGTGCTGGCCCAACACCTCTCTCCATGTAGCCCCTCCAAAGGGCTAGTTTGGCTTCCTCACAGCATGGCTGTCATAGCTGGTGAATGGCTTCTCCCAGAAGCTGTGAGGCTTCTTAAAACTCAGAAGTCATGCAGAGTCTTCTGAATTGGTCAAAAGTGAGTCACGGGGCCAACCCAGATTCAAAAGGAGGGGACTATCCAGGACATGAATAGTAGGAGGCCTGGTTTATTAGAGGGTCATCTTTGGAGAATGGCACAGCAAAATAAGATAAACACAAGGTACAATAGGACCCAGAACTTGATCCTGCCTGACTGTCTCAGAGCTTATTCAAAACTAGAGCCTTTTCCAAACTATAAGAGAGTCTTAAATACAGAGAACAAACTGAGGGTTGATGGGGGCGGGCAGGGGAGAGGGGAAAATGGGTGATGGGCATTGAGGAGGGCACTTGTTGGGATGAGCACTGGGTGCTGTATGTAA